>NC_090926.1:1192461613-1192769382 GCF_040938575.1 Ambystoma mexicanum
AGTATGGTTAACATCTTTCCTTCCTTAGCCACTGTTTTGCCAGTCTAAAAGAAAGTAGATGTGAAGGTATTTTACTCTCCTGTGATTAGGTTGTGCCTCTTTACAAAAGTAATGTGTTGGTTTCACCAGAATATTCCTGAAGGGTAATTGTATGAGTGTCCTCCAACTGTTGGTATCACCAGGTTAGTCCTGCTAGGATAACTGTATGAGTGTCCCCCAACTGGGTCTTGCTTCCCCTGACTTGCTGCTAGCCTGTCTTTAATAAGTCTACATTAGGTTGTTGCCTACCTAGAATATCTATTCAGTAAAGTGTGACATTGGGTTTTACTTTCCCCTTCATTGTGAAGTTAAAGTAAGTGGGTTTTACTTACCTGGTGGTAGCTGTGTGCCATCTAAAACAAGTTACAAGAGTTATTGCTTAGCTCAATCTGGGGTTCCCTGATTTCCAAAGCATCTGTAATTGTACATTACATCCATAGGTTTTGCTCACCTGGTATAACTGTGTGTTATGACAAAGGTAGTTATAGGTTTTTACTGCACCTAGAATAAGTGTTTCACTATTCACCAAAAGTATATTGTCCAGTTGACTGTTTATGTGATTTGTTCCAAGAGTCACTGTACAACTGGAAGGGCCTACTGTCCTTGTATTACCAAAAGTAATCTAAAAGTAACCATTGGTCTTTTACTCCCAAAGAATAGGCGTGGCCTATACTAAATGTGTATAACAAGGTTTTGACTTCCCTAGAACTACTGTTAGGTGTTCCAAATAAGGTCTATACTTGGGTCTGTGTACTTTCAAGTATAGTGTTGTGTTTTATATTGTGATTTCATATAATGTTTCAGTATTTACTTAACCCCTAGATTTATCTGGGCCTACTTGTATTTAAATAAATCCTTGATTTTTATAATACATAGTGTTTCAGTATTTCTTTGGATCATTTGTATTACAATTTTCACTTGTACTGTATCTACTGCCCTCTCTCCCTCCTAAGATAAGCCTGGCTGCTCTGCCTACGCTACCATGTACTCAGGTGGTACAGTCTTATACTAAGAGTGGAGTCTTGTACTGCCTCAGTTGAATGGTTTTACTAGGCCCTTAACTGGACTTCAGAAAAACTGTCCTAACACTCGGCCCTCCCCTGGCCACCGTGTGCCGATGGCGTGAGCAGGGGGCTGGAGGAAAAGGGAAGACACAGAGCATGAGTGGGGGTGACAAGAAGGACACACGGGGCATGAGCGGGGGGTTGAGGAATAGGAGACAGACAGGGGCATGAGCGGGGGTGGGGACTTACTGTGCAGGCGGGATACAAAGCCTCTCATGCGAGGAGCAAAGATGGCGGTCTCTGAAGCCAGACGCACTGCACGCTTTCACTGCATCCAATGAGAGAGCATGTCAGATGTCCGCGGACATCACGCAAGCTGCTTGCCCAATCACCATCCTGTCCGCAGAGCAAACAGGGAAGTGTGTCCGCGAAGAGAACACAGATATGACTAATTTTTTTCACTTACATTTTTGTCATTTTTTTTAAAACTACTGGACGTATTTACACCAAATAAAGCAAAGCACGCTTTCGGGACCAAGCCGCCACTCCTGCCGCAAATTTGGTGTAAATCCATCCAGCGGTTTGGGCTTTAGGCGTGTGCAAAGTGTTTTCCCATTATGTCTATGGGAAAAAAAAAGTTTTGGGACCCCCCTATAACTTTGTCCCCCCTGGACGAATCCTCACCAAACTCTGCAAAAAAATTCAGAGTGACTCAAATGCTTTTTTTGCAAAGTTTGGTGAGGATTCGTCCAGGGAGAGCGAAGCTATAAGCCACCCAAAAAGTGCTCTTCCTATGGCAACAGCAACTTAACCATAACTACAAGGCCACTACCGCAGGCCATGTAATATATATATATATATATATATATATATATATATATATATATATTCAGTGAAAAAACGTTGTTAAAGGGACGTTATGGTTCAAAGTAAAACCTCTTATTTATTTGCACTACATATGGACACCAGTGTGATAGTGAGACTAGATGGAGAGGGAAGGGTGACCAGGTTGATGGCCACCTCGCGGGGGGGGGAACAGGGTTGCATCTTGACATCCACCCTGTTTAACCTCTACCTCGCTGATCTGGCTAAGAGCTTACAACCTACAGTAGCATGTTTGGTGAAGCTTGGAGCTTAGAAAATTGGGTGGCTACGATATGCTCATGACTTGCTCCATCTTGATTACACTCCGAGATGGTTGCCATGAATGCTTGATACGCTTGGTGATTATGCTAATGTACCCGGGAGGCTCTTTTAGTCAGGGTAACATGTCGTACTATGGATGGGACAGACAATAACTTCTCCGAATAAATAACAAGAACGACTCAGGAAGTTGGCAAATAACTCTGTTTTAATATCAATTGCCTAAAACATGGAGTACAACGGACATCATCGGACATCGCACACCATAATCGCAACGAGACTTGTAAAAAATCACAGTTATATAATAAAAATGACATCATACTACGTTACAAATTAAGAAAACCTATGTGGGATTGTGATAGGTTCCAAGGGGATGTCTAAGTATACTTTCTATATGGGATAGGATCCTGAATGGAACTCGCTAGTCAGGTAGGCACTCATGCCCTTCCCTAATTGCAAATCATAGTGCAAGTCATCTCAATAGCTACCAGAAACACAACAGTTCATTGGCTCTTAAACTATATGACTCTCCATTATACGGCCTTCTACAATTGGTTGGCACGCTTGTACCCTTCTGCAATATTTGATGGTTTAGCAGCACGTACGCTGGTACCCCAGGAGTTGGTAGGTGAGCCCGGCCCTGTCTCCACACTGAATTAGCCCAATATCTCTCATCACTCATGCCATCTGCCATTCACATTGTCTTTGAACTCAGCCTTGTAGTAGCTCCTCGCCTCTGGGAATAAAAGGGAGTATAGGCACTCACTATCTTAAATCTGTTGCACCATGCTCTTCGTCTATTTTCATCCTCAGCTCACATGAACAGAGACTGTGACTTTGCTCATATTCTAATAGTCTTTAAAGAAAAGACATTGGCACTGATGGTGTTCTCTCTTTGCAACTTAACAAGGAATGCCTCAGCTTCTCACGTCTGCTGTTCTCTGCAGCTGGTAACCAGTTCTTGGCTCCTTTCAGTCCTTGACATCAAGCCAGGCAACTTCTTTGGTCTTGCTTTGAGTTTGAACCTATTATTTGCTGCCACACACATAGCCTTCAATTCATCTTCTTTCATGGAGACTCGCTTACCAAATGATGTCATTAAATGTCCAGAACTCTATATACATGTTGGTAGCACCGCCTGCAGTCTATATACTATGTATAGCCAGCCTATAAGAATACTTAATCTGCTTGCGTTACAGCATCTGTACAATTGTGTTTTCTGCAGTGCTCTTCACACGTGCAATCTTCGTTCCGCAAATAAAAGCTTTCTCGATTCTTTATTTTGACATCAGTTTCCATATAGTCTACACATCTTCTCCTTCGATCATTCTTCTCAGTCTGTCACATTTATTTCTTATGATGTCACCAGCCTCTTTCTTCCTTATTCTCATATTCCTTCGGGAACTGCTTCAATTAAATCATAATTTCTTCAGGTGTACACCATAGAAGGTCTTCTTAATGGATACCTTGTTTCAAAGACCTTCCTCGGAATAGTCACAGTTACTGGTATCAAACTTGGCACAACCTCTGGTTTCCGGCACACAGGTAGAAAGGGGGTGGGGCTTCCTGTAGAGGCATTCGGCCCCTCCTCTACACTAAACAAAATGGGCTCTGTATTAACATTGGAAAAACCAAAATAGTAGCATTTAGAGGACATCAAAATAGTACAACCAAGCTAAATGTCAAATGGAAGTTGGACGGCAGGGCAGTTTTGGGGTTATACTGCTATAAATCTTAAGCGCACTGATCGGTAATAAACTTAATGGACATCTGAATGTGAGGAAAACAAGACAAAAAGCATTGAGTGTGCTCATAACTAGGCAAGGTGGCTGCTCGATCAAGACCATCTGAATCCTCTACACAGTCAAAATAGTACTGCGTTTGCTCTATGGAATTGAAGGCTGTGGAGCCTCATCGATAAATGAGGTGGAAAGGTTTGAAAGCAAGATCTTACGTACATTGCATAGAATTGTTAAATCCCTACCCATTGAAAATATAATGCTTGAGTTTAACGTTAAACGAATCTTGGCTTTTATTGAGAGCAAACTTGCCCTAGGCTATGATAAGTTGTTGGAGCTAGAAAATGGAACAATAACGGTTGAAGTGCTCTTGGCATATAGATCAATATATGACCATGAGCGTTTTGGGACTCGGTGCAATATGTGTTCTACATATAAGTCCTGACTTCTCCGGTATGAACAACAGACCATGACAATAAAAAACACAGGGGTTCAGAAGATGGGTTAAGGCAAAAATCTGGTAGTTTAGCTGGGAAGACGTCTTTGTGTGCTTGGCAACTAAAAGTAATAATGGTCCCTTTACGGAGTATTGGATGGAATGGAGTGCAGTACCAAAATATTTTGAAGCTTTCCCTAATAGTGACATTATGAGAAAGTACTTACACTTTAAATTCAACAGCCCACAAGTGTTAGAAATAGAAGGCGCTAAAAGGGGTATTCCACGGTCAGAGCGAATGTGTTGTATGTGTGGGGAAATGAGTATCGAATCAGCAGAGCACATCATGTGCTACTGTCGGAGACTGAGGAATTTGAGGACCAAAGATATGAAAGAGTATTGCAATGAGCTAAACTGCTATGATGTCGTTATATTGTAGAATGTTTAATGGAGGGAACAACGTCAATCTGATTTGCCACATGATAACATTTTCTATCTCAGTAATGGAGATTTTAAGCTAATTGCAGGGATTTTATAAGACCTAAAATATATCTAAGAATAACATTGTATGTGGTAAGGCCTGCAGGGTTGATATAAAGTTTTAATATGATTAAGTAGAACATTGATATGTTTAATATGTTTAATATGATTTAATATATTTAATATATTTAATATGATTAAATAGAACATTCTCTCGCCACATCTCCCTCACCTCTTGTGCTTGCCACTTTCATCTCTATAACATCCTGGTTGCAGAATGGTCCTAATCGTGTGTGCTGCACACAGCAAATTTATAAAAAAAACTCGGAGAGCTCTGACAAAAGTGGCCCATGGCGCAGAGGCCCTCTGGGAAACCTCCTGACTTCCCTGTAGAAAAGTCCTTCTCTGAGAGTGACATTTTACAAAGTCACTCTGCAGGGGGGCTGGTTCTTACTATTTCAGACACATTTTCCATCGTTTTTCTGTTCTGTGAATCAGTGCTTCCTTTGCTGGGTTTGATTGTGTGGGTTGTTAGCCTGCATTTGCATTGCATTTTATGTACCTTGTCCTTCCCCCATCATGCCAATTTTGCATGTGCGGATCAGCTGTTTTCCAAGTTCACACTGATCGTTCCACCTAGATTTATGAATGCATTTGAAAGTCTGTCACATGGGCATCCCCAGGAATGCGGTAGCAAATTACCCTTTGGGCATTTTAGGAACCAGCCACAGTTTGCAGTAGCACAGTTTGCTCGTGTGCTCACATGCAAACGCTGGCTCTTGCTAATAGATTGCTTTTTGTGAGCAAATGAAGAGGATCTTTTTCAGTAATCCTGTGCCTTTAGACATATGACTTTAACTGTGACCTGGAGAATGTAACACGTTTCGCTGTAGCCACAGCTGTCCTTACTCTCCTTTCATTAAATATGATTGACATAATTGGTGGGATTGGTTTGTATCCTCTGCTGCTGCCGGCGCCCCTACAGCAGTGGCCCTTGGATATCCGGGGCGCCTTTGTTCTCCCATCGATCCTCTGTGTGTGTACGGTGGTCAGTCATAAAATCGAGAAAAAAAAATGTCGAAAGACAATAATTTCGAAAAAAAAATGTCGGGGGGGGGCTTTTGGGGGTTTCGCGAGTAAAAAAAAGGTTAAAAAAAAGGGAGTTTGGGGGGGAACCCCCCCATTTCGAATAAAAAACGTAGTGAAAAATAAATGTGATTTTTTTTCGACATTATTTTTTCCAAAAAATGACTTGACATTTTTGTATTCAATATTATCACTATGAACCGTGTGTACTCACATCAAGAGAGTCACAAGCAAACATGTGGTCTAATATGCCAGCGCTCAGGGACCAATCAGCGTTTTCATCGATTGCATTAGAGCGCTCCAGGGGATGGAGAGAACAAGGGGTCATGGAAGCTGTGGGCTAAATTATGGGAAACAATGATGTCCCCTGTAGATACAGTGCAAAGTGTGTGTGATCCTGCATTTAATTAGCTCTCTTCAAACTTTCCTGGCCAGCGGTATCAGAGTATCCGGATCAGTGGAGTAAGACAAAATGTGGGGTCCCCTCCTTCAAGCTTGGCAACAAAGCACAGGCCACAACACCACACTCAGAGCATGCCTGGACCACCACGCATGTACAATGTGCATGATGATCTTGCTGATGGAAGGAAATGCTGCGATCTGCACTAGGCGAATAGATGGGAGTATGTGCTTTAATCAAACCTTGAAAATCTCACCTACCGCAGAAACAAGGGGGCTGCACCTGGATCCTGACACCCAAATGTACCAGCCAACTCTGTGTGTGGCCAGTAATATTATGCACAGTTATGGAACCATAAGAAAACATGTTCATGCTGGCACTTCCAGTATCCCCATGTATGAACATTCTCCTTTTGGCTTTGCCCTTAATGCCAGTAAAACTCTCCTGCCACAAGATGCATGCACACATTCATACCAATTCACCCACCAGCTACTCACCCATTGGCGGCTGGTGAATAAGTTAACTGGAGTGGTATAAACATTCCCCACAAATATGCCAGACCATGCAAGCGTAGCGAGGGTGTCCGAACAAACAAAAAGTGATTCTGGGTGGGGAATGGTCTCTCTGTCGCTGAGAAATATATTTAAATACTAGGTTAAAATGATGCATTATATACACACTTTCTGGGAAAAAGCTGGACAATGTGTATTTGGTTTTAACCCAAAAGTCCAACAGATGCAATTCTCCAACAGTGCACAGCAACATTTCCATAATGCATTTGCCCACAATATATGCCAATATTAAAACATGTTCACGCTGGCTGTGCCAAACATGTCCACTTTGGCAGCACCTATTTATATGCCAGTAAAAGAACACACACGTTTTTGCTTTGCACATAATGGCAATAATAATACTATGAGAAAATATGTCCAGGCTGGCTCAGTCAATATATGCCAGTATCCCCATGTTGGGATGGGTCCCCAGTATGCAAAGGTCGCCTGGGGATCCGTCCAACTCCCAAGTGCCCAACACCCTTCCCCAGAATAAATGGAGGACTGTGGTTTATTACAAAAAACCAACAGGGATCATACAAGACAATCAGGATTCTCCGGTACATCTCAACTTTACAATGTGTGCTCCCCTTTCTGTTGTGACATGGTATCATCACCTGGGCCCTTCCCCAAAAACCCATCCCCGGGTCGATTGGGTGCTCACAGTCGTAACCCATATAGACATACCCTATAGAGGTTTTTCTACTGGTCCTTGCATATCAGGGGCTGGCATGGCCTGTCCCGAAGAAACTATCTATTACATTTTTGCAGAGTAATGGGCTTACGATTGGTTCTTGCCCCTTGCCATCCACCACTGATTTTCTATTTCGTGATTGGCTGGAGCTAGTCTCCCCAGGCCTGGTCTCTGCATCACTTCGTTCTCGAGCTACAATCAGGTCCCTTCTTAAGGCATTGGTTTCTTGTCTGGAGGCATGAACCTCTGCCCGTAGTTCCCCCAGTAGTTGGGCCAACTGGTTTGTTTCTGAGGTTTCCATAATGCCCAGGCAGAGATTCGGAGAGGCTTTGCATTCTGTTACGCTCACCTGGTCTCTGCGGGGATGTTGGGGCACAGTTGTAGCCTCCCCGGAACTGGCTCCCCTTGGTCAGGCTTCTTCCCCTGCTCTTCTGTTATGGGATGTTTTTACCCATGCATCCAAGCCCTACCATAAAACTGTGCAGTACTGGCATGGAAAACATCATGATGGCCAGAACTCCCCAGAGAGTGCACAGCGAAAACATGAAGAATAGGCTGCCACCCATTTTGCCTATGTTGTGAGCACAGGAAGGCACTGCCTAAAACCACCATTGGGCTACACACACAGTAGCCTGAAACCATTGGGAATGGCAATGCTGATTGCCAAAAAGCAACTCAGAACTGTGGGGAATTAATTTTCTTAATCCCAAAAATATTTTGCAATACCGGTACTCACCACTATCAGAAAGCCAGCGTTTTAAAACCACCAGACTTTTGTGTAAAACTGAACAGAGGAACCCAAACCAGACCAAGGAAAGACTTGCTAAGAGGTGGATACAATGTAAAACTATATTCTGAAATGACTTGAAGGAAGTAATTATTTAATGTATAGGTAAAAATTGTAAGTTTGATTTAAACTGGGAACTAAAGTGACATTTAGCTGAATTCTGCCTGACAACTACCCCCGACAGGAGAAACCTACTCAGCCACTCTTCCCAGGTCTAGCTGCATCCTGCTTCCCCACCAAAAGGAGTTGACGCCTTTCTGATTAGATTAGGGGAGGGGCACCGGCAGGAGGTTGCACAAAGCCTTGTCTTGGACTCAGGCAAATGTTATATTGGGGGGGCCGTAAAGTGGCTTCCTCTTGGGAGAAGTGGGAGGAGAAGTGCCTCTGGGAGCCACCCGAGCTGGAGGCGCGTTCAGACAGAAGCTTCCCCCATGTGCTTTGGAACCTAAACCACACCCATCTGGGCCAGAGCATAATTTTAAAAAAGATGGATAATTCATAGTACGGACTTGTCAGAATTATATAAGTAATATCATTATTCTTGTGATTTTTCTGTGCACGTTTTAAGAGGTGTTAGGACCCTGAGGTGTATGCTGGGGGGTTTCTAACGGAAAATAGGGTCTTACTCCAAATGTCTGCATGTTAAAAATCGGACACTTCATCAATTAATGTCCATACTCCTTGCGCACATGTGTGTAATTTATGGTAAATGTCCGATATTGGTAAACCAGTCAAAAAGCGCAAAATGTTGTCATTTTTGAATGCAAGCCCCAGGAAGATCAGAGGCGGACAAGCATGGACCATAAGGAATATATAATGTGTACATGTAATTTCAACAAATTGTGTATCTGGGAAATATGTATTTGAACCAAATATAGATTTGTGGGCAAATTGACCAGGGGAGGATCCTCTGACCCATAAACAGACCTCATCATGATGACAATCCATTTCCTTCCCCCAATCATGGGAGAGGGGAGAATTGGGTCAATGACAAGTAGAGAGGGACAGGCTCAGTTATGCCACGCACACACCCACTTCCAAAACACATAAAAAGAGACTGCTGGGACAGGTAGAGACATTCAATTCCATTTTCTGCGGGACGCTCTGCCGGGAGACTCCAGACTTCACATCCATCAATCTTCAGAGACCAGAAATTTACTTCAGAACTTAAAGCAAGGGCCTAAACCCACAAACTGAGAACTCTTCTCAGCAGGCCTCAGCATCCTTAAAATTATTTGCAAACTATTCCACAGCCGGGCGAGCTGTCTGAATTCTTTTGCCAAGAACTTTTGCCAGTACCCAGAAAGCAGTGTTACATCCAGAATCCACTTGATCCGGACCGGAAAGCAGAGCAGTATCGAGAACCAGAGGCCCCTGTATCCAGAGAGGCTAGACCAGCAGAGCAGAGCTGACCCAGACCGCTGTGAACTGAACCAGAGATCCGGATCGCTGTGAGCAGAACCAGTGCCTGATTGACCCGCCGAGCAGACAGTACCGCCACCGGACGTGTTGACCAGATCCGTGACGAGGCCTAGTTCAAATTTATATTGTGAGTACCTAGCAGAACTGTGCAGAACCAATCTCTTAGTTAAAATAACCTAATTCAAGCTATTTTAACCTAAGTAGAACTGCCTCCTAGAAATTGTGTCATCTGTCATTTTAAAGCTGCACAACTGTCACCTGTCAATTCTGCAGCTGCAAGCTGTCACCTGTCATTTTGAGTTTTACTTTAAATCCGAAAATCTACCTTTATTAAACCGTATCTCTGGACCCGTTTGGGCTAGGAACGAAATTTAACTTTCATTTTAAAGCTGTGATTCTAGGCTTTCCAACGAACCTAGAACCGACTTCCTCCCTATACTTTTTCCGCAATCGCAATTTCCGCACTCGCGAAATTTACCGAGATTTGCGATTTGGCTCAATTTCCACACTTGTCAAAATAGCAGCTCCATTCTTTCCTTTGTTAAAATCCATTTGCAACCTGGTAATAACTCATAGAGCATTGCTAAAGTGAGCCTGAACTAATACCAACAAGCATCTCTCACTCACCCTGAATCTCTAGAGGGAATTAAAATCAGTTAGCACATTTTCCCATCCATTGCCATCACATTTAAAAGCATTTTGGGCCCACCTTATTCTTCTGTTTATATGCATAAGTTACCTCTTGCTGATTACTGCTCATATTCACAAGTGTGATATCCGTCATCAATTTATTTATAAAGTGTGATAGATATAGATTGTTGAATTGTCCAAATAAACCTTTTAAATTTGCAAAACAAACCTAGTTCTTGGCTCAGTGGGGTCATGGGGGGTGTTATACAAGGGTTGTCATCCAGAGTACTGAACTGGACATAAAAATACATCAATAAGGGTTTTCCTTAGCATCCCAGACTAGGCATTGACTTAGCTGTAGTGTTGATTGAATATCGCTTACAGTGTTGTGGCTGGTTGTTGGCACTCTGCCCCTTTTTAATTATGATGGCGAGCTCTCCGTCCTGGTTCTCACTGCAGGGGCACTTTAGCTAGACTGAGTTTCTTCACTGGTCCATGTACATGGCTGCCCAGACCATGGCGTAACCACTCCAAAGGTAAGTATCCTTTGAATAATGATTGTTGTCCATATCTTTTTGTAATGTCTTTCCTTTTCCCCAATAGGTGATATGAGGCCCAGTGGAAGTTGTGGTGCAAGAAGCGAGCCCCAATGGAAGAAAAGGGAGTTCGCAATGTCCCAATAGGTGGTAAATTTAGTTTTAAGGTCAAGCGCGAGAATTGGTCGAAGCACAACCTTAGCGTAATGTCTTAATCGCTTTTCTAACCTTGTTTTGTCTTTTTCTCTTCCAGTGATTGTCTGGCGATGTCAAGCTGGAATGCGTTATCTGAACATCTGCCGGCAGGTGAAGGATGCCTGGACCCGAGATGATGCTGGGTGAAAGTGGACACCCGAGTAAGTGTTGTGGCTGGGCGCCGGAATCAGGTAACGATGCACTTCGCTGTGGTTGCTGCTGGAATCAGGTAAAATGCGCTCTGACTGCGGTTGCTGCAGGTATCAGGTAAGGATGCACTCCGATTCCGGTTGTTGCTGGAATCAGGTAAGGATGCACGCCTACTGCAGTTGCTGCTGGAATCAGGTAACGATGCGCTTCGACTGCTGTTGCTACTGGGGTCAGGTAAGAATGCGCTTCAGGCGGTGGTGAGCGTTACGCTGCTATAAGCAGACTAACGCGAAGCGCTTGCATGTGGGAGGGGCAGGCTTAAATAGCATGGTACTGGCTAAACCCATTTGTTCTGACTCGTGACCCCACCCATCCACTACTAGAGGATGCTGCACGTGTGGCCCAATTCACTCCTATGCCACGTCCGACCTGGTGGCACGTGGAGGCCCTGCAGGGGAAAGAAAACAGCACCAGAATATGTACTTACTCATGAGCCTGGCACCAAAAGCGCCAGGACTGGATCCAACTGGACCTTTTATGTAGTGAAGCTTGTGGTTCTTGCCCAGTGGCCATGACAGCTTGGGACCCGATTCAGTTCTCAGCTCTCTGTGCACCTCTTCAAGGTGTTGTGAAATAACGAATGTCTGTATTGTATCTGGTAGAGTACCACCTTTGCCTATGAGAGTGCATCTTCATGGTGCAACAATTGTTTCATTATTCGTCTGGGTTGCTAGGATCAAAACTTATTCCCACCATGGGTGAATGTCCATTGTCTAGCTTGGCTCCATCACATGCTTGTAGACCACAGAATCAAGCTCTTGGGTCTCCATTTATGAATATTTATTCAATTTTTCTGCAGCTGGTGCCTTGTCGTCTAGAGTTTGGAGTGTGACTGTTTACCTCTGACCTTGGCCGCAAACTTGTTGCCTTCTGTAACTTTCCTTAGACTTATAACATTTCTACATGCTCTTTACTGTTCTATGTAAGCTATAAGTTAGGCATACGCGGCCCTACTAGGCTCCATATATAACCCTGTAGTCCCATATGGTTATTCACCATAAACATCTGCAAGCTTGCTCTGGATCTCTTGTTGCTTTGCATTACTGCGTTACTGCATTTGGATAATGAGAAAAATAATAAAGCTCTGACAGTATGTATTTGTATCCATACTCCAGCTATAGAACTGTGTAAGCATGTTCTTCATGTATGCGAATATGTGTTCATGTAATGCAGTCCAGGGCTGCGAGTGTGTCTCATGACTAACATTGCTATGTCGTGGTCTCACTAGTGATTTCAGCATTTTGGCTTCTTGGTGCTTTAATTAAGACAGTCCATTACGATAGTCCCCTGTTTCTGAAAGGATATGTACTGGATTTGGTCTGTATGATTGACTGAGGGGACACCATTCCCTGTACGTGTCAGCCAGTCGTGTACTTAGAATTCATCCAAAATAAGAAAGATGACTTTGAGTGTTCTTGACTCTTCATCCTGTCATGTTCATGGTCGACCTGTTGACCACTCCACTATATGTTACTACTTTTATCCTTGGTCACCATATTTTGATCAGTCCTCCGAGGTGCCCGTAGAAGTTGGCATGATCATCAAAATTCCTGGTCATGTACTTCACTCTTCATGTGTGTTGTACCATATCCACCTTCCTCCATAATTCTTGTTGTTGTATGGATTGTCCAACATCATCGTCTCATGTGGGAATAGTGGACATTCCCTGATTCTTTCTCTCAGCTTGTCTCTTTCTTCCACTATATTGTCCTCTTCACCTCGAATACTCACATCCATCGTCACCTTCATCCCTATTGATTTCTCAGTTGTTTTGCAGCTTTGAGTAATGCAGATCTTTATCACACATAGTCCACTAGTACCAATATTATTGCCCTAGTAATTTATTCAGTCCGTCTGCCAGCCATGAAGGCATTCATGACCAGAGGTATGCTGTCCAGCTTTGGTCTTTTCCAGTCCCCTTTGCTTCTTCCACCATCTTGGTTGGGTCACTGCTTCTGTCAGTGTGCCATTCTCTCCGTCATTGGTAGGTACTAATGTGCAACAGGAACTCCCAATGTGTGCGCAAACACCTCATTCCATTGCTGTGAGAAAGTCCAGAATAAATCTATTCTAGAGCACCATCAACTTTACTGCTCGGAGCTCTTTTTTTATTTCGTTGAAGCCATGTAGAGTTTATCATCAGCCTCAACTCTCACCTAGTAGTCTGCAGCCATTTTGCATTTGCATATGTCTATACTGCTGGAAGCACTAATTTGAAGAATATTTCCATCCTGCTGAACCACTTATGTTCTGGTGGCACATCATCTAGGGATATTACTGACTCTGATGAAAAATAGTTGTCTCTCTTCACTCTACTCACTTCCACTGACCGTCTCTTTCTTCCTTCCCTGCACTTTTTCTTTCCTGTGTTAATGCACATCTTTGGGAAGTCATCAAGCTTTATATCCTTCTGGGGCACTACCAGTGATGGCATATTGATGTTTACTAGGGCTGTACTGAAATTCAGCTTCGAATAACCATTCGGCTGAATTCCGGCTGAAACCAGCTATTGGGCATTCGGCCGAATAGTTACTTGAATCGGTACTCGAAGCCGAGGTTCTCATACCATGCAGTCCCCATGCATTAGCCACTTGCAGGTTAGACACTTCTCAGCAGCTGGCGCCAAGCCCGCTCAGCTATATCATCATGAATACAGTATCCAGCAGTAAGGGATACTTTGCCCCCATAAGTGACAAAGAAAGCATGAACCCCCACGGTTCGCCTTCAACATTAGAAAACATTTCATGTCATCTTGCCCCACCCCGCAGTCAATCACTGTCAGCAACCCCTCCCGACCGTCCTTCCTCAGCGGCATAGAGGATAAATGGACTTTTGTTATGAGTGGAAGGCTAAAATGATACACGTCACACAAACACCTCTGCATCTCAATAGCCCATCTTTGGAGTCAAAAGCTGAGCGCTGCTCCGAGCGTATCCACTGATTTACTTCCCCGCCCCCCACCTTCCCGGACAATTAACATAAACGTCAAAGCCACCATTTCTGCTACAAACATTTCTGCTTCCACTCTCTCCCCTCCACACACACACTGTGCTGCCCCCTGTTCTTAAGCAAGGGGCCATGGGGAGTGGTGGACTAGTGCCTCTTTTCCAGTAGCTTGTCGCATTTGTCCTAATAGTGCCGCCGAGGCACAGCTGAATCTCTACTAGGCCCCCTGATACCACCACTCAACCATGTGACTATTTCTCATTCCGTAGTGGAAGCTGCGAATAGGTGCAGTTGCGTATTTTCTGGCTGGAATTAGAAATAATTTTTCAACTATATTTTTCTGCTGCAAGTGGCAGTTCGTGGGTCGCACTAGCAGGCCCATTCCTACAGGTGTGTAGTTATTAGCACGTCTACCCTTCCTGCGCATGTGCAGTATACAGCATCCTGTGTTTACACATGTGTGGCAATAGTGGTTCCTAGCCGCGCATGTGTGTAGAAACCAGACCCCTATTCCTGCACCTCCCCCACTCTTCCACCTTGATGCATATCACGCCAAGGGCTGTGTAAAACCTGGCCCCCGCCATCATGTGATATGTGATTTATTATACTTGTTGCCGAGTTGGTCCTCTGTGTCCCGGTTCCATATTTCATGTATTTGCTCTTCATCTCCCCCACATTGGAGGAGATGCCCTGTGAGACTGCCCAACCTCCAGGATATGGGCAACTGACCCAGTACTAGGCTTGGAGTAAACAATCTGGGCTGGAAAGCAAGGTCTTTGTGCACACTGTGTGATCTTGGCAGGTCCCTTGTCTTTTGGCCTCCATGGAACGTGCATGTACTTGAGCTGGAATTGTCTCTGCCAGTATGCACAGCCACACAAAGGGCATGGCTATACACTATATCAATGCTACCACAGGTCTGAAAAGACACCTGCCGCCACTGACCTAGTCAAAAAAGAAATGCCTATGCTTTGCATGAGCGTTTCCACATTTTTGTTACCTTTGCATCTAAGGAACACAGGTTGAACTGCTCTGGCAAAGTTTGCCTGACTATACTGCGCACCGAGGCGCAGGGGCTAGCCCAGGAAAGTCGCAGGTTGTGCTTCAGAAGACTTGCTGTGGACACTGAATGCAGAAACAGCTAAAGCCTCCCATGCTGTTTAGCAACTGCCCAAATTGCTACATACCAGTTTGTAGTTTTTGGTTGCATTAGGCACTTGTGTAAGTGTAACAAACATTTCCAATATCCAGTTCATTAGATTGGTCATGTTTTGGTGCAGAGCTTTGCATTCTGGGACTTGTATTCCTGCACACATAACTATCTTTTGGAGGGGAATGTTTAAGTAAAGAACAATTGATGCACATAATGCTATTTGACTACCAAGGTATGCTTCACAGTGATTGGAAAGGTATGGAGGACAGGAGACAGCTAAATCTCACAGAAGTCCTTAAGTGTGTGGTTTCAAACATGAAGAGTTAACTGTTTGTAACATTGAAACTTCACCAAAATAGTCTTAGTAGCATGCGTAAAGAAGTTAGATGCTCCGACACAAGTAAGTTAGCCCTCCTCACAGTCTCTGAAGTTAGCACCTCTCCCAACATTTGAAGGGTTAGTTCCCATCCAACCGATGGGGCAAATCTGTTTTTTTATTTCTTTTTATCTTTTAACAAGCTTTTAATAAACTTAGTGAGATCTATATGCCCATTTAATAAACATGAATACTCATGCAATAGAATGTCGCCTGATTTCATTTAATGAAATGTTTTTTATTATGTTCTAGGACATATTTGTTTAAAAAAACAGCTATTCGGCTCACTAATTGGGTCCGGACGAATAGCTGGACCAACTATTTGGTATTCCGCCGCATAGTAATTTAACTATTCGGTAAACCCCTAATGTTTACCAATGAGCAAATTCCTCCCCAGTCGGGTGGCATCTTCTCGTATGCCTTGGACCCACACGCCCAGCAATAGTCCATCAGTACTACGGTGCCTATCTTCATTGTTGGATGCTTTTCGGTATACTGACATTCTGTGTTATCCCCTACTCTCACTGTTCCTTCATTGTTGTAGCACAATGGTGGTTTCTTCAAAGGTATTATAGGCATCAGTCCAGCTTAATTTTCAAACCAGGTGAGAAGTTTCGCCCTCATTCCTTCAGGCACTTGTCATTCTCTCCTTGTACTGTACTCACTGGTGATTGTACTGAGGTCTTTCCCAACATCCTGGTTCTCCTCCTATTTCTTTCACCCCCCTCTTCAGGCAAGGCTGCTCTTTCAGTATTATCGGTTTTGTGTTACCTTACTGCGGCCCATCCATTATATATTGTATAGCTTGGTCTAACTGCCAATAATTGTTCATCATGTCAAGAGTCTTTATGTAACTGTCTTCGTAGGGGAATGTCGTTGGGACATCCATCTCAATGTTGCTGTTTCCCTTGGAATCTTCCTTGAGTTGTAACCATGGATAGCGACATGAGGCCTTGTGCTCTTGCTGATGGTAGTTCAGTTGCTATGAATGTTCTGGAGGCACTCATGGCATAGGGGATTAATGAGGAGAAATAACAGCTCTCCCCGGTGGTTTCCTTACTTACTTTGGTCATGTGTTCATAACACTTGTTATTAGACACTCGAGCAGTGTCGGTGAGATACAGATGCACCCCCTCATGTCTGTGTCAGCACTACGCTTACCTCTCCTCACCGTGCTTTCAGTGCTCCCCTGTCCACCAGACATGGACATTCCACCTTCTGGGGTTGGGGTTAGTAGAGGATACCACATTTTCATTAGACACAAGCGATATTCGCCAAAGGATAAATACAAAGACCCCACTCGAAGAATAGACACAACATAATAAGCATATTTTCATTATTTCACCCATTTACCTGTGCTGCTGGATCCTTGTCAGGCTTGAAGATATCAGTTGCCCACCTGAAATGTGCAAATATTTTATATTACTTTGTTAGTGTTGGATTAGTCTTAAGCCTTGTGAATCATATAGTCGCTCATGGCAAACACAAATAGCTGTTCCCACACAGTTATAATTATAGGGTCACAGTGTTTTTGTTTTGGCGATACACTCTTTTAGAAGGCCATTGAGATGTTCACACATCCTGTTTGCTTGCAGGTGATAAGCACAGGAACATTTGTGTTGACTGCCCAGCAACGTTGTGACATGCTTGAACATTTTGTTGGAGAAGTGAGGGCCATTGTCTGGCCGCAGACCTCACACATATCCCATCAAGGGAACACTTCCCGACCAGACATTTTGCTGTCCTAAAGGCATTATGATGAGAAGAAGGGCCTGCCTCAATCCACAAAGAGAATGGGCATACAACCACTGTCATGTAGCAGTATCCTTGGCAGACTTAGATCATGTCAACCTAGTCGACGTGGAGGTGTTGAAATGGACCAGTGGGTTAGGTATGGCTCCTCTCACAACTCTCAATGTATGTCCTGCAGAAAACTGCTTGCAGGTCAAGCAGCCTCATAAACTTGGTGACTTTGTCCGCCAAATTGTGACAGAATCATGTTTCTGCAATATGGACGGCATGCAACTCCTTCCCTGTATGTGTTGGATAATGTAGCTGTGTCAGTGCTGTGTGCAACAGTGCGAATGGCATAACCACTTTCCCAGTCTTATTCTGCCACCATAGGGCATGTGTTGGAGATACCCTACATCCCCTTCCAGTCCACAGATCCTTATCTTCCCAGGGTGCAGCTCCCTGCCTCTCCATTATTTGTGTCGCTGGCAATACATTGTACCCCTCCTTTAGTATAATTGTTTTTGCATAGTCTCGGGCATGTGACAAGGCTTCCATTTCCAGGAGTTCTCCAAAATAAGCTGCACACTTCACTTCTGCATCTGTGGCTTCATTTCCCCTTGAGACAGGTTCTTCCCCTCATGTGTATGCATGGCACTTGACTATTATTAGCTGATCAGGATAATACATGATATCCACTAATCTGCCCAATAGGAGTGCATGCTGTACTGGTAACACATTAGCCCTCCTGAAACCCCTCCTCATCCAGTGTGTCAGTCCTGAGTGTACTGTGGATATCACTTAGGCTGAATCAGAATAAATTGTTAGCTCCTTTTTTCTGCTGTGCTCCAATGCCAATATTAAAGCCTGTAGTTCCGCTGTCTGTGCTGAATAATGTGATGGTAATTGTGCACTGACCACTACCTCACTGGTCCTAGCCTCACTACTGCTGTTCCCGTATGTCTGACCCCATCTGTCTGGTCAATTGCTGATGACCCATCAATGTAAAGTATGTCTCCCCCCTCTAGTGTCTCCTCCTGTACCTGGCGAGTGTTACTGAATTTCTGTATGTATTCTGTGCAGTCATGTGTGTAGTCACTTTCCTGGAAGACGTCAGTGGGATAAGTCACTGAGTTAACAAATCTGCACCTCACTACCTTGATGGATGGGTTTGATAGTATTACCTCATACCCTGATGCTCTTTGGTTTGCCGGTGTGCTCTTTGGTCTTTCCAGTATTGCGAAGAGGGCCTGATCCATGTAAAGAGTGGTGCCACTCCCCATGGTAATACTGGCAGATTTGGTCCCTGCAAATGTGGCTGCAGCCAAAGCTTGTTTGCAAGGATAGTGTCCTCTCATTGCAGGCTCTATCTTCCCACTGTAGTACGCTAGTGATTGTGCCCCAAGCTCGTGTTCTGTATCAGTGCTGCTGTCATCACTACCCCATCGGAGTGTGAAAACAAAAAGAATTCCTTTTTATAGTGTGGCATCCCCAACACTGCAGCTCGACATATCGCTTCCTTCAGCTCATTGAATGCCTCATTCATCTCGGTTGTCCATCGTATTGTCTTGGTCCCTTTTTGTGCTTCCTTCAGTGCGCTCAGTAGAGGACTGGTGTAAGTGCTGTAATCGAAGACCCATGTCCTGCAGTAACTGCATAGCCCCAAAAACTACTGCATTTCTCTGTCTGTCGTGGGCTTTGCTGTCCTCCGTATTGCCTCTGCCCTTTCTGGTGTCACCTGTCGGCCATTTTTTTGGGAGATCATCTGTCCAATGTATAACACTTCTTTCTGACAGTACTGTAGTTTGGCTTTGTCCACTTTGTACCTCTTGTCGGCTAACACTGTTAACATTTCCTGTCATTTCTACACTGTTCTTCTGTTGTGCTGCCGATCAAAATGTCATCTACATACTGTATGACTGTGCTCTCCATCTGCACATTGCCTAGGTTCATCTGGAGGACCCTGTTGAATATGGAGGGTGACTCACAGTACCCGTGGCAAAGACATGCATGTTTCCACTTCTTGTGAATCTGGGACCTGGCCCATTGAGCGTAGGCATCTGTCTATGGCGTAGTGGGTTATTACTGTTTTCAGGTAGGAGGGGGTGTTTCCGTAAAGGCAGTGGTGGACGATGGTTCACGTTTGAAAACTGATGCAGTTCACTATGGACAGCCAGTGCAAGTCTTTTCGATGTTGAGATACATGCTCCTTCCAAGGGACCTTGTTAATGAGACAGACAGCATCATTTTGGATCTGGTGGCATCTTTTTTGGCTGGAAATGCTGGACCCAAGTAGCAATGCATAGCAGCAGTCCGGGCTGGGTAAAATGGTGGCACAGGCTATTGTGGCTGTGTTTTCTTCAGTGAGGAAGGGTCGAATATTTCTAAGTAGGCAACAATGGTAGTTGCATTTTCTGCTGTTTTTGTGTGTTCTTCAGAACTTAGGGAGGGTTCCAAGATAACTCCAAGGGTTTTGTTGTCTGAGTAGGTGCCCTGGTTTGATTGAGGGAAAAAGCATTGTAGCTGGTTCTGAGCTTACTCCTGGCTTGATGGGAGCCGAAGTTGAGTAGTTACGTTTTCTCCCCATTTATGCGCAGCCAGTTCTCGGTCATCCATAGCTCAACTTGACTGAAAATTGAAAGAAATTTGCCTGAGTCTTTGGGATGTTCACCACTGAGTTCATGACTAACTGCGTGTCGTCTGTATAGTTAGTAAAGTATGTGCCCATGCTCTCCAGAAGGGTACAAAGAGGATGAATGTACATGTTAAAGAAAAAAGGATGATAGACTAGCCCCCTTTGGGACTCAACAAGTAATGGTTAAGGGTAGAGAGAGGGCATCACCTCAGTATACTCTAGAGACATGGTGGGTCAGGAAGGATTCGAACCTTTCGTTAGCACCCCTAGAAACATTGTGTGTAGATTCTAGGGTGTGTAGAAGGCGCTGGTGGTCCAGCAAGTTGAAAGCCACTGAGAGGTCCAAAAGAACCAAGGGGCCTGCTTTACCATTTTCTAGGATCCCTAACATGAGATTGAAGATCTAATAGGGCTGTTTGGTACTGTGGGCCAGCCGAAAACCTGACTGTCCCCCAAGTAGGATGTTATGGGACTCGATGTGGGTTTGTAACTGTGATGTGGCAACTTTATCCAAGGTCTTTGGGGGGAAATGGTAGTTTGTTCTGGGCTTAGGGTTTGCCGGGTCTCTGGAGTCATGACTGACCTTTTTGGGATGGGGTAACCGTGACTACCTTAATGGCTGTAGGGATGCACTTGTCCCGAAAAGATGAATTGACAAACTGTGTCAAGAAAGGGGCAAAGAGGGCGATGTGCTCCAAGATGATTTTAAGTGGTGACAGATTTTCTATGCAGGATGTAGGTTTCATGCTGGAGAGTATTCTCTCCATTTTGGTTAACTTGACAGGATTCAGAATTTAGGGGAGTTCAAGAGATCCCTTGGAGGCATCCTGAGGATCCTGGAGGAAACTGAGATGTTTTTCACCATCAAAACTTGGTTCCTTGCTTTAGTGATTTTGGCTTCAAATGCCACCTGGACCATCCTACAATTATCTTCTGTGGGGATGTGAGAAGTGGCTGGGGTAGTGGGTTTTTCTAATGACTTTAAGATTTGGAAGAGTTTCCCTGTTTTGTTTGGGGCTTTGTCAATTTGGGCATTGAGAACATTCTGTTTAGTGTCAATGATCTTAGTCCTATAGGTGGTGTCCATGGCTTTCCATGCTTCTTAATTCTCCTTGGATGGTATTTTCAGACATTTAGCTTCGAGTGATCGTTTTAAATGTTTCGAGCTGTTGTTCGGGTGTGAACCATTCTTGGATTATCCCTAACAAGTTTCGGTCTGAGGGGGGCAATGTGATCAACCATGGTTTGGATGGAATTTGTAAATGTATCCAGAAGGATGTCGATGTGATCATTGTCGGAGGAATTTACCATGACAATGTGTAAAGCTGACTCTATATCCTGGGAGGAGATTTTTTTTAAATTCCTAATCATAACCCTCTTACACTGGTTAGAGGGTTTCTCTAGGTGGGTTTTGAGGTCTGTGGTAAAAGTTTTGTGACCAAATGCACAGGTTGTCTGGATGCTATGAGCTGTGATATTTTTCACGACCACCCAGTCTAATTGGTTGTTCTTATCATTGGTAGGTTCGGTATTCAAGACTTGGTACTCCATATTTGCGAGAGATTCCTCAAGGTCAATGGTGTTTTTGTCTAAAATATTACTCCACCAGAGATTTATATCGCCTGAGAAGAATGTAGCGGTATTGGGTCCATTAACTTTACTCAAAATGTGTGTGATTTCCTCATTGAAATCTGGCGTGGTTTGTGGAGGACGGTAGACCAAGAGAACATTAACCATGTATGAGGTGTCATTTTGAGATGGAGTATTTTTCAGCCTGAGCAGTTGCACAGTGATGGGAAAAACATGAGTTCAGTCTTAGCAATATTTGCTATCCCCCCCGCCTGTCTCACTATTCTTATTAAAGAGGGAATAGCCCTTAGGGGTGGCCATACAGAGAAATGGCCCACTAACTTCAGTGACCCAGGTTTCCGTAATACACATCATGTCCAGATCGTTCAGGGAGATGTAGTCATGAATGTTCTTAGCATGGTTATTTAGTGACCTTGTATTCAGGGTGGTTATCTTTAGGTTCTTTTTAGGGGAATTCTGTACGGCGGTCACTTCTTTAGGGGGACATTGATAAGAAGGCACACTGAGCACTGGGTTCCTTGTGGCAGTCTTCAGTGAGGGGCCCTGGAGCTGGTTGTGTGCCAAAGGCTTAGAGGATATAATTTTACTCATCTTGGCATTTAGTGTGATATCCAGGGGTCTTTCCTCTGTGTGGTGAGGAGGCTGATGAAGATTATTGGATGATCGTGGAAGTGCAACCAATGGTTCTGGCTGTTCCAATTTCTGTTTGAGGTAATTTTGAATGGATGCAAGTCTCTCTATGTTCAGTGCATTGAGGGTTGAGAGGATGCAAGTCCTGTATAAAATGCCATGACCCCCACTTTGCCTTCTTAACAGGGTACACAGCAGTGTAACATGGTGATTCTGATGGTACTAGGATGCACTGATTCACTAATGCTGCAATGGTCTAATAAATGCTCTTGTCTGCCTTCCTTGAGAGTGGGTATTGTTTGACTGTGGGTAAAATAGCACCTGGTTTCAGTTTTATTGTCACCCCTCCCACCTCCTTCAAAAGCCCCACATCATAGGGGCTAGTGGACCCTAGGATACTAGTCACCTTGGCTAGACCCTCCCCACAGAAGGATGGTGGGTCTTTCAGCACCATCACAATCCTCTGTGGTACATCTCTGTAATGTATCTTTAACCAATATGTCACACTCATTTCAAACATCTCATGGTCTGACCTGTTGTCTCTGAATAGTTCTTTGTCTGTCACTGTGGTCAACCTGTACTCCTCAGCTATGGTGATCACTGCTCGCCATGATTGTCCTGTGTTGCCCATTCCGTGTAATGCTATCCACTCATCTCCACAATTATTGCCTCCAATTCTAGTGGCACTATTGTCCCTTCTGCCTCATCCAATAGTATCTCTAGTTTGAACAAGGACTCTTTTAGGATGCCCCACATCTTCCCTTGAATCCCAGTGAGCCATGCAATTGCAATCTCAGTCCCATATTGGAACAGCTCTTCGTCCACTGGCACCCCCCTCTGTACCTTCCGTATGGCGTCTATGCGTGCCACTGTCCCATCCCTTAGCTGGACGCTTTTCTGTACCTGCGGTACCTGCTGCATGTTACCTCAAGTCTGGGGTGATTGCAGATACTGTGATATGGGTGCTGGCATCTGTGGTATCTGTGTCATGGGCTGGTGTGTATGCGGGTATACACTCAGTGTTGGTTTTGCTGTTGTTGTTCTTGTTTCTGTGTGTAATACTCATCCTGTGCCCCTTGATATGCTGCCTGGTACTGCGCTCCTCTGTTCTGTTGCACCCTCCTGCTTCTGCACACTCTTGAAATGTGCCCTATGTGCCCACACAACCAGCCCTGTGGTGGCTCCCTCCCTTGCCCTTGTAAACCCCCTGAATAATCCAGTGGGCTCTGCTGCACCTGTTGCTCATAACCTCGAAACCCTCCTGGGAAACCCCTTTGGTTGTGATGTATCTGCGGCCCATGCCCGCATCCTCTGGGTTGCCCCCCTCATCCTAGAAACCTGTGCTGCATGTTCCCCACACCATGAAGCATCCCCCCGCGGGTGGTAGTGCGTACTGTTGATGTTGTATTCCCTGTCCTGCTGCGCTTCTCAGTATCACCCCTTCCAAGGCATACTTGGATAATTTCTTTTGCACTAACTTTGCTTCCTCTTGCTTCCTTTCTTCATTTTTTCTGGCATAGCCTACAATGGACAAGCTCTATTTCTGGCCAAGGTTTTGCCTCCATGCCTACTTATTTCTTAAGCTGCTTCTGGTAGCCCTTGACACAATATGTGGTAAAATAAAGCCACCATTTTGTCCAATGGTTCTCATGTTTCAAGGCGCCAAAGCTCTTGGATCGTCTGTATATAGTGTAAGGGGTCTTCATCTTTCCCCATCTTGAAGGGCCATAATTTCACTAATGTCTGACGTGTCTGGGTATTGTGTCCTTCAGGCATGCCATACGCCAGCTCGACAATTTGCAAACGGTGAACCATTGTGTGCCATGTCCTGGATGGTCACTCCTGGAGACCACTCCCTTTTATATATGTCATCAGCGGCCTCTCCGAGGATCACCACTATTAGTCCCTTTTTGACCCCACTACTAGTCTCTGTCCCGCTATCATTCTCTCCATTTTAAATATCCATTTTCCTACCCCCGTGGTTAACAAAGGTAACCTACATCTCACGTTTTCCTTGTCAATGTATTTCCATTGTATATATATAGGTCACCCAACCCCTTTTCCAATAGGGGCATCTGTGTAAACCCTAGCTCCCTGCTTGCTCCTCTGATCTGCTTCACAGCATCTCTGATATCAGTGTGCACGTCTACTAGCACTCCTCTTGGCAGTCACACACTCCTGTCTAATTCCCCTTTGATTCTAGTGTTAGAACACGCTGTAGCCGTCTCCCCCTTCCTTCGTCCTGGGAGATCCCTAAGTCTCTCAATGTATGGGAGCAAACTGTCATGTTGTGTGAACTGTTCTGGTCTGTGGCATCTGATCGTCCTTAGTCGTCCCTGTATTTCTTCCCCCTTCCCATGTCATGCTCTTTTCCACGCTGTCCCCCAGAGACCTGTACTTTGGTCGCCCTCGTTTCTCATCCCCACTTCCCCTTCGTCATCTTCTGACTCTGTGTCCATAGCACTGCAAAATTAGTTTACAGAGCTTAGTCTCCTAGAGGTCGCATCCTCCTCAGCCTTTCAATTGGAGTCGATAAAATATATGCAACCTCTATCCCCATAAGATCCCATGCCCGTCCCATCCGATACTTTAGTAGTCCTGCTTGGCAAGGTGGTGCTGTCTGGCTCTTCTGGCCTATCTCCTCCTCCCATGCTCATGCTGTCTCGCATGCCCACTGCCCATTGTGCTCTTATGTCTTTGATCGTGTGCTCCTCCTCCTCCTTGCGTGTGCACTCTCATGCTACTCCATCTGTGCCTTCCTCCGTTCTCAGTCCATGAATATTTGTTTTTTCCATCTGATCTGCTTCCCTTTGTTTCTCAATCTCTTCTTGCTCCTTCCTCCTTCTTTCTGTTCCTCCTTCTTCCTCTCTCTGCACTCCCTTTCTAGTCTCTCTTCTCTTTCCCTCTCCTTCATATCCACTTCCTCCATTATTTCTGCCCAGTTCTTTGCTTCACTGCTCCCCTTAAAGCCTTCGATCCCCTTGGTTGCTCCCTCTGCCTTTCCTGCTGTCTTCCCTTCTAGCTTTAGGAGAATCTGCCTCCAGCCACTCCTTCATGCCCTTCTGCTCCTCAAAGGACACTGTGGGAATAAAGGAGGCGTGGAGGTAAGTTTAAACTAGTTTTATTTATGTAAGGCAGGAATGGGTAGAGAGGTGACTGGCATCTAGTGGGGAAACAGTTGCTCTCTGCTCTCATCAATCAGCATCGTACATTGGTTCTCAGGCAGGTCTCACACGCAGGAGGACCCGCATGAATGTTCAATACAACACATCTTTTTTGTATATAATATAACAGTGAACAAGAAACCAATAGTTAATAAAAATACATAATCTTAGTATATCATAGGTGGACTGCTCAATGCTGCCCAAGTCCCTCTTCTCAATTGATCATTCCATTCTCTTTCCTTCATACTCTGCATGCTCTCTACACCCACTTCATCTACTTGTCTCTTGTCATTGACTTGAACACTATTCGGTTTGTTCAGCGCAGGTTCTCTCAGTAAGTCCTGCCATGCTTCCCTCATCCTGGTCTTCTCCATATTTTCTCTTGCACGACACAATGTAATTTGGCTCATGTTTCATCTAGCCCCAATCTCTAAATGCACACAAATTCACTTGCATGCATTCACTCTTTTAGGGATCAAGAACCTTCACAATAGGTTGACCATATTTTCAAGAAGCTACACCCTTACCCAATCAGGTTCTTTTATATACAAAACGTCCTTGCTCACCGTTTGCTGTCCATTTATCTCTTTCACTGACTTTTGTCCTCTTCTACTCTCACTTCCAATTCTCTCCTTGAATCCTTGATCAATTTGTATCTTCTCTCTTCTCTCAACCATCCTGGATATATACTGTTGCATGGCAAACACAGCTTGCATCAATTCAAAAGGATTGACTTCAGTCACACTGCAGGATGTGTCACGATATGAAGAAAGAATCTATTTACTTCCGAAGTTCCATCTGAACAAGCTACTTAAATATCCTATTAAATCTTTCTATCATCCCATTTGATTGTGGATGATACAGGTCGGTACATAGAAGTGTCATGAAATTCTCTTGTCTTAAATTGTACCCCATTGTCTGACACCAAATTGTCTGGTATCCACTTAATTAGCAAACCCTTTCCTGGAATGCTATTATGCTGGTTGTATCCACCTCAATCATGGGTTGCACAATTGGTCATTTTGAATAATAATCCATTACGCTCACTAAATATCTACAATACCTAAAATGGGCCTGCTATGTCAATGGCAATTTTCTTCCATGCACTTATAGATAGATCAACGAGCGTATTAGGACTCATTCTTATCACCCCTGCTTTATCATTATTTTGACAAGACATACACATGTTCACTGTCAGAATCCATACCTGTCCACTAGAAATCCGCTCTTAATTTCCTTCTGGTAAGTGTTGTACCAAGATTGCCTTCATGAGCTACTCTAATTAACTTTGTTCTTAGTGTCTTTGGAGTGATCAACATCTCTGTCCTCACAACACATTCTCCCTGAACGCTTATTTCATCTGAAATCTTCCACAAGGAACTCAGTTTTCCTTGTAATCTTCTCACAGGCGGCGACCTAGGCACGCAATTTTCCCTAACTTTAGTTAACACTTCATCCTTTTTTCCTTCCTCTCACCATTCATCTCTAGAAGTGGCCTTTTCCCTGCAACCATGCAATTTCTGTAGTTATTTGATATTTGTTCTCTATCCAAGGAACTTCAGACTCAGATTCACTGAGATTATTTGTTCCACTTATCGGTAACCTTGACAAGCAATCAACTTTACATCTTCTCATCCTGGTAAAAAGTCTTGCACTTGTACCCTTCTAGTTTCTTCACCAGTCTTTGAAATCTGGCTGACAAAGATACTCCACCACCAGATGCTAATACATGCATTAATGGTTTATGGTCCATTTTCTATTTCAAATTCTGTTCAACACATGAACATTTTGAAATGTTCGACTGCCCAGGTACAGGCAAGGGCCTTCTTTTACAGAATATTCCCGCTCAGGTTCTGTGAGTGTCCTTGACACATGGGCCACTACTCTCAATTTCCCTCTATCCTTTTGTTGCAATGTCACTCCCAGAGCATAACTACTTGCCTCTACTGCCAACGCACCTTCTTTCCCACTTCCAAAACTCTTAAGAAGCAGTGTTAATTTGAGCTCATCTTTAATTTCCTTGAAGCACTTATCCTGCACTTCTGTCCATTTAAACACATTACACTTTCTTTGTAATCTCTCCAAAGGCTCTCTTTTGTGCGCAAACGATTCCACAAATCTTGACTACAATTCTGTCAGACCCAAAAATGATCACAATTGCTCTCCATTTATAGGAGATGGAGCTTCCTGTCTGGCATCCACGTGGTTTTGTCTGAATTAAGGCTCCACTTCTTTTACTCCGAATTTACATGTTTCTGCATTTAATCTCATCTCACTATCCTGTAAGATTCCTAACACTTTCTTTAATGCTTTGTCATATTTATTTCCTTCGTTTTCCCATAAACCGAAATATAATCCGGGAACGCAGCTGCTCCATGCATATCTCTAAACAAGTTGTGCTTTATTCTCTGAAACACCGACGATGCACTTACCAGGCCAAATGGCATCTACCTGAACAGACCATTCAGTGTTTAAAAAGCTGTTTTGATTTTTTAGGAGGAGGCATGGATGGAAGTGTAAACTAGTGTTATTTATGTAAAGTATGGCGCAAGCGAAGAGAGAGGCCAGTGGCTTCTAGTGGAGAAGCTATTGGTTTCTGCTGTTGCCAAACTGTCATGGGACGTAGGGCCGGCATTCGGGCAGGGTGGGCGGGTGACCGCACAGGGTGCCATCAACTCCAGTGCCTCCCCCTGTTGACCAGGTGCGTGGTGGGAGGCAGAGAGGGTGCCAATTCTGCCCTGGGCACTGCTGCTGCTAAGGCCGGCCCTGATCGGACACTGGTATTCAAGAAGGGCTCACGTGCTGGACGTTCGATACAACAGACACAGTCCTAAAAGTCTCTCATTTCCTCCACAACCCCACCAACTTGCTTGCATCACTTCCGCTTTCGTGGGTGCTGCGTGCACCCTCCAGTTGCTGCCCACTCCCCTCGTTTCAGGGACGTTGGTGTCAGAAGTTCTGGTCCTTGAGTAGGCACCACATCTTGATTTTGTGGGGGCTGGCCTGCTTGAGGGTCTGGATCAACTTAGCATCGACTTCTGTGTGAGGTCTGTCGAGTCGCTTCCTAATAAAAATAGTGATGACAATAAAACAACAACTGGTCACTAAAAACTAACTGAGCAAACGGAAGGTGTTTGGACCAGTGAATAAATGTCAAGGCAAACTGAACACGAACATTGCTTTGCCTGTGTCTATTCTAGTGATTCTCTGCCATAGTGTGGCTTCTACTATACACCCCGATGTTTGTTTCTTCCTACAAAACCATTCCTCACGTGTTTTTTTATTGCATTCAGGAATCTGGATTCCTTCTTTCAATCAGAGAGTATTTTTTGTTGTTTAAATTAGAAAGGGTACATTCCTCACATCCATATCACATCCATACAGGTGCCAGCACAGGGGCAACGTGCTGCTCTTGGAAGCAAAACCATGCAGAGCAACAGAGGCTCAAATCCGAGATCCGCAACCAACATCACGTTATGCATTTTTTTTTTAAATAAATAAGGCAATTCTAGGGCTAGGCAGCTGTGTATGGCGCGATCCGCAGGGAGGGGATACCAGACAGAACTCCGATGTACCACCAGGCTCCGTTATATAGCGGGGATCCGACATCCATCACTTAACATGGGCTGGCACACACGGCTGAGGTAGCTCTGCCTACAAGCCTTCATGTCTGAGGGCCTTCAACCCCTTTATCACATCAACCTTGGAAATAACTACACAGCAGGGATTCTAATAACCACCTGCATTTGCTCAGTGAATTTCTGGGATGAAGTTGAAATTCAGCTTAGTCCGATGTTTCTGTGTGAACATGACATGCAATGCAAATGACAGATGGAGGTCCAGGGGTTCCATTAATCTTCTCTTGCATCCAAAATGGCGTCTACAGGCCGCACTTTATGCCAGAGACTGAAGATGTGCCCCAATTAGGCACTGCAGCAGATGCCAGTGGCTCATTAGACACCCCCCTGTGTAGTCTCAACCCGTGTAGAGAACAGATCGCTTTCCTATGAAATGTCCTGGGACCAGACCATGAGTGTAGATTTTCCTACCCGATACCTTATTTTATTTATTTTATCCAGCATATATACAACAGAATTGCTATCTGATGCTTTTGGCAGCAAGGAACTTTAGAAATGTGAAATCTATAGTAATCATTTTTTTTGCATTAACAATAACAATAGTATTAGTAATACAATTAATAGATTGCTTTTATATAATATTTAATGAAAAAACTTTGTTAAAAGAGACGTTATGGTTAAGTTGCGCTACTAAAAACCTATCAAATTCAGTAAAAAAACGTTGTTAAAGGGGTGTTATGGTTCAAAGTAAAACCGAAAAACCCCTGAAATTCGGCATTTATGGTAAACTAAGCAACCATAACTCGCGCCACCGTGCACTGCTAACACTAACACCCAGGACATCAAAGATAACAACACAAATGTCATTGATGACATCACTGATGACAACCATAGCTACCGTGTCCATGTAATTAACATCCCACAGCTAGTATCACTAAATCAGGATCAGAATTTCTACCTGCATGGGATATTTTGTTGAATTTTGCCAAGTCTGCGAAGCAGAAATTCTATAATATTTATTTATTTATTGCATTTATTTCACGCCCAAACCCTAAGGTATCACAGCGCAGTTACAGACATCTTAGTTATATTACGACAGCATTCAAAGTACATTCAAATACTATACGATAATACAAGAGATGACACATACACATTTGACAATACCAGGTGTGGCAAAGCAGACAACGACTATATTTTTTGAGAAAATATTACAGAAAGTCTCCCTCATGATTTCATTTTACTTCTTGTTATAGCGTCACGGGCAAAGCAAAAGCAATGAGAAAGCGCCTAGACGTTGTCCTGTGCCATGTCAATAGGTAACACACATACATTGCATGAATAGTCAATTAAAAAGCAATGATTTAAAATTTAGTACAGAAAAGACCAAGGAAACAAGATATGACCCTGTTGCCCTAAAATATGTAAGCAACTCCCTTTTCAGGACACACATAGATGCGTGTTTTTCAGCTGGCATCCTGAGTCTTCATCCATCTTCCATTCTTTGCAGGTATGTGCAAAACCATTGTGTTGACATAACTATTGCAACAAGGCTGAAGCACAGCAATTGACCCCCTGCACCAGCATTTCCGGGGAGTGCTATATGAGAAGCATGGTCTCATTACAAGTATTGCTGAATGGGTTAACGGGCTCCACTAATGGTGGCGCCGCCGTTAAACCCATTCTGCAATATTACGAGTTCCCCTCGCGGGACCCGATGTGGACATCTGGTTTTACCAAGACAGAGATCCTCCTCATCGGCACACTTGCACCTTCCTTTCTTGTCACTCTATAGCCGGCCTCCCTTGGCCCTCTTCCTGCTCCCACTTGTGAAGCTAAGAACCTTGGGGTCATCTTCGACTCTACACTTTCCTTTTCTCCACACATCTCTGACGTCTCAAAACAATCTAATTACCAATTGCACCACCTCAGAGGTATTCTTCCTTTCCTCTCCTTCCCCTGGAAGCTCACTGCCTCCAGAGCTCTGGTTCTCTCTAGGCTTGATTATTGCAAAAGCCTCTTTCTAAATCTGCCTGCAACCGCTCTCTGCTTTCTGTGGCTCATCCAGAACAGGACTGCAAGACTTGTCCTTGGCCTACAGTTCTGGGATCGTATCTCTCCAGCCCTGAAATCTCTTCATCTGCTCCAAGTTGCTGCATGGATTTAATTCAAGGCCCTTTGCATTGTCCACAAGGCTTTCTGGGGCCTGTGTCCACAATACCTTCAACTCTCCCTCCGTAAATACCTTCCTTTTCAAGCTCTTCGCTCCTTCACCTCCAACTCCCTCAGGGTCAGTCGCTTCTCCAAGCAATGAGTTGGGGGTAGATCGCTTTCCTCTGCTGGGGACTCCCTCTGGAACAGCCTCCCTGCCTCTCTAAAACTTGAGGAGAACCAACTTTGGTTCCAGAAGCACCTCAAGACCTTCCTCTTTGCTTCTGCCTTCGCTCTTCCTCTCCCTTGCTAATCTGTCTGCTTTCGCATTCGGCACCTGACTACCCTCTGATCGCGGGCCAAGATCCCTGCCCTCCCAGCCACACATCTGCACTGCTTCCTGGCAACCCTGTCACTTGGGTCTGTATCTGCTACCCTACAGTCCTCTGCCAGCACTTATCAGACACCCATTGTCTACACCTTATTCTCGCACTTACCATCTGCTGGCTGCACTACCTTGTTGTGATTTATGTGGTTGGGAGGGGATGGAACCTTGGGTAGAATGCGGAGTGACCAGTCACTGATGTAGAATGTTATTCTTTGGCTAGGAGCAGTTATCTTGATATTTTGCTGGGCACACATTGGGGGTCTTTACTATTTATGTAACTTGTGAATAAATGACTTGAATGCCAACCAATTAACATGTGGAGGCCATCCTTACATTGGCGATGAGGATAGGAGGCGGATGGATGTTGGATATGAGGGACATATTGGTGTCTACAAAACCAAAGGAGTTCTGGGAGGAGAGTATTGGCCGGGATTTGATCACAATGTGGAACGGATGGTAGGAAGATGTATTGAATGTGATGTGTCTGGTTAGAACATGGTGGCTAGGCAGCAACCTGTGATAAGGATCTCTGTCTTACTGGCATTAAAGCAGAGGTCGTAGGCGGTGCACCACTCCTGGACTGCAGACAGTCAGAGATAAGAGAGAGAGAATAGGTGGCAGAGGGGAGTCTGAAAACAAGTTGGCTGTCATCCGCATAGCACTGAATGTTTGTGCAAAGAGCAGCAATGCAGTGGGCGAGCGGTACCAGTTATTGGTTGAAAAGTCAGGGAGAGAGGCTAGACCCCTGGAGAACACCACATGAAGAAAGTGAGATAGAGGAAAGGAAGGACCCAAATTGGACCTGTGAGGGTTGGTTGGAGAGGAAGGAGGTCAGCAGGCCAGGGCCTGATCAGTGATAGCCAGGTTATCACAGAGGTGATCGAGCAGGATGACATGGTTGACCATGCCGAAGGCAGAAGAAAGATCGAGTAGGATGAGGACAGATGTGATATTAAAATCAAGGTTGGAGGACAGGACTTCACAGATGTTCAGGAGAGCAGTTTCCATGCTTCTGGAAGCTCTGAAGCCAGACTGAAGGTCTTTGAGACAATCAACAGAATCGGTATGAAGATTAAGCTAGGAGATGGCTAGTTTTTCCAGGAGTTTGCCCAGGGAAGCAGTGATAGAGATCGGGCGATTGTAGCCGGGCAAGATGGCTCGGCTGTGGGTTTCTTGAGAAGAGGGTGCACAAGAGAGTGCTTCAGAGGGCAGGGCAAGGCTCCAGAGGCAAAGGAGTGGTTGCAGAAGTCAGCCAGAGCAGGAGCCAGGGTGTCGATGTGGTCCTTGATGGTTTTGGGCGAACAGGAAAGAACCTGTTTTGACGAGACTTTCATAGATCAGGCTTGTCTGAAAATCTCGTCAGGGGAGAACAGAGGAAAAGATTAGAAAGAGGGAGGAGAGGCGGGTGCAGGGAGCTAGAGGTAGCATTGAGAGAAGGGGGAGGAGGATGAGAGGGTGGACAGGTTGTCCTGGCTTTTTTAGATGAAATGAGAGGCAATGGCCGTGCAGAGTGCATGGGAGGCAACAGGAGAGGTAGAGACTGCAGCAGCGTTAGCCAGCTCCTTGCAGATTTGAAAGAGTTCAGGCAAGTTGTTAGATGCCGCAGAGACACAGGCTTGGATATGAGCTCTCTTCTTAGTGCAGACAAGGAGCCGGTCTTGCCTTTGGAGCAGGCTGCAGGCCAGTTTGTCAGAGGATGTACAAGCAGCCCGCCATTTCCTTTCGGCCACCCTACATTTGCATTTAAGGGTAACTAGGCCAGAGTCACACCAAGAGTTGCACTTGGCTTTGGTCTTCAAGAGGATCCTCATGACAGGGTCAAGAACATCAAGAGTATCAGAGGTAGAAGAGTAGAGCAGATGCCTTTGGGCCAGGCACGCTATATAAATAAACAAAATACAAATGCATGGAAAGGGCTGTGACAGGGTGCGAGTCAGGCAGAGGAGGAGGAGGGGGAGAAAAAGTGGTAGCAAAAGCCTCCACTTACACACGCTTCATGGGTCGGATGACCGAGAAGGTAGGTGGCAGTGTTGGAGTTGGCTTGGCCTGAGGGGTTGAGAGGGAGAGATGGGAGAGATGGGAGAAAAGGAGTGATTACTCCAGGAGAGAGGAGTGGTCAGAGGGATAGAGAAGGGGAGGTCTTGCACACAATTACAAAGCTACACATAATTCTATATAAGGCGGCAACCTTATTTAGTGGTTGAGGGGCAAACAATAGAGGAAAATCCCCTTAATAAATCACATTCTTGTACCCACCGCCAAGCTTGTGATTATGATAATATGATATGATATGGCATTTATAACATGCCTGCACACAGGTTTTTCCAGGCGCAACAAGAAAAGGACAAGACAAGGACAAAGGGAGGACAAAACAATGATCTTACTAGGCCTAGTGTGCAGGGAAGGCAGAAGGTGAGAAATGCCAGGGGGGAGGGAAAGTGAGAAGTGCAGCCAGCAGGTGGCTCATAAGTGCAGAGAGTGTGACTGCAGGGTTGCAGGAACAGACCCTTAAGTGCTGGAGGGAGCCGAGAGGCAGTGCAAAGGCAACTGGAGACGCAGGAAGCTGGGCCCGAGTTCAGAGGGTACTCAGGGAACCAGTCCACGTAACAGTTGGGTACATCAGCAGGGGAGAGGAAGAGAGAAAGTGGAAACAAAAAGGAAGGTCTTGAGTTTTTTCCAAAACCGGATTTGGTTCTGCTCAACTTTGAGAGAGGCTGGCAGGCTGTCACAGAGGGAGCCAGCTGATACGAGAGATCCGCCGCCAACTCTCTGCTTGGAGAAGCATCTGACCGTCAGAGAGTTGGAGGTGGATGAGTGGAGAGCAAAGAAAACAAGATGTTTTGAAAGAGAAAGTTGGAGTTGGAGCGGTCCCAGGCCCCAGAGAGCCTTGTGGATAATGCAGAGGGTCTTGAACTCCATCCTTGCAGCCACGGTAAGCCAATGAAGAGATTTCAGCACTGGAGGGATACAATCACAGGGCCTGAGGCCATGGACAAGTCTTGCATTCCTGTTCTGGATACATTGTAAAGGTCTAAGAGCAGAGACAGGCAGATTTAGAAAGAGGCTGTTGCAGTAGTCCAGCCTAGCGAGGACCAGAGCTCTGGAGACAGTGAGCTTCTGGGGGAAGGAGAGGAAAGGAAGAGAACAACATTTGCAAGGCCAAGCCAGTCCATTATTGGTCAAGGGATTGGACCAATGAAAGATTGTGCAAGAACAGGGAGGCCATTGAAGAAGTCATGGTTCAGGAGGGTGGTAAACAACTACTTTGGTTTGCTCATATAAAGAAGGAGCTCAGGGACAATGGGCTGAGCGACTATTTGTCTAACCCCAGTAGCATGGTTGGTAACATGCACACTTCAATAAAAGATGCCTATATTCTCAGGGAAGAAGCAGACGCACTGGTTAAATTAGACCAAACCAACCAATCAGCTAGGAACTGGGCCCTGAAGCAGACCTTCTGGTGTGAGCCCAATTTGGGCACTATGTGGCCTAAACAACTGAGATTGCTTTATACTAAGCTCCGTATGGGAATTCTACCCGTAGCAAGCTTACTAAACAAATGGAAGGAGTAATGTGACAGCAGCTTGTCCCCTTGGTTGTGATGAAGCTAAAAGTATGATCTATTTGGTATTGATCTGCCTGTATTACCTGGACATAAAAAGAAAATACAGAATACCGCTCTTCAGAGCCAGATCTGTTAGAAATACCACAAAGGCTTGGATTATGTGTGGTTCCACTAAGGATAGCCTCACCGCACACTCGAAACACAACTATTGTTTTAAAGCCTGGAGAAGGATGTCTGCTAAGCTATCATAACTCCGAAAAAGGTTAAGGGTTTGACAGGGAAGTAACTAGGTTTGGAAAAGATCTGGGGCTATGCTAATGTCAGGACTGCCAGGACTTGGGGCTAGCTAGCTTTTTGCTTGTAGCCCATGAGCTTCTATCCAGGGCTACAACCAAAAGACCTGGGGATATAGCCCCTTTAGCCCCCCCCACTAGCATGCCTCTGGGGTTGCGGCTTTTATGGAGGAACGGTTTAGTGAGCTACTAATAATGTGTATGATTAATTAGTGAAGTTGCCAAAATGACTACGCTGTTTGATTTATGAGATGAATTGATATATTACATTAATTGTTCAAAATTATGATAGCTGTGTATAGTTTTATATATTTTATGCAGGCTTACTCCTGGATTTTATTGTTTAATATGTATCTTAAGCCTGGTATTTTAAACATAGGAATTGTGTGTATATTTTGCATTGTTGAATTGTATGCTTTTTCAAACAGCATGTGTTACCATGACCAGCAAATCTTTTGTTGTGTTTGAATACTGTATTGCTTGTATGGCATTGTTATTTGCCGAAATAAAACTGAAATTGACTAATACCTTTGCAGTGTCTTGGCGGTTCGACAAAGGTAAACCGGGCATCTAGGTGCTGTTCGGAAGTTTGATGGGGTCCGAGAAGCTGTAGCCGCGAAGGCCCAACTGAAAGCAGATGCCGAAGGGAGTTCAAACTGAAGAAGGCTGCAGTATGAAATGTTACTCAAGTCCTGCGGATCGTGGCGGCGATCAGCTTCAGTTCGGGAGTCGAGGTTTAAAAAGACCAGAGACGATTCAAAGAAGTGGGTGGAGGCCCCTACTTTTGAAGCCAAATTGTGACTAAAAGTAGCCTGCTTTAGTGGACCAATTCCTCTTCTTGGAACAAGCTGATCTTGCCTTCTGACATCATACCCAAAGTGCTTTGTGCTACAGGATGGGTGTGGGCGGGAGGGGGGGGAGCAAAAGGGAAAGATAGAGGCAGAGAGAAACAAGATGGCGAAACCTTCCTCCAGCTTTAAAGAGCTCCCTCTACTGCAACCCAACCCCTCCCTTCTCAATAGAATCTGAAGCCTTTAGATATGGAGCACTCTGGTGTGAGGCTACCCTTGTTATGACTGGCTGTGCATTTTTTCCCAGGACAGTTTCCTGTGGAGTGGCTGTCTCTTTGAGGATGGTGTTGCCTGCCCACACAAAGGAACACAGAGAGGCAATCCGCAATGCTACAGTCCTGTCAGCAGTGGCCAGGTCCAGCCTGTCTGGGGAGAATCCATATAATCCTTTCACAGCTGAGCTTGCTTCACAGGGCTGACACATGTGTGATATCAAATTGCAGTGGCTGTAATAAGTAGGAGAAATACCATCCACCATACCCCAACTCAGGTATGGCATATATTGAAAGATGTATCTGCCACCGGGTCAGTAAACTCATAATTGTGTACCTTTTGCAACAGGGATGCATATTTTAAATACAACCCCTGCTCTGCAGATATGTGGATCTCAGTGCAGCTACGAAGAGGGCACCTGTGACCTCTGAACCTGCTCCGTGCCAGTGGAAAGCAGGTGTTGCATATCAGGATGCTGATGCAGCTGGGCACAGGTGCAGATTATGCTTTTATCATGGAGTTCTTAAAAGGGGAATCTGAGCAGCAGATTTCCTGCTCCAGAAATGGAATTACCTGCATCATTTTGTTAATAAAAAAAACCCAAAAAGGCCAGGGCTTCTAAACCCTTGCTAGATGATAATTCCTCACACTAGCATAATCAGTAAAATCAGCATGCTTGCAAAGCCTTGCTCCGCTGATACAGATTGGGCATCCTGCTGTCCCTGTGTTTTCCTCTTACTGTACACAAACCCATGGGGTGGGGAAATGTAGGTCTGACATTCCAAGAGTCCTCCAGGGACCTGTACCTGTCTGATATGTCAATCTTAAAACGCACTTGCTCCCGCTGAGTCTCCCCATTCTACCACCTTGCTGGTATCCCCGTTTCACCCCTTAACCACCGGTGAACTCACTCTGGCAGCATCATAACATGTAAGTGGGAATGCTCACCAAAAAGCCTGTGCTAAAACCGACCCATGTAAACATGCTTTCCTTTTGCCCGGTTCTCTTTTGGCCACCCTACTCCATCCTATGAAAATTCTGCTAACCAAAAACTCCCTCTTTCCGGGCAGTTAATTAAATGGCTGATCCTCTCAGCACCACCCAGGACCCATTTAATTGCTTTCCAAGGTCATAACACAAATGCTTGCACCAGCTTGTCTTCATTCACTAATGCATGTTGCATACTTTCCATTCATTGGCCTCTTTAGACACTGGCTGCGGCACCAGCTCATTCCTCCTGGGCACCAGCAGTGCAGAGGATGCAGGGGGGCGGTGACCTCTCTCCTGTTTCTGTGCTGGCTTTTGGAAGGATTCCCATTTGAAATGAGACAAAACATCAGTAATTACATTCTTGCACCCTGCCAGGAAAACAGATGTTTAGTTCCAGGCAATGTAAAACAAGTGACCTTGATATACGTAAGAGGATTGGACATCTTACATCTTGTTTATTTAGCACAACAAGCCATCCATCACACCAGAAGACCACCTGCCTGTTGCCCAGATATTCGCTAACGGAATGACTGCCACTTATACCATACTGCCGAATAAGGTTTCAGGGCTAATTCCGCGTATGCGGGATCAACAGATGACACAGGTCTGGACAAGACCCTGTATTGAGGGGCCTTCGGCCTCCTGAAGGCTTGTTTCCAGTGCCTACACTCCACTGGAGGGGCATTTATGTACAAGCCTGAAATGTTGGAAAAGCTGTGTGTGCCTGTGCCATGCTTTCTCAAAATATGCCTCAGGTAGAGTGTCCCGCTGCCCCTTGATGTGGACAGGCCACCCCCTGAGGAGGAGGACATACCGCTTGTGGGTGATGCACTGCCGTGCAGTGGGTGGGAAGAGGGCAGGGATGGGCATATGGTTCGTCAAGAACTCATGGACAATTATTTTTGCCACATGAATATCCACATGCTATACACTGTAAATATTGTCACATCAAGAATTAACCACATGTACACAAAACGGAATGTCAGAGCATTGCTTCAAGTGACCTGATATGTAATGGTGGCATGTGAAAATCACCTACCCTTTTCCCACAACAATGCCCCCAACAAACCCTCCCCACAACACCATCCACAACACACCATGCCCACCACACCATCTCCAACACACCCTCCCCACAACATCATCCACAACACACCTTGCTCACAACACCATCCCCAACACACCCTCCCCAACATCTCCCCTTCCCACAACAGCATCCCCAACACACCCCAGCCCCACCTAACCCCAACACACCCTTGTGCCTATCTTCAAATATCCAGTCACTGGTGTGGCCTCTTTCCCTTACTGGTCTCCCCAGCACCTTTGGAGTTAGTATGCGTGCCGAGCAGCGCCTTGGGGTGCTGGGCAATGATCCCTCTGTGGGGGCGATGGAGCTAGATTGCTCAGAGTGTTGTCCCCGGATGTTTTGCAGGATCAAAACCCTGCTGGCCTGCATAGCCTCAGCAAAGGCTGAGATGCTCTACATCAACTCCCATACCCTATGTCCGACGACACAGTCCCGGATGCTTTGGAGGTGTTGGGTCTGCGCGTCAGCAATTGTTTCCAGGCACACCTGGCGGTGCTCCATTGAGTCCACCCTCCTCAACATGGCCTCTTCCTGTGTGGCATAGGGAATGGGTTGAGGGCTATAGGGAGGGCTGGGGCTGAACCACATTGACCCACATGACCGGACATTGGAGCCACCCTCTGACACCTGACCATGCTCACCATGATGCTGGCTGTACCTCTCAGATGATGAGGGGTTTTGATAGGCTTGTTGGATGGGTGGGTCTGCAGTGCCTCCTGCACGCCTGCCAGCAGCTGTCTCCCCTTTCACGCACACATTGGCCAGCTGTTGGGGGCGTTCACAGGTGCCAGGGGTGCAGTCCCTGAGGCTGCGTCTCTGTCCCTGCCAACAGGTACATTACTGGCGATGGCAGGTGTGGTGCTGCTGGGCCCTAGTGTCTCATGCCTTCCCTTCCGACTTCCCTTACCATCACTGGGTGACGCAGGGGTGGTGGCTGCTAGGCAGAATTATATGCAGTACCCTTTGGGAACACCACACGCAATTAAGACTACAAGTGACAGTACAAATTCACCTTTGGTATCAGCCTGTACTACACAGTATAGTGGTAGAGATGGCTGAGCAGCCAGGCTTATGTCAAGAGTAAGTGAGCAGTATCAAATAGTTACACAAAGGACAGCAATTACTATGATTCAAACAAAAACTGACTCAAGGCTTTCAAGTAAAAGAATATACATTTATTTTACTCTTCAGTTGTATAACATTACACCATTATAAGCAGTTTAAAAATCACACTCTTAATACACCACACCACTTCCCTTAAATTCCAGACAAGTTAAGCTCACAAAATGAAGTGGGAGCAAAATGGCACTCCAGAAATTTAAAAAGGGAGGGAAAAACAAAGTTAATAGAAATTGCACAACACCAACAGGTAAGTACTCAGGGCAATTGAACAAGAGGTACTACAGTCATTAATAGAATCAGGTAGAAAGGGTTAGCGCCAAAGTCCATAGGACAAAAGTCTTTTGCTCAAGATCACACAGTTCAGGGTAGCTCGCGGTAAAGTTCGTGCCACGGATTCCGGACGAGGTTGGTCGGTAGAAAAGTTAGTTCAAAGAGAAGAGAAGGACAAGCCCTCGGCTTTGGAGAAATATTTCAAACACTTTTACCGTGGCTGAACGAAACGAACAACTGGATTTGCACAGTACCTTAAAACAGAGAGGAGGCTGTAGCTGAGGCGGACGTTCCTGGTAGTTCGTGCAGGCTCACGGTTCCTGAAGCAACTGTCAGACTGACAAGAAGTAGGAACACTGGAGGGTCCTGCACTACCCAGGGTTGAAACCAGCAGCAGAGCAAAGTAACAAATAAAAGGTGCGCTCCTTACAACCCAAGCAGGGTCTGACCTTCCTGGCTATCCGGACTATTGTAGCTCTGTACAGCAAATTCGACCAGAGGAGGGGTCCTGCCTTGCACTTTGGGCGAACGGGTTGGTCCCACCAGCTCAAGGGAAGAAGTTTCCTGGAGGATCTTCTCTCTCGTCGGATTCTGAAGATATGGACCTGCAGCAGGGCTTCACCGGGCGTTTCAGTCGTTGAAGGGGTCCTCTTCCATCAGCTCCTCATTGGTTCTTTCATTCCAGTGGCGACTCTGCCTTTCCAGTCCCAGAGACCTGTTTTTATGCAGTTTTCCCCATTCATACAGCTTGGCTATCAATCACACAGCAGGGAGGCTGTCCTGGCAAGGACAGTCACCCAGCCAATCAAACAGGAGTGAGACTTGGGTTACCAATGGAACCCACAGCAGGGGTCCTAAGACCTCTCCCTCACATCCTGCCTACCCAGACTTTCAGGCGCTTTAAGGAGGGCTTCTGTGCAGAAGCCTGCGAAAAGACAGCGAACAAAGGAATCATCCCCGGTTGACACGCAGAGAAAAACACGAGAAAGACTTTAACAACAAGAAATGGCGACTAAACCCAGCTGGAGCCAAAATAAAATGTATTTGGTCAAGCGGGTTTATGTTCGAGCCTAATATAATAGCCTAAAACAATAGAATGGTTATTTAAGATAACCGCAGTAGAAAAATTAGGGTACTTACCACTGCCACCAGCCAAGTCTTGATGTAAAGGGAGCGGAACAGTGCTCCAAGAAGGACAGAAAAAAGGGGACAGGAATTAACCCTTTCCAATACTCCATGTAAGATGTTTTTTACTGGGTCTGTGATTTAAAGATACTACATAAAGTTAATGGCAACTTTATATGGTTCTGGGAGACAGTAGTCAGTCCCAGAAAAATTGAGTCAGTGGGAAGTCTAAAAGACAACCCTGTGTCACTGCACCAAAGGTGCTGTGTAACACAGATAAAAATGATGCTCATGGAGTAGGTGAGGCTCCAGAGCCCAAGATTACACAATGGTAAAAACACACACAGCAAAACACACGTAAGAGTGGGAAAAAGGCCCACACTCTTATCGGGTGAAAAATAATAATCCTAGAAATCCAGCAAAACCTCTGAGGGACTCATTAGATAAGGGAAATTAGCCATTTATGAGTATTCTCCCTAACAGTGGCTGATGGTGTAGCCCAGCCATGGGGCGTGGATGGGCTATCCTCCTCCTCCAGAGTCGCCTCTGAACCAGTCCGGTGAAAAATGACATGCTGTCAGTCATCATGCATACTTGTAGGTGGGCTTGCTATTCACACATGCTACATCTAGTAGGGACATCCTACACATGTGGACTGAAGGGTATGGCTGATTGCCGGCCAGTGCATATGGCCACAAAAAGGTGGTGGTAGTGTCTGCTGACGGTCTTCAGCCCATTGGCAGTTTCTCTTTGCCCCTTCTGCTGCCAAGGTGGCATGTACATACAGTTGGCCACTTTGGCACTTGGCCTTTCTCGGTACACATGGGCGCTGCACATAGTTGCATGTGCTCCCATGCACATTCATACTGCTGTGCATGGTTACATGCATATTTGCCCACCAACCCCTGCATGCAGTGCCAGAATTGACCCTGGTAGCTCACGAGGAACAGAGATATTTGCTGCACCGCCCGGGTGGACACTATGTTTGTGTTTAATGTGCCACAACAGCATGGGGAAGCCTGCAGACCCAAGCAGGTGTAACTGGGGTGCTGTGTTGCAATGGAAAGTGCCAAGCTCCCGTGCTGGGGTGGGAGTCAATGATTTCAACAGGGGCACCGCTGCTATGCCAGCATGGGGTGGCCTTCCGAAGGCACTGCAGGCTGCTTCTAATAAGCTAGCACGTCCAAAGTGCCCTGCAAAACCATTTTGTAAAGTTGCCCACCCTATCTGTTGGCCATAGGATGGGGGAGTCACTTTATCCTAGGATCGTCCATAAACAATGCTACCTGCTGCATCTGGATGTGACTCCAGCACTGGACTGTTCATTCAGATCCACAGGGACGTCATTTCACCAAAATGACAGGGGTAGCAGAAGTGACATCACACGACCCTTGACCTCTGATGACATCACATGAAGTGATGCCATTGGACCTGTGTTAGGTAAGAATTAGTGCCGTCCAACTGGTGAGGATTACACAAGACGTATCTGCTTGTTATTTGGTAACGCACCTTTTAATATAAGCCTGTACCACACAAATTGGTAGCTATGCTTATCTCTAGAGGGGTAGTGTGAGCTGTAGAGCTGTACCATTGAAATCAGCAAGTACAAGAAGCCAAGTAACACTTCCACACTTAAAGTTATATATACATATTTATTTATAATATACACAAGGTTTAAATAAGCCTTTGTTAAAAAGCTTTATCCACTAGTAACATTGAATCAACGTTTGGATTCAGTTTGCAAAAGACAATACAAGTTGGTAATTACTTTTCTTATGCTAACACATTTTCCAGCACACAGAGTGACTTCAGAAAAAAAGGTCAGTATTGCACTTATTCTCAGTTACCAATTCAGTTATTGAGATGTTTAAGGAAGGAAATGTTAGAATAAGAATGAGAATATACTTTCAAAAGTTTGTTAAACAATTACAATCTCCTTAAGTGAGGCGGGTGCACTTTTATCCCAGCAATAATAGTATCCACAATTATAACCTATGAGGGAACAAGTACAGCCAAAGCCAGTAGGTTCAGCGGAGTGCCTTTTGGGAGCTGGGACAGCCAAAGTCAATTGACAATGTCAATAGTTCTGATGCACTTCTTCTTAGATAAAGTCTTGACAAAGTTAGTAAGTTCAGAAGAAATCACAATAACTCAAGTGTGTCACTTTGAAGGGAGCACAAGCTTTTAGGCCACTGCAGATAAATTGAGATCAACTCCAAAACGTACTTGGCAAGATTGGAAGCACAACGTATGGCTAAAAGGTGAACATCCCAAACCCCACAGTACCTGTGATTCAAAGAAAAATGTTCCAGCTGGATTCCTCCTTGCTACAGCTTGGCAAACCCTTGTTGCTGGACCTTAGTTTTGGTGACAAAAGGGAGGACGTCTGGCGTGCTCCTGTTACAGTACTCGGGAGAGGGACTACTCAGCAATGGATTTCTTTTGTTTCAGCGGCACTTCAGTATTTTGATCCTTTTCTTCGGCGGCAAATGAAGAACGAAAACTCTGGTTGGAAGCGGCTTGCTCGCTCGGTCCTGGACTCTGGTGATGGCACTCTGGATCACCATTTCTTGCTTCTACATGGTCCTCTGGATGTCCACAAAGATTTTGACGGATTCAGACTTTGCAAGACGATGCACTCATCAATGGTCACATGACCCTTCGCATTGGGCTTCTGCAGTTCTGGTGAGGCACAGCAAGTTGGGGGATGCACCAAATGGAAGCTTGTCTTGCGGCTAGTTGGTCCCACTCGCTCCAATGGAGGAAGTCGGCCTGTGCGTGTCTTCCCAGCCGATTTGAAAATGGGTCAGCGCAGCTGCAGGGCTTCACTGGACACTTCGCAGTCCATAAGGTGTTGCTGGTGTCTCTTCACGTCTTCCTCTTTGGACGTTCCTCTACAGTGGTTGACTATGCCTCTAATCCCAAATACCTTGCTTTTTATGCGATTTGCCATTCATTCCCCGCCTGTGCTGTCAATCACACAGCGGGGTGGCTGTCCTTTCTGGACGGCCAGCAGACCAATCATGACTGGTTTCTTTCAGGCACACCTAGAGACAAAGGACAGGGAAGTTTTGGGACCCTCCCTCACTTCCTGCCTTTCCAGGGAAACTGGAGCCTGGGCAGGCTTCAGGGCTGAAGCCCACCAAAGGCAAAACACACAAAGAGCTCAAACCAGTTTCAACTAACAGAGTAAAAGCCCAGAGGAAACCAATTAACAGAAAATGACGAAAAAAGAAGAAAGGGGCCATGTGTGCTGTACTGCCGCTGAGGATTCAGCCTACGGTAAAAATGCATCCTGGTAGAAAAATAAAACACCGCCACCAGCCATTTAAAGTAAGTTAGCGTAACAAAGTATTTTACATGAGAAGTGGGATAGGAATTACTAAATAACTCCCCAGCGCTCCACATAGGGTGGTGTGTGCTGGTCCTACAAAGAGAAAGGTAAGTAAGACAGGGATCACCTTACTATTCTTGAGAATGGTAGTTCACCCAAGAAAATGTATTTAAACACTAAGAGAAGTCCAAGGGAGTTCTTGTGCCACTGCACCTGAGGTGCTGTGTGTCGGTATACAAAAAGCAGATGCCTATGGAGTTTGTCAGACTAAATAAAACAGTACAACACAACATGAGGGGTTGAGAAAAGGGTGAGAAAAAGATCCCACTCTCTCAGGAGGAACAAATCACAAGCCCTAAGTCCAGCACAAGAGCTGGGGGTCTCGAAGATTGAAGAGGACTAACACAGAAATGAAAAGTCTCCCTAACAACCCTGCCCCCAAGTGACATCACAGGAGGTGATGGCACACAACCTTTCACCCCTTGACAAAACAGGAACATAACATTGTTCCTCAGTACACAAGAAAGATATGGCTAAGATATCACTGAAATATGATATACGTGTCATACAAGAATGTATCACCATATGCAGCGTTAATATCAGTGTGTATAGGCCCATATTACCAAATTACTGTGGATGTAAGCAGATGTCCAACACAGTAACCTGAACTATTGTACATCACTTGCGCTAAAGTGTAAACAGCGTATCTCGAAGAGGCCTAAACCCCAAAGTGCAGACATCCAGTGCCTGTCAAATGTCTGGGCACAGACTGGAAACAGCAACTGACCAACCCAAGTCCACCTGAAAAACGATGGTCTGGAGGGTTGCCCAGAGCTGTGCCAGTGGTAATGAATGACTTGAAACTTCCAGCCATCAACTTTCCGTTTTGCTTATTTGGTAAGTAACCCACTGTTTGTTTGTATGTTCTGAGATAGGGGGGAAGGATGTGCTGCAGGTCATAGTAATTACAGATTTTTTAAAATGTTAAAATGTAAACAGCGGTATCCGGGTGATGTTAATGAATTTCCAATAACAAATAACTTTTTTAACAAACCTACAATACCGAAAACACCACACTGTTTATTAAGAATGCATATGTGGTGTGGGGTAAGGGTTTAAAACGTGTGGGGAGGTGGTTGGTGTGTGGTTATAAGCTCAGGGCACCGAGGGGCTTTTGTGGGGCCTCCCAAATATAAAGAAAAAACGAATTCAGTATTTTTTCCGCATTTTAGGTTTATGAAAAAAGTTTTCGTTATTTATTTAACGTTAAGATCACAGTGATCCATAAACAGCAACAGCTCCATTACCTCACCCCTAGAAAATGCCCATTTTAATATTTTATTTAGTATTTTATATCTTCCTGGAACAGGAACTGAACCCAAATTGCACTGCATCCTATTGCTCCCAAAGCAAGTGTGTTGCCCTAATCTATTCTTACAAAGAAATATTTTTTTTTTTGCTTGAGGAAGCAACAGGTGGTTTACTTAAAAGTCAGAGGGCAACTTCATGTAAATTAATGATCTCACCTTGCGTCTATCTATAGTGTGCCTGTGATGCAGATCTGGCTGATCTGGGTCCGGTCACACAGGATTGGTGGCACACTCCTCTCATCACAGGCCCAGTGGCTCCCTGGATGTGCAAAGCAGGCCATGAGAAACAATGATGAGATTTGCAGGAGTGTTCAGCATGAGGCGATGAAGGGGTGGGGGTTAGTCACCTCCATAAACATTTGCCTCTCAGACCCTCGAGAACACCTGGAATATAGCTGAATTTCTTATAATGTCACCAAAGTACAAAATGTGCACACCTTTTGGACCTCCCAAGAAATGCACATCAATATTTCCTGTACAGTGCAACATTGATTTCAGAGCACTTTTGCTCAGAACCCTCAAGTTCTCAATCATCAATCCTTGCTGCGTCGCAAGATACCTATGATTTCCCACATGCCTCTAAGTAGAGGTAGCCGCCTCCCCAATAACTACCCTTATCGTCATGATAATAGTGTTGAGTCAAGATATTATCTATAGCGGGATATTCGCATTTCTACTGACTTCATTTCATAAAGGAAATCTGCAACGTTCGATGTCTAGGCCGGTCCACAGGATCCGCTCCTCTCTGCAGGAGTTTGTTTGTGTCAGACCGTGGTGACTGTGTCGCCATAGTAACAGTTAGCGGTTCATAGGGACACTCTTTCATATTAGAGTGTCTCTTTGGCTGAAGTTTCGGACCTCTTCTATTTCGATGATGTTAGTCTCTATCTTCATTTGTTCTAAAGTTACAACGCCATCTTGGAATGGTATTCTAATATTTCTGTTTATATGTAACTATATACATTATGGAGTCCGTGTTTTCTTCACCGAGGTTTATGGTGGCCCATTTTATATTGTTGTAAGACTCTATATATAGAATGTAAGGTCTATTTTAAACGGGTTGTTTTCAAAGGTAGACATGATATATACGGATTCCACTACTATAAAAACTAATCGTATACTAATGTAGACAACTTTAAAATGTTAAGATGTAAGAGAAAAAGACACAGAGCATATTTATTTGTGCTCCCAAACAGATTCGACTGAGGACCCGACTAATTATAAGTAATTCCTAAAGTTCTGAAAACTGCTCCCACAGACCTAACCAGGTAACTTCATCCTGAGTTTTAGGTTTATGGTCCTAATCGACCAACATAGGTATTTAGCAATGATAGCTTACACTGTTGTTTTTATATTGACAGTTCAAAGACTCAGCTCAAATCTAGACAAACAAGGGGAGAACTAATTGAACCCCCTAATAGAACAGTGGCAGCAACACATTCTCCTGAAGAATGTTCATCATTCAAAGTCCCTGAACAGAAATATGTTGAGATAAACCTTGTATAATCACATATAAGGGTTAAATAAGAAAGGTGTATTTATAATAGCCTTAATGGAAATTAGAAACTTTCTCTAATCTCTCAGCAAACTAAATCTACTGTTAAAAGTATCCTAAACAGAATTTTTCTGGTCACAGACTATTTTTTATAATAGTTTTTATATATACAATTCATATGTAATAATTGATGTTTTTTACATTGTGTTTTATACTATGTCCTATTAATAAAATTGATGTATTTTTTTCTAACTAGTAGATGATTCTCTGAACTGTCACAATATCCATCTACCTCTAAACTTGTTATAATTCTCCATACCTGGAAAAAGGTAGGGATTTCATTAGCGGCTAGCTGGTGATAGTCGGGATTCCCCTTATATTTAGAGGTTGTAGAAGCTGTCATGATGATCGCATCCACCAGTCTGCTGTCAACAGCTTTGAGGCACGCAACAGCTGGTGTATGCAATGGTGGATGAAACCTCTACCATTTCAGGTTCTTTCCAAAACATCTTTTGACCTTTAAAATTATTCTTGCTTGGGCATAGATGTCAGGGAAGGATGCAAAGCCATAATGGCAGCTGCATGGTACCTTGCCTGATAAACTGGAAACCTATATGGTCAGGGAGTAAGACGCATTAGTACCCAGCGAGGTTCAATGAGCTTGTTACAAGCCAGCTCATTGGCCCTCGTAGCGGCCTTACCTTGCTGAGAAGGCTCTGAAGCTTCTGCTTCACTGCTGCGTCCCTGGGGTTCTTTCCATCACTGGCCGCCATGGAAAGGGGGAAGGGACTACACGCAGTCACTTCCCCCTTTCATGGCAGCCATTTATGTTGTTTACTTTTTTTCCATTCAACTAAATGGCCGCCAAGGAAAGGGAGAAAGGACTACATGTAGTCCATCCTCCTGATCCCCGGCAGCCAATTTCTTTTTAATTTTTTTTGCTCGAGTTGAGGAACGGTCGCAGCGCCATTTTTTGACTTTAGAAAAATTGCAATTAGTACCCCGGTATGATGGGCCAGAGTCCTATTGGCAACATGAGCCTCAGAGGGCGAACATTACTGGTCGGTTAATGCCCCTGGGGCTCTGTTAAAGCCCTGGCTTCGCTAGGGCATCTAACTATAGCGCTGGTGGGTTCTAATGGTCTTTCTAAGTGAACTTATACCTCTGTTTCCAAGTACCAGTCAGAGAGAGTAAAAGTAAACTCCCTAACCAGTTATTCAGACCACAGGTGAGACAGGATGCACTGCGCCAGGTCCTCTGTAGCTTTAAGGGACACATAAGGGTTAACAATAACAACAATATTGTTAGGGACTCCCCTCAGTCAGTATACCTACAACCGTAAATTTACCTGACACCTGGGAACACCAAGATCTGTTGATTCGCCGATGACGTTACCCTTTGAAGGGTGGAAACGCACCAACAAGAGCGCAGTGACAAAATACACATGGTTCTTGCTGTGAGCCAGAAGGCACACAATCCGTGGAAAACCAAATGTCCAGCACACCAGTTCAACAACTTCCAAAATAATCCAAGGAGAAGAAACAAGTCCGAAAAAACAGTTCACCTGAGTAGAGGGTAATCCAAAAGGCAGTCCAGGAAGAAGATCCAAGTTCCAAAAAATGCACAGTTCACCAAAAAATCAGCAAGGGTAATCCAAAAGACAATCCAGAAGAAAAAGCCAAGTCGAAGCCACAGGATCAGCAGGAGTTGAGGGGTAATCCAGGAGCAGTCCAATATACAAGCCAGGGGTCAAAAGCAAACAGAAAACTCTAAGGAGAAGTAGGTGACTCCAAGAACAAGAAATGTACCAAAAAACTAAGTAGCCACCCATAGTTGAGAAGCAAGAAAGAATGAATGAGGATTCCTTAAATAACCCTGGGCTACATTATTTCCTGATTGCCAGGTCACGAGACTATAACGGTCCGATGAGTCGAGCACGTGACCGATGTCGATGCTCTGGCACGTTGCCCAGGTGCCATGGCAACTGCCACGGAAAACGCAGCACCCCTCGTATCTTGGGGAAGAGCCACTGCGTTCTCCCTGTACAGTGGAGCCGCCAGGATGGGGGCCCGCCGTGGACAGACAGGTAAGCAGCGGAGATTTATGCAACTGGGGCATTACCTGACCGGTAATGGCCCCCTTCCTCAAGTTATATTGACTAATAATTTTTCTCTGGTTGCTTTGCATGGTCTCTGATGGATTATAATTGTTCTTTTATATCGTGGTGGTATTAAGCAAGGATCAGGATTCAGACCTGTATTGCGTTGCATTTTCTTGCTACCAAGACAAACGCGTTGCCCCCGAGCTATCCTTCTTCAGAGGATTGGTACTCTAATCGCACACTTCAAACTTCTGTCCACTGGAACATGTTCTTCCTGGTACAGACCGAGCAGCAGACAGCTCCTTCTATCATGCTACACCCATCCTAAAAGCTGAAGAAAAGGTGACATGATTCCCTACCTTTCCACTTGAGCAAAATATAGAGTCCAATAGTTCACTGGTGATGGGCCTTCAATACCCATGCAGGAATCCTCCTTACACCAGCCACAGTGTACCTGGAGAGAAGTACACAGTGTGAAGGGGATGTAGTCGTTATTCACCCTCAGGATCAGTTGTGATATCTTGCACTTGTGCTCAGAAGTAACTGGAACGAGAGGAAGAGAGGTCAAGTGCACGATTTGGGGATCCACCCTTGTCAGGAAGCATTGAGTTCGGGAGTAGGACCCCTTGATGGGTTGGATGTTCTCAATCTGTTATTGAGCTGTAAACTAGAGGTTATTTGCTTTAGAATATTTCCTTAACAGCTCCCCAGCCACAGACTCAAATCAAGGTGGGTACACCCCATTGTGTCACTCTGGGCTTCCCTGAATATATTCCACTTCGGCAAACATAGGTCAATGCCAACCACCTTTCAACAACTTATCAGTCAGCAGGGTCCTGCAACTCTGTGGTCGCATCCTTTTCTACAGGCCATGATCTTTTCTGAGACCTTCACTGGCCAGTGAAGTTGTGCATAGCTCCATCAATCAGTTCAGCAAAGCGCTGTGCAGCAGGGAGCTTTGACAGAGATGTTTTCAGAGTACCTAAGTCAGCGGGACTTGGGATCAGTGTGCATGCACTCACATACGCATTCTGGGCGAGTAGCAGGTCTTTGCAATTGACTTAGACACTACCCTCTTTCAGGTCAATAAGCGGTAGTACTGACGAGGATATCTTCTGCAACAAATCAAGAAACTTCTGACCATACATAGGCCTCCCTAGAGGGGGTGTGCATAGGGTGACAATTGCCCCCTCTCTCCCTATTGGCTGCTTCCTTCCCCCCCTAATTGTCGGCCTTCCTGTCCCCCTCTGGCAAATAACTATGTCCAGGATCCTCCTTTGCTCAGCCATCATTCGTGAGTTTGCAGGTCTTATTTACCTAGCCTGAATTCTTTCTTCTGGCCTGAAAGGGACACCATAGGAATCAATGGGCCATGAATATCACTAGGGTGGGGACTAACGCTGTTAAAAGCAGGCTACCTACATTTTGGGCACACTATTGTTTTTCAAATTTGCATCTTAAACATGTCTAGAAAAAACTTACATTCATTACGTTTCTTTAAAAAGTGTTTTTTTTTGTCAGACTACCACACAAATACCCTGTGATTGTTATGCCCCTTCCTTTGTGTTTTGTCACAGGGTTTATTTCTAAAGCCGTTATATGCTTGTCAATCTGCTTAACACATATAAATCACATATTGTGCTGACAGCAGTTTTTAGGAAATTAAACTGTGGGTTCATGGGTGCCAGCTATTGATTTTCACTATGGAGATTCCCCCCACCCTCACGCTGAATGTAAGCAAACTACCACCCCAAACCATCCCCAGGCCAAACCCATTTTATAGCACTATTTTTCTTTTTTAAAGGAATTGCAAAAAGTCATAATATTTACAGCCAGTTTTAAATATGTAACATCTTAGCAACAGTCACTCAAACTGCTGAGCTACCATGGTAGCCTTCTACTGTAGAACATGTCTATGGATCCCTTAATGTGTTCACAATCACTGCATTAACAAAGTCAACAGTATTTAATCTCCAGCTACACTGACCCTGTGTATAGATTCATAAATTCATGTACATCAGTGGCGGCTACTCCATAATGGGCGATGGACGCCGATCTACAGGCACCCTTCGGCTGGATTCAACTGTTAAAGGAAAATGTGGTTTCTGTTTCACAGTTCTGTTCCCCAGCCTTGAATATCCAATGAGCCATGCAAAGCCAGGGCGTTTTGCTTCCCTAACATTGCATGGCCCATTGGAGATGCTAGCTGAGGAACTTCATGTTTATATGTGCAATGGGAAGTGCTATTGTGCCTCCTCGAACATACATAGCGGCCCACTTTATCATCAGAGCTCCAGCTCTTGCGTATACGTGCATGATCCAGGAAGTGCTCTTTGCTTCCTGTTGATGTTACGCGGAAGGTGGAGCCCTGGGAGGGAACATCAGGGCTGGGGCAGAAGGTTTGTTAATTTAAATATGTGTACGTATGTGTGTATGCTTGTGTTGTGTTTAATGTGTGAGTATATGATGAAGGTTGTGTGAATGTGTGTGCATGTGTGTTTGTACTGGGATGTGGAGTTTATTTTGACAGGAGGGGAGTTGTGCATCAGCCAAAATCAGCTCCTCATACAAGACGCTGGGGAGCCACAGGGGGTCAGGCATGGTATTTATTTTTACTAGCCATCTATGGTAGATGCCTAGTAAAAAATAGCATGTACCATGTCTACTCCTTGGGCCCCAGAGCACCTTGCATGCACACATAATCACATTGGGGGAACCAGAGGGCATGCATGGCATTTTTTTACTGCCCATGTATGATTAAAGCAAGCATGATAAGTGTTATTATGTAGCTAAACTGGCATTTTAATACAGATAGTCTAGCCATCTCTTACTATGGCATGCCTTTTTGTATTGGGCATCTTTGATAAAGCAAGCGTGGTAAGTTTTATTACGTGGCTATACTGGCATTTTGATACAGCAAGTCTATCCATATCTTATTGTGGCATGACATTTTGTATTGGGCATCTTTGATAAAACATGCATGATAGGTTTTATTATATAGCTAGAATGGCATTTTAATGCAACCAGTTTGGACATATTTTCATACCGTGGCAGGGTATTGGTGCAGCCAGCATGGAAATGCTTGGGCACAGCCAATGTGAAAAAGTTTTTAACTGGCATATATTGTGGGCAAAAGCAACCTGAAAATGTATTGTGGAAATGCTCCTTTGCGCTGCTGGTGACTTGCATCTATTTGATTTTTTTTCATGCATTACCATACAAAACCAATTGCAAACTGTTTGGCATTTTACCCAATTTGTACACCATTTTAAGCCATTATTTACAAAGAATTCTCAGGGTGGCAATTGGTTCGGGCTCCCTCGCTACGCTCCATTACACTGGCATATTTGGGGGACATTTCTATGCCCCTGTAATAAAACAATTAACCAGCCCCCACTGGGGTGTACACCAAGAAACTGAAAACTGTGAACAATTCTACGGGGCAAAGTGAGGTTCCTACAGCCATTGCTGAAGAGCCAATGCAGCAGTTGCCTCCTTTCCCCCTGTACTTGTTGCCTTTATATGATAGCCTCCCCCTTCCCCTTCATCTTGAGCCTGATCGCCTCAAATTCCGGAATCTCCTCAAAACTTTCCTTTTCACCTCCTCCTTCCCTTTCTCCCTCCTCTGCTAATCCCATATATTCTGAGATTGGTGACCAGGGCCCTTATGTGTCCTTCTGGGCCCTGGCCTCCCACCCCCAATCACCTTCAGCCTCTGCCCTCTCTCAGCACTTGCCTTGTCACCCACTGGCCTATGCCATTGTAGGCTTGCACTTACATATTAATTGGCAGCTGACCTCTCCCTAGCACTTCCTCAACTTGGCACTGACATCTGCTGCTCACTCACACGCATGGGCACTCCCAGCACTTAGCCCCCACTCCCTCTTCCTCTCTCCTGGAGAAGCTGGCCAGCCCTCAGCTCACCCTCCACACTGAAACTGCTGGTTGCTTCCACAACCATCAATGTGGCTTTAGAGAATCCTGAGGCACGGAAACAGCTCTTCTGAACACCCATGAAGTCCTGCTCTTAAATCTCGACAATAACACTCCCTCTGTCATCATTCCTCTGGACCTCTCCTCTGCCTTTGACACAGTAGACCGCAACATCCTGATCGCACGTCTGCATGACACCCTGGGAATCAGAGGTCGGGCTCTGGTGTGGTTAACCTCCTTCTTTTCCGACCACCCATCTAAGGGGGAACTTGGTTCCTTTCTCTCTACTTTCACTCTTTCAAGCTGTGGCATTCCCCAGGGTTCTAACCTATCCCGCTGGTTCTTCAATGTCTACATGGCTGCCCTTGCACATGTGATTGCCACTTTCATCTTTAACTTCCAGTATTGTGCGGATGACGTGAAACTCTCCTTCCGAGTACCCTCCTCTACCTCGCTCATATCTGACTGTCTGTCCACAATTCAGTCATGTGTGCTGCAAACAAACTCTGCCTCAATGCCAGTAAGACTGAGATCGTTCGCATTGGGACTCCTGCTCCAGCGTTTCCACTCTTACTCTGGCCTGCCTCCATTGGCCCTGCACCTGCACCTACCTACGATGCAAAAAACCTTGAGGCCATCTTCGATTCCACTCTCTCCTTCTCCACTCACATCTCTAAAAAGTCCAACTACCATCTACGCCTCCTCAGAGGTACTCTTCCTTTTCCCACCTTCCCCCAGCTGCTCACTGTCTCCAGAGCCCTGGTTCTCTCAAGGCAGGACTACTGCAACAGCCTCTTTTTTAACCTCTCTGCTTCTGCTCTGCACCCTCTGCAACTCATCTAGAACAGAACCGCAAGATTTATCCTTGCCCTCATGCCCAGGGACCGCATCTCTCCGGTGCTGAAATCCCTCCACTGGCTCCCTGTGGCTGCAAGGATCCATTTCAAGACCTTCTGCATTGTCCACAAGGCTTTCTGGGGCCTGGGACCTACCTATCTGCACTGTTGCCCACCTAAATACTGTCTCTCCCGAGCCCTCCGCTCATCTACCTCCAACCTTCTGCGAGTGAGCCTGTTCTCCAAGCAGAGATTTCGAGGGAGATCTTTATCCTTTGCAGGGGCCTCCCTCTGGAATAGCCCCCCTGCCGCACTGCATCTTGAGCCTGATCTCCTTAAGTTCTGGAAACTCCTTAAGACATTCCTCTTGTGCTCTTCCTTGCTAACCTTTCTCTCGTTCCCTCTCTCCTTCCTTTTCCACACAGCCTGCTGACTGGCCACCTGGTGTACCCCAGAGTCTCATGTTGCATCCCTGTTGCCCTGTGTGCGCTTTGAAACACAATTTACGTGCAGTATAAGCGCTTTACAAATACACAATAAATAAATAAATGTTTAATTTGTTAAATAGAATGTCCTTGACTATCATTTGAAACTGAGGTATGAGGAATATCTCTTCTGTTAAACTGAATATTTTTGACAAGCTATTATTTAATGCTGAGCCAGAAGTGATATCTCTTCTGCTAAATACCACCTCAAACTTCACATTATTTGAAGCAGTGCTGGGAGTTATGTCTGCTTTAAGTAAAATAATGCAGTCACTTGCTGACTGCAATGACATTTTTGCAACTGTGTCAAGAGGATAGCTCAGGTGCAATGTGCTTGACTTGGAAGCAAGACGACGCGGAGCAACGCAGTATCAATCCCTGGGGCCGTGCTTAGAAACCTCTGGGTATTATCTGTGTTATAAATGACCAATCATAATCATAATCATAAAACTGTTGAACATGAATTAACTTTAGGATGAATATTAACTTGATGCAAAACTTGTATTGCATTAAACCTATTCTGAACATGTTTAATGACACGTTTTGTAATCAGATTGGTAATATATAGGTATACTTAAACCACTTTGGCCTATTGACCCTTATTTGGTTTGCCACCACCCCACCATGTTGTATTTTTGACCCCAGTGCGCCTCCCCTAATACTGATTTCTAGTGAGGCCACTGCTTCTGTCTATTTCATCACATAGAAAGCAAGATAAATGAGGACTCAAATCAATAAATTGACCAAGAAGCAAAACAAGAGACGATAAAACAGCTGGAGTATTTATCCTAAAAACATAACACTCCATGACCAAATGTGCATTGCATTTGTCTAGCGTGAGACTTCTAAGTGCTATAATTCAAACAAAATAGAGCATCTGAGACAGAGTTTCAAAGTTTGCAAGGCAAATTTTAATATACACATACAATACACTAGAGCGGACTACAGGTTCAACCAAGACCAGTATTTCATGGAGAGTGCAGAAGTGAAGTACCTGGATGGTTCATTGTGTTGCTTTTTATACAAAGTGAGCCAGCATCAACATAGTTAATTTGTTATTCATTTGCAAAAGATAATAATGCAAATATGTTTAAACTACATACACAACAATTCAACCAATCCTTCTCCAATCTCAAGTGGGTAAAACAAATTGTGTATTCGGCAGATGTTCTTGCTATGTAAAGAGTCTTTACTTTGCTTACAGCTCAATCGTATGCTTTGTCCACGAGTTCACGGTCGGTGACTTAAGTTCGAGGTCATTAAACATAAACCCCCTGCCCTTCGTTCCAACAATGTTAATGCTATTTGAGCAAACTTTTCAAAGATACCTTCTATGCACCTGATAACAATGGAAAGGCTGAACACTATGATTCAGTGCGTAATTGACCTCTGCTTGGTGCGGTCAGTCTTTACAAAGTATTTAACAAGAGAATGAGACCATATTGAAGCAAGAGGATAAAGTGGGCAAAAAAGAGGCCACAGAATCACAGCGCTAGCAGTCGTTATGTAAGTTGTGAGTACGCAGCTGCAGTTAATTGTTAAGATGTGGATGCCTTGCCCTGCACCCCACAATTTAAGGAATTACTGAGATAGTTGTAAACAATTACACTGCGCTACACCATGTAATCAAATGTACAGTTGTACAGTATTTAATTGTTGTTCAGATCAGCCTGACACGTATTTCGAGACTTGGCTCTTCCTCTGAGGCTTATGCGTATAAAACATATTGATTTACAAGTAATCAAACCAGTTATGGACAATTATTCACATTCCCATTGAAAATTGGTAGAGACCAAACCAAGGTAGCATCAGGAGTGGCATAACATGATTCCATTAGAAACAACCAAAATTATATGTTTGTAAATAAAACAGTATGTGTAGTCCATGACAAAACAAACATTGGGTCAACAATTAGGGGAGAAAAAAGAACCATAAGTATTACCAATTAAGTTGTAGAATGGAGAAGTTTCGGAACCGAGAAAACAAAATTAAAATAAACGTCTATTAGCACTGGTAGGCATACATATAACCGTGGTCAGCATCTGCGGCGGACCAACATTTGCACTTTGGATTAGGAAGCATTAATTGTATATTTACCAGTTGCACTTGTCTATTCTGTTCAGGTCACTGAAAAATATAATTATAAATATCATTTGTTTTAGCACCTGTACACTCGTTTGCAATTGTTGCCTCATATCATAATAGCTGTTTCAATTATATATTGTTTGCCATACACTTACCAATTAAGTCGGTTTTGCAAGGGTATGTTTAGTTCCTTGTTTCTATAACATTAAGAAAAAATAGAAAGTTTCAAAATACCTGGTTGTATCTAACCTGGGCAATTATCAAAGAATAATGGTAAATTCAATCCCCATAGTGTTCAAAGTGTTACCTTAGTTACTCCTGTTGCAATTCCACATTGTTTACATTAGCTGCAGCATGTCCAGGAACGCCGTTGTATATACGATTTAAATCATTAGTCCCAGATTAAATGTTAGCATCCACATTGGCAAATTGCCCTGAGCGTAATTATATGTGAAGAAAAGAAATAGGGGCCATAAATTAGTTTGAGGGTCCCAATTGGTTCCATTAATCATCAATTAGCAATGGTCAGGGACCTTGAGCAAATGCACGCAACGTATTGCTTACCGGCCACTCGGCAACTGACTGTGTCTTGGGAGTGCGCTCTGCCGCGTCTGAACTTGTTATATAATAAACAAGGTCCCAGTGACACTGCACCAATAAGTGCAAGAAATTGAAATACAATTTGGTATTTATTTGAAGAATACGACAGCTTGACAGGTGTTTCGAGCTTTCCTAGCTCTTCGTCTGAGGCTATCATAGGACTCAGTATAGGTGAATACATTGCACAAATTATATTTCAAGTCAGACAAAAATAAATGAATAAACATATATATCAATGACAGGCAACACATGAGGTCACAACAAGGGGTAGTTAACCCAAAGAGTCAAATAAGGTCAACGGAAATTAAATACTACATTTGCTATGTCATTGACTATCAAGTTATGCAGATGTGGAAAACAATTACAACAAATGATACAAACAAAAGGTAGAAACAGGGGTTGGGGTAGACAAAATAAATAAATAAAAAAATAAAAAAACATTAGTCTTAATGCAATTGGGCTAGTTTGACCAAAAGAAACACATTTTGCCCTAAATGTTAGGGTAACAAAGTTTGGTTAAGGTGATGGTAATCCAAGATCCAATTCTGTGTAGGCAAAATTGCCTATTATGCATACAACTGAAATAAGAGGTTAACCATTTTATAAGTTAGACTTAAGCATATAGTCTAAAATGCTTTAAGTATTGACAGTAGAAAACTAAACATACCTCTAATGCTTCGCAAGTGTGGCAAAATCTGAGGTAGAGAAAGAAATTTATAAGTGATACAAAAATGACTAATTGTGTCCAGATATTGGCAATGGATCCATAATTACTAAAAGTAGCAATTGCTAATTGTGCAACCCGAACATTTTGATGACAAAAGGTAATTTAGTGCCAATTATAATTGCGGTTAAAAAGGAACGGATTACACCTTATTTAATGGAGCGTGTGAATCTCTATTAAGGCCGTGGGGCCGTGGACAAAAGTTCTTACCTGATGTCAGGAGTAATTGCAAGTTGCTAACGCGGGCACGAGAGAACGCAAACAAAGTAAAAGAGAAGATCTCTGGTGACTCAGACACTAGACCTTGTGAGGCCATAGCAAGGTGGCTCCTTGTGGGCCGCCATCTTGAGTGAGGAAACCAAGGTAAATAGAACAAAACATCGGAACGTTGCTAATTAGGCACGAAGTGGAGATCAACCACGTAATTACATGGTGTGTGCAATTTGATTGGAGGCATTATAGATAATTTATGGAAAATTAAATCTGACGTGCACCCTCTGTGGTAAACATATTCATGCATCAATTTGAGCAGCAATATGTGTTCAACAATACTGTGTTCTTCTCATCGATATACATTTGGAAACGGTGTATCGATGATGTGATTATGATTTGGAGTGGTACAGTTGAACATTTATCTCAATTCGTAGAATTCCTCAATGAGAATGACTGGGGTTTACAATTCAATTTAATTAGCAATGGTCAGGGACCATGAGCAAATGCACGCGACGTATTGCTTACCGGCTTCTCAGCAATTGACTGTGTCTTGGGAGGCCGTGCTGCCACGTCTGAACTTGTTATATAATAATGCTGCACCGTTAGCCGCCATATAGTACTCTGCATTTCTGGTACCGGCCTCTTAGGTGAGTATACGCATTAGAAAACCACCTACAAATCAGTATCCATGGGCATCTGCTGGTTTGCAGCAAAAGCCGTTTGATCTTACTTAATATTGGGATTACAATTGTGCGGTTAAAAAAATACCTTGCATTAATGGAAGTAATATTAACTATCATAATGACGGCGGGTGATTGCACACGTTGCACACTGAGACATCCCTGCCCGAAACAGGTATGAATGCAGTGTGGTGTGCGAAATGCTGGGTGCTTGCACCAATCCACACTCCTTGTTGTGAGTGTCTGATGGAAGAGAATGGCCTGAATGCACTGTGATCCTGATTGGCTGCCTGTCTGCTGAATGCCCTTCTGAATGATTGGAAGCCTGAGCTTGACTCAGCAGTGTGAACGAGAGGCAGAACAGTATATCTGGGGACCTCTCACTTACCAGAAGCTGAAGTTGAAACTTGAAGCTGCTTATCCTCGAAGCCCAGCTGGAAGAGGGAGGATTACTGCTGTTTCCCTGTGACGCAATCCGAAAGCTGACGTTTCTTCAAGGACTGATTCAAGAGAGGACCTGGCTAGGAAACCTCTCCACAAACTACGAGGGAACATCGTGCAGAAAGCTAATCTTCACCAAGGCCTTCTGGAAGCCAGTCCCAAAAGGCCGCCAAGGAATCTGAAGTGAAGCACCCAGACATTGAAGTCCATCACCGCGACCAGGGTTCGGAGGACTGCCATAACCGCTGGAAGCCCGTCCAGATCTGTTGCCCAGAAGCGGGGACAGCTTGATGCTGTGCTGCTCGACGACCAGAGCCATGCCGCTCCACCTTTAGCCTAAGCCACTTTGAAATCAAGGACTCCCTTGCCATTACAGTTGACTGATTAGTCCTGCAGGAGAAAGTCGAGGTCATCGACGAACTGAGGAGTATCTGCCAGTGGGTTTCCCGCCACCCGAAGTGCACAAAGACGCGGATAAAGATCTGAAAAGCAGCTGTGGTTGAATCCCGATCATCGACGCCAACGTCGACACCCGACGCCCGCTGCTGGGCCTACGTTCTTTGGCAACTAACTCTCGTCATCGAGGTGCACCGAAAGCCTCATCTTCACAGGACGTCCACGACCAATCATCGACGAGCACTTCAAAGGTTGAAGCTGCTGTCCCAACAACCATGTTCACATTTCTTCGAGGAATCTCAATGCCCTGTTGCTCCTGCTTAAAAGGGAGTTCACTCACGAGGATCCGTCGACGAACCTCTGAAGAAACTCTGTTAAACCAGATACATTGGGGTAGTAGAACATTTTTAGCAGGAAACAAGACTATTTTAAATATATATGGACTGGGCTTGTTAATACACTTTATTTACAGGTTGCCCAGGTGGGGGCATCCTCACATAGAACTGTGCCTTTGGTAGGGACAAAGTATTCTCCATTTGTTTAACCTAACGTGCCTTCCTCCACATGTCAATTGTTGATTCACTTTACTATTTGATTTGTATGCCCTTGAGACTGTCAGCAGTTGGTGCATTTTACAGGAGTCAAGAGTTAACTGTGGTAGCACATAGACAGTGGGCCTCATTACAAGTTTGGAGGTAGCCCTGCTGTCATTACAGGCATGGTTAACCCCAAACTCGGGTCCAGCTCCAGGTCCCATAAAAAGGGAATTACCGGGCCATTCTGACTTTTGCAGGCCCATTTTCGGGACCCGGTACGTCCCCATTCCCATTTGAGCTCCCATAGGGCTCAATTGGAATGGGGAGGATGCTAACAACAAACCTGTTAAACGCGGGTCCGTTGTTAGCATCCTGGTCTGCTCGCAGGCGCCGGTATGCATGTCTGGCCAGACCAGACATGCATACCGCCACCCACGAGCAAACTCGTAATGTCACGGCCCGGTACCGGCACCGTTCATACCGCGGCCGCCAGGGTCGTAATGAGGCCCATTGGACATATTTATCATATTAGTATTGCCAAAGCACAAAGTGTGTTATTGATTGTGTATATATTCTGAAACGTATTTATATAAAGAAATGTGTTATCACATAACATAATGTGTGGGCATTCCTTTGTTGGGGGTTTGGGGACTACACTGTACTTAAGAACTAGCCCGCATCACCTCCTTAGAGCTTAAGCCTTGATTGCATGTCCATTGCTACCGTATAGAGAATCTTGGCTGGGGTGCTCTGTGCTTCAACTCTGCCATATAGAGGGCATGCAGATACCCCCCTGCAGTCTTTACACTGGTGGCAGTGGTGGGATACTAATGGTTTTAAGAATCAGTGTCTAACCTTGCCACTTACAAAATATCCACACCTTGTTAAATTTGAGGTTTAGTTGTGTACTAAGATAACTACATTACAAGCAATGGAATCTATTGCAAATGGTAAATTGACTAGGATATGAGTTAAGACTCTCCACAGTGCTTGTGAAGCCAGGGAGTTAGACTTTGAAGATAAATCTAGGGCTGAGCTGATAGCTTCCCTGGTGGACTACCAGACTGATTATGATACTCTAGATGAAGGGGGGCATGCAACGATTGAGGACCCTGCCCTTGGGCTTGGTATTGAATCTGTTTCTGGTAAAGCCACCACTCCTGCTGCCTCTATTCTGAAACCCAGCACTGTTTCTTCAGCGAATTCCTTGGAACTGGAATTATTGAAGATGAAATTTGCCTTTGAATATACGTATTTGGAAACTGAAGCTGAACTAAAGAAGGAGGAGTTGGCACAGCAAGTGATACATAAAGATATGGATCTTGAATTTAAAAACAAGACACAGAATATCAGAGAATCCAGTTGGAGAAAGCAAGAATGGAGACTTCAGCCAAACTAGTTGAGAGTGTCAGGTCCCCTGCCACCAAGTTTATGAAAGATTTGGTTGGTGTGTATTTGGACGGTTCTGATATCCTTCAATGGATTGACGCGTTTGAAATGGCTTGTGAAATCTATGATGTTGAAAAAAGAGATTGGGCTAAGTGTTTGTTAAGTAGAGTGCCTCAGACTGGTTATGACTGTATTCTGAAACTGAGTGTGGAAGAAAGGGGTCCGCATGAGTGCATGAAATCTGATTTGCTTGCCAAGTTTGGCAAGACACCTACCCAATACCTTAAAAGGTTCAGGGAATATAAGAAAAGAGAGAATGCGTCTTGGGTTGATTAGGTGAGTGCTGCACATAGGAAGATGATGGTGTGGATTGATGGATACAAGGTGAATACTTTTTGTTGAATTTCCCCACCTTTTATTTTTTGAACATTTTTCTGAAGCCTGTTCACTAGAGCTGAGTCAGTATGTTGCTGACCAGAACATTTTTGATCCCTTTAAGCTGGCCAGGCTGGCTGACAAGTGGGTCTCCCACTGGATGTCCCCTAAGGAACCCAGTGGGAAGGACAAGGACAAAGAAAAGGGGGCCTGTCAGAAGACAGTGGAGTCCCAACAGCATTCACAGTTGAGTAAATCTAAACCTTCCTCTCCTAAAATCCAAAAATCTAGTGGGGATAAGTCTTATGTGGGTTGGAGTAAGAGTAGTGGTCCTCCTGCTGCAAAGAAAGCTCCCAGTGGATACAGTACCGTATCTCGCATTCCTGGCACTTGTTGGGACTGCGGGGCTCTGGACCACAGAGAGGGTGACCCCAAGTGTAAAGGTAAGGCACTTGGAGTCCAGGCTGTCAGCCTGACCTACCCTTAGTTCATCCATTGGTTCTTGCCTACAGGAATCACCTTTGGTGCTCCTGCAGAGATTTCCCTAGTGTCCCTTGAGGCCTGTGCCCATTACACAGAAGTACTGGCTACAATCCCACAAAATACCAGAGACACTTGGGCAAGTATGACAGCAGTGGACAAGACCCTGCTCATGCCAGAGGACTATGTAGGTGCTCCTCTGAGAACTACCAGGTTAGCTGGTGGGCCTCCCAAATGATCTCCTGTAGCCCCAAACATTTTAAAAGTCTTTTTCCAAGCAGACAGAAGAAACAATGGAACCGCTTAGTGAATATTCAGGGCCCTGGTTAATGAACTTTGAAAGAGATGAAATACGACGCATTATAGCAAAGGCAAGTAACTCCTGAGCCCCTTGTCCGGACGGCATGACGAATGTCATGCTAAAAGATGCCCCATAGGCTTGGACGGACTTTTGTATAGCCCTATTCAAAAGGATAGCTGAGTGTGGAAGAGTCCCAGTCTCCTGGCAACGGGCGGTGGTGGTCCCCATCTATAAGAAGGGAGACAGGGCAAACCCAAAGAATTACCGCCCAGTTGCCCTCCTAGATGTACTGGAGAAAATCTTCACTGGAGTTTTGTTAAAGCGGCTGAAAGAATGGGTGAAGATATCAGAGGCCTACGACCGCAGGTAGACTGGTTTTGATAAGAATTTAGGATGCAGCCTGAATCTCTTAGTCATCTTAGTCATCAACCTACTTAAGATCAAAGCATTGAAAGAGAAAGACAAAGAGAAAGTCAATCTCTACGTAGCATGCATAGACATGGAGTCAGCCTTTGATTGTATCAATAGAGAACGACTATGGGCCAACATTACATGGATGGGATGCCCAAGGGACCTAGTATCACCAATCAAAAACCTGTATACTGGGATGACTTTGCTGGTCAGACTTGATTGATCAGGGAACCTGACAAAGGAGATTCAAACATACCAAGATCTGAAGCAGGGCCGCCCCCTGGTCCCAATTTATTCATCACAGATATGAAAGAGATTCTAGACCCTCCAAGATCTTGTCTACCAAGGATCAATGGTACATCAGCTGGTTGACTCGTGTACACTGACGATTTGGTCCTTTTGATTAAAACCCCCATTGGACTTCAGACAAAGCAGGACTTGTTGCACCTGTATGTAGAGGAGAACGGTTTGAATATCAATACCGCAAAAACTGAAATCCTGAAGATAAAAAACTTAAATGCTCGATGCTGGGCAACAACCGTATAACACCAGTTGCATCAATAAAATATCTAGGTATCATGATCAGCGGGAGCAGAGGTGAAAAGGCATGGATTGCCAGCCTGGTCATGAAAATACAGCATTTAACAGCCCAAGGCATGGTGATCGGGAGGAAATACAGCAAGTTTTCACTCCTTCCAGTCATCAATTTCTACAATCTGAAGGTCATTCCAACCTTGACCTATGCTGCAGAAGCCAGCCTAGGACTGCCATGGGAAACCCGGGAAAGATTAGAGAGCAGATTCTGGAAAAGAATCCTAAGACTACCCAATGCTATCCCTATGGTGATCATTAGACATGAATTAGGTTTATTATCATTACATGTGAGAATTATCTGGAAAACCTTTTGTAAACTGAAAACTCCAGAGTGCACGCCGCAATTTGACATTAGAAGGAAGAAAGAAACTGGCATGACTGACAAAGTACCTAGGAACATTATTAAATCTTAGCATGTCGGTCGACACCATATGCCGAAATCCCCTATTTTTTTTTTTTATTTATTTTTTTTTTTTTAATTGTATCACAATTTTTACAAAATTAAGACATAAATAGTCCACAGACATCAGACAGCAAACTTCCTTTTAAACAGTTCTTTGTTCAGTAAACTAACGCATGGTAGGAATTCCTCCTACTCAAGATTCAGGGATTTAAGAAAAAGTGTTACTCCTATAACACATCTAGTGTTGTTCCCATTCGTCAGCAATGACCAAAGGTTATCCTCATCGACGGTTGAATGATATTTCAGCGGGTCCGCAAGAAACTTGGCTCTTTCCGTTTTTAGACCAGAACATTCCATTAGCAGATGTTTTGTGCTTTCTATAACGTTTGTAGACTGACAGAAGCGGCAGGTGCTCAATGGTACTTGATTACGCATAGCCAAGATCTCGTTGGTTTTTATTTGGTTCAGCTTGAATCTTAAAAACAAACGACTCAGGCTCTTGTCTGGAAACCTAAGTAAATAACCACGCGTAGCATTAAGCTTCATTGGAGCAGTAGGTAACTTTGCTGTGATGGAATACGACCAAGCCACTTCTTGAGTGTGAATCCAGTCGGCTTCTAAAAGTTTTTTCGACACTCGATTTGGATTGTATATGAGTGTCTCTACAGGCAGGTCCAGTTCTTCCAATATTCTCCTATTGGATTGTTCCCAGGTTACAAGCACCCGATTGTCGCCCTCAGAAAGTTCTTTCCGTATGAGGTCCAATACTCGGGCTTCTGGATTATTTATTACCTTGCGGTATAACATCAAGGTGGCTCTCAATTTTATTGCCAACATTGAGGAAGTGCATAACTCTCGTCTTATTAATGCAATTGGTGTAGATTGGGCTAAACCAAGGACCCTTCGCCAAAAAAAAGCTTCCAATTTCTCCCAGATGGTATTCGGAGCCAGCAACATTGCATCCATACCGTAAATTAAGGCCGGAACGACCTTAGCTTTATAGAATCTCACGATAGGAACGATCGAAAAACGACCGTGTTTCTTGTCCACAGCCTTAGCTTGGGCTGTGAGGTTTTTTTAACTTTGCCCAGAGTGTTTCGAGCATGGTCTTTTCATCTTTATCGTTGCTGATTGTAATCCCAAGATATTTAAAGGCTTCCACTCTTTCTAGCTTCTTACCATCGCAGTGCCAGGTGAATTTAGAATTCCACTTTGCAGGTCTGCCCAGAATGAGCACTTTTGTCTTTGCATTATTTAGACGCAAGTTGTTTTCAGACATATATGATACCATATTATCCAATTGGCGTTGAAGGCCTATAGGTGTTAAATCCATCAGGATGATATCATCCGCGTACAATAATCGATCTATCTTCTCCCCTCCCATCGTCGGGGGAAAATGTCTAACCATGTGGGTAGTATCTCCATAGTCTGCAATGTAAGAGTTGTACAGCGATGGGGCCAAAGGACAGCCCTGCTTAACTCCACGAGCTGTTTCAATTTCTTCCGAAAGTCGACCATCTGCACTCAGGCGAACTCGAATTGAGGTCCCTTGATGTAAAGCCTTTATAGGATTTAAGATTGACTCCGGACAACCTTTTGATTCCAATTTCGCCCAGAGGCGCTCCCTGTCTACCTGGTCAAACGCTTGGACCAGGTCGATAAAGACAACATAGATTGGATTACCACTTTGAAGCACCTTTCCCTTTAAAGCACTCATAAGTAGGATGTTCGTTGAAGTTCCAGTGTTTCTGATAAAACCGTTTTGGAATGGTTCCATTCCTTTTGACGAGCGCGTCCACTCTTGGAACGCGTCTAGGGCCAGAGACGCAAATACTTTTCCCATTACGTCCAGAAGGGCAATGGGCCTATATTGATTCGGATCGTCGGTAGCACCTCTTTTGTAAATGGGCACAATGTTAGCTTTTCGCCATGTTGACGGTATTGCTCTTTTTCTATTACAGTTTGCGAAAAGCTCACTCATAATGTTGGCCCAACACTCAGGATTTTTTTTCAGTTCCAAGTTACTAATCCCATCGGGTCCTGGAGCCCTCGAGTTGTTTAATTTCTTAAGTTTGTCTAAGATAGACTCTTTGTCATCAGGAATTGACCATGGGATTGTCATTTTATGGCGATCATTCTTGGAGATTTCAATTACGTTCACTGCCCTAATGGGTGCGAATAGTTTTGAAAAGTGTTCGATCCAACGTGCCTCACCCACGTTGTTCTGGATACTCTCGTTAGCATTATTTTGTATTCCTTTAATCAAGTTCCAGAACTCTTTAGGCTTTTTGCCGCAGATGGTCGACAGCATTTGCTGTGAATCGTTCAAATACAGCTGATGGCGATGGTTTTGAAGCCAGCTTCTGTAATGCCGTGCCGATTTTAGCCAGTTTTCGTTATTCTCTAAGGATGGATCCCTTTGTGCTAGTCTTTTAAGTTTTCTGTACTCCTTCCTTTTCTCTACTAGATCTTTATTGTATGCATGAGAATGAGAACGATCTTTCTTCACAGCCGATACTTTTGCTGGGGCCATTAGAAACGTAGTTAGTAGGGGTGTATAGTCCAGGTCAATCTCTTTTCTTTTTTGCTCTATCGATCTTGGAGATTGAGAACCTACGAATTGGGCTTCCAATTCCCGCATGCCCTTTGCAGATATTTTGACTCGCTTGCCTTTTTCTGTTGTCTCCAATGGCAAATAATTCAAAGTCATTTGAGGTTTGGCTGCCCAAACTTCTGTCACTAAAAGATTGTGATCACTAAAAATTGTTGGCCTGATTGTAAAGGAGCAGATCTCTGGTAAGATGTCTCTCGAGACGAATTATGATCTATCGTTCCTGTTTGTTCGTCTCTTTGCCATGATGGGATTGCCAGATTTGCCTTATTTCGCTGCCAGTGCAGGTTATGCATATCTCGTTCAGCCATGATCTTTTCGAGGAATTTACCTCTCTCCCGCGCGGTAGTCTTTTGGGTTAGCGATGTAGAGCGGTTTCCAATTCCTTCACAGATGGCATTGAAGTCCCCGCTTATGATGGTACTATGGTCAATCCGTATCTTCTGTGCTCCTTCAAAAACATTTTGAAGTTCATTAATGAAATCTTCATTAGTTGTTACCTGGGGATTCCAGTAGACATTGACCAAGAGAACCATACTTTCCTTTTGGCTCGTAGTGAGAGATTTTCTTATGAGAAACGAGTGAGAGGATTTTAGTGTTTCTGAAATTTCCAGGCCTGACCCTGCTTTAATGGCGGTAATAAGGCCTGCTGACGGTCTTCCCGATACTCCTTTTCTGGCGCACGTAAATACTATATCGTAACCATCTAATTGAGGTTTAGTGGTTAACCAGGTCTCCTGGAGACAGAGTACATCAAAATTTCCCAGGTTAACATCGGTTTCTTTTGTTAGATGAGAAAAGCCTCTCGTATTCCAACAGCCAACAGCCAATTCTTAGTGGGTTTGGCGATGGAATTTGTGTCTCCTTTACTTTGAGCTTGCCTAAATGTAGAGAAGTCTTTTTTCCCGTCGTTCGTTGCTAATGGTCTTTTCGATCTGGTGCTTCAGCTCTGTGCCATGTCCATGATTCCACTTCATTTGATCTTAATCTACCATCATTATTGGAAGATGGGTTATTGCAATTAGGTTGCTGAAGTCTTATGTTTCGGTGGAAGTTTTGTTCCCGTTGAGGTTCCTTTTGAAGATTTATCTCAGATCTTTTTCTTTCTTTCTGGTTAACCGCTCCTATTCCTAAATTGTATGGTCTTCGATTCATCTGAACAAGCTGCGCATGAGGCATTTTACTGATATATCTAGTACTCGTTTGTAGGGTGGCCTTTTGATTTCTCGTGTCTCTGTCACTTCGTTTAATTAAATCCTCTTTTTCATGTGCACATTTGGGGTCGGTTAATTCAAATCCCATGGACAGTAAATTTTCGGATTCTCTCAGTAGGTAACGTTTGGTATTTTCCGAAGAGAGATGTATATAAGAATAATCAGTTCTCCCTGTGGTGCTTGGTTCTACTATCCACAGATCTTTATTTTCAATATGCTGCAGGCTTGTGATTTGAGTTAAAATTTTAATGATGTTAGTTCTATTCATGTTTATATCGTCTTGCTTTGAGTTGATGTTTTTCAGTCTTAGCATATGGGCACTTATAATTTGTTTTGATGCTTTTTTCCGCTCTTGATCTTGTTCTAATTTACTTTCTCCTTTTTTTTTCAAATTCACCTCAGTAATGTATTGGAGGTAAGAATCGGATGTCTTTTTTTTGTTATCATGGCTAAGTTTACGAAGCTTTTTCCGCTCCCCTTTATCATCCTGTCCTCGGGTGTAAGCCGGGGTAAACCGGTTTTTGTTTTCCTTCCATATGTTTGTGACGTGTCTACGTCCCTCATTTGATTTTTGTTCTTCCTGGATGTTAGGCCTTGGGTTCATGGTAGACGTAGGTTCAGCTTTTTGCGATCTTAAGTTTTTCACTGTTGCTTCTGTTGGCGAGTTAGGAATTTCGTACATTTGGACCTTGTGTGGTGGTTCGTTTTTGGGAGAATCAGTAATCACTTTATAAGCCTTTCTCTTTGATGATTTTGTTGGGTGATTTTCGGACCCTATCTCTTCCACTGTCAAAATGCTCCAATCCGACTGCTCCGCTACCACAAGAACAGGCCCTTTTTCCTTTGCACAATTAGATCGCTTTTCTCTCTCGTCAGTAATACGAGCAATAGGTTTCATCTCTGGTTTGGTTGAAGAACCGTTTTTCCTGACGGCGACCTTTTGCTGCTTCAGTATTGATTGAGGAACCAGTGAGGCAGTTGGTCTGTTCACGTCCATCTTCGAAATTCGATTGACAATTGATTTTTGTTGCGAGAATATTCCAAATGTAAAGTTCTTTGGCTTTACATTAATGTCTTTACTGGGTTTCCTGACTTTTTCCCCAGTCTGGATATAGGAGAAGGGATTTGGTGTTTCTTGAGCTGCCCAGTGCGGGTCTGCTTCTTTTTCCGTCACCATACAATTATCTCCTTCCTCAAGAATGGCTATAATGGCATCCAATGGCTCGTCCCCTTGTTCAGTGTTGGAATTGTTGGCGACTCTTTCATCATGAGCCTGTGACCTTACGGTTTCATCCTTTGTGACAGATGGAGCTGTCTGATCTGTATTAGGATATTGTGATTGTTTGTTCTCAAGTTCGTCAACTGACGGGTGGGATCCATGAGCGTAACAACAAAGGCAGGTTTCGAGCTGCCTTTTTTTTTGCATTCTTCCATCCGATTCAGAATTTTGGGCCCCCATAATGTAGCCTTCCAAATATTGCAGTTTAGATTGCATTATGGTAAGCATAGACACCTGGTCCCGGAGTGTATCATTTATAGTCTCGTACATCTTTGTAAATGGCGCCATTGCTATCGTCACTGACGACATTAATGTTGATAGATCCATACTTTGCTGCACGGGATTTGATGGAGGTAGTTGTTGTGTTTCCTCGAATCTCCGCGTTACGACTGGGGCGGAATGCAATACAGTTGTTTTTCCCCTGTTAATCTCATTTTCTTTTTGGGGGATGATTGGGCCCCGTTCGACTAAAGGCGTCAATGCTCCGATATCCATCACTTGTTTCTCATCTGCCTGTGATCTCTTATTCTTTTCACTTTTAGAGTCCATATCTCATGGCTCTTTGGTAAGGCTGCATTCTATAGATGTAGTTTCGTGCAGGTATGTATTGGGCTTTAAAATCAAAGCCTCTTCTTCAATGATCTCTATGTCTGTCCTTAAGTCAACCTCAGGTGAAGCTTGGGTGCTTATTTCAGTGATCTTTCCCGCTAATTCGCTAATTTCAATCGTCTCCTTGTGGTTACTTGAGTAGTGCCATCTAAGAGGAGGGACGATCCCTCCCTGTATCTTGGTTGATGTACTGTTCAATAATTCTGAACTTACGGGGCCCTCTACTGTGAGGCAGTCTGATTTTGATGTATTTATTTCTGCTTCACCTAGACTCTCGAGAATTTCACAGTCTGACAGCTCTTGACCGTGATTTAAATTTAGCTCCATCTTCTTTTTAAAGAAATCGTTCATGGCTGCCACTGTGCAGCCTTTAATAGGACCAATTTTTGGCCCCAGTTTTTTTTTTGAGAGAGCTTTCGGTCTTGGGGTCATTCTGCTTCTCACTTTATTGTAATTATGTCGGTGCAGTTTGCAAGTCGTCGTTGAGGGTATGGTGTTCTGACACTCATTATCCACTCCCGTTTTTTCTTTTTTCTTTTTCAGTTGGGTTTTCATTTGGAAATATGCTACTGTCGGTTTTTCCAGAATCTTAGTTGCAGTGCTCAATTCAATGACGGTTTCAATATCCTCAGTACTTCCATCCACTACAGAGTCAAAAACCGCTGGGTTTCGATGTTTGATTTTACAATTAAGTACTTCTCCAAACTTTTCATTGGCCACAGTTTGTATCGGCCGGTGTTCCTTTAATTGACTCTCTTGATTTACTGCTGCTGATGCATTATGGATTTGCGCAGCACATAAAGTTTTCATTGCAAGCCCTAACGGCTTAGACATAGCGTCTTGCCCGCTGCCTCTGTTATTTGAAGGCTCAGAAGACTAACCATTGGCGGCCACGGCCATCCTTGGACATTGTCCAACATGTTTCTCAGTTTGGTCTTTTTCTCCCTTTGGGCTACTACAGTTCGTAATGGCAACAGGCAATGTAATGTGGACTGTGTGTTTTCTTATGGTCTGGTTCCCCTCCCCTTCTTGGCACACACGTGCGGGTCGGGGGGCCGACATCGGTGGCTCAGTAGTTCCCAACTGGGCCTCCATTAGCAAGTCGCCTCTCAGGTCCACCGAAGGCAGTGGCCTGACTTGTTCCGTTTCCGGTATGAGGGAGAGCACTTCGTCGCTGGAATTACTCAACAGCAGCCTCGCGTTCTTGTATTTGGGTGTCACAGGAGACTCGGATTGATCAGATGAAATGGTGCGCTTCGGCACCCGCTTGAGAGCTGTAATCTTCTCTCCGCGTTTCCGAGGATTTCCTCTTCCCGGACAAGACTCCTTCAACGGTCTGAGCACCCGATGATTTGTTGCAGTCTCAACCCCCGTGAACGGGCAGGTAAGGGAGAGGGAAGGCGGGGAGAGGACAAGGGAATTAGGTGAGGTAACGGGAAAGCAAGTATTATGAAAGGGAGACTTTTCCAAAATAGGAGACAGAGAGGGAGGGCGGGCAGCGGGGAGGGCTGAAGAGTCCGAGGCTGAGGAACCCTTTACAGAACCCTCCACTCCCCGAATAAGATAGGTAGGGGGTACCGCACCCGTACCTGTGACCGCTCCTGATTGTGATAGCGGTAACTCCTCCCTTGCAGCTAGCGTTTCGTTCACAGTATTCATTGCAAGGGTAGTCCTCTCAGGCTCGTCAGTACGCGGGTGTATATCCATTCCGGTGACTTTTCCCTTAGGCCCACACTCGGGCCACAGTCTGCCACTGTCTGCGACCTCACTCTGCTGCTCACTCCGCGGCCGCTCCGCGGGTGGGAGGCCCCTTTGTAGACACAGATATGCTGGGAAAAGTGGAGAAACAGCAGAAAGACTCCGGTCTGCCACTGTCTGCGATCTCACTCTGCTGCTCACTCCGCGGCCGCTCCGCGGGTGGGAGGCCCCTTTGTAGACACAGGTATGCTGGGAAAAGTGGAGAAACAGCAGAAAGACTCCGGTCTGCCACTGTCTGCGATCTCACTCTGCTGCTCACTCCGCAGCCGCTCCGCGGGTGGGAGGCCCCTTTGTAGACACAGGTATGCTGGGAAAAGTGGGGAAACAGCAGAAAGACTCCGGTCTGCCACTGTCTGCAACCTCACTCTGCTGCTCACTCCGCGGCCGCTCCGCGGGTGGGAGGCCCCTTTGTAGACACAGGTATGCTGGGAAAAGTGGAGAAACAGCAGAAAGACTCCAGTCTGCCACTGTCTGCGACCTCACTCTGCTGCTCACTCCGCCGAAATCCCCTATTGGTAAACATGCTCTGTTTGAAGTTTGAAGTTTTGTTTATTTGTAAAGCCCACCAGGCCCATGGGCAACCGGGCACATAATCTTAAGTACAGGTTACAACAGAGTATATACAGAGGGCAAGGTTTGCAGGTAATACATAAATACAGAATACAGGCTATGAGTGATACAGTGAGGCATATATACACAGATAAGGTATATTACCGGTAGGTGACTGACTAGCGAGAGAAACCTTATGCTTACTGGGTGAACAGCCAAGCTTTGGTGTTGTTCTTGAACATTAGGAATGAAGGTTCAGTTCTTATGTGGGTAGGCAGAGTATTCCACAGTTTGGAAGCTAGGACAGGGAAGCTCACGCCACCCGCTTTTTGGAGTTTGAATCTAGGCAGGATAAGGCTGTGAGTTTGGGCTGATCTTGTGGGACGGGAGGAGGAGTGAAGCGCAAGACGCAATGTGAGGTAAGGTGGGGCATCGTTGTTCAGGCATTTCTGGGTCAAGGCTAGCGTTTTCAAGGCAATTCTGTGTTTTACCAGGAGCCAGCGTAGGTCAGATTTAAGTGTAGAGATGTCGGACTGTCAAAATGCTCCAATCCGACTGCTCCGCTACCACAAGAACAGGCCCTTTTTCCTTTGCACAATTAGATCGCTTTTCTCTCTCGTCAGTAATACGAGCAATAGGTTTCATCTCTGGTTTGGTTGAGGGAGAGCACTTCGTCGCTGGAATTACTCAACAGCAGCCTCGCGTTCTTGTATTTGGGTGTCACAGGAGACTCGGATTGATCAGATGAAATGGTGCGCTTCGGCACCCGCTTGAGAGCTGTAATCTTCTCTCCGCGTTTCCGAGGATTTCCTCTTCCCGGACAAGACTCCTTCAACGGTCTGAGCACCCGATGATTTGTTGCAGTCTCAACCCCCGTGAACGGGCAGGTAAGGGAGAGGGAAGGCGGGGAGAGGACAAGGGAATTAGGTGAGGTAACGGGAAAGCAAGTATTATGAAAGGGAGACTTTTCCAAAATAGGAGACAGAGAGGGAGGGCGGGCAGCGGGGAGGGCTGAAGAGTCCGAGGCTGAGGAACCCTTTACAGAACCCTCCGCGGCCGCTCCGCGGGTGGGAGGCCCCTTTGTAGACACAGGTATGCTGGGAAAAGTGGAGAAACAGCAGAAAGACTCCGGTCTGCCACTGTCTGCGACCTCACTCTGCTGCTCACTCCGCGGCCGCTCCGCGGGTGGGAGGCCCCTTTGTAGACACAGGTATGCTGGGAAAAGTGGAGAAACAGCAGAAAGACTCCGGTCTGCCACTGTCTGCGACCTCACTCTGCTGCTCACTCCGCCGAAATCCCCTATTGGTAAACATGCTCTGTTTGAAGTTTGAAGTTTTGTTTATTTGTAAAGCCCACCAGGCCCATGGGCAACCGGGCACATAATCTTAAGTACAGGTTACAACAGAGTATATACAGAGGGCAAGGTTTGCAGGTAATACATAAATACAGAATACAGGCTATGAGTGATACAGTGAGGCATATATACACAGATAAGGTATATTACCGGTAGGTGACTGACTAGCGAGAGAAACCTTATGCTTACTGGGTGAACAGCCAAGCTTTGGTGTTGTTCTTGAACATTAGGAATGAAGGTTCAGTTCTTATGTGGGTAGGCAGAGTATTCCACAGTTTGGAAGCTAGGACAGGGAAGCTCACGCCACCCGCTTTTTGGAGTTTGAATCTAGGCAGGATAAGGCTGTGAGTTTGGGCTGATCTTGTGGGACGGGAGGAGGAGTGAAGCGCAAGACGCAATGTGAGGTAAGGTGGGGCATCGTTGTTCAGGCATTTCTGGGTCAAGGCTAGCGTTTTCAAGGCAATTCTGTGTTTTACCAGGAGCCAGCGTAGGTCAGATTTAAGTGTAGAGATGTCGGACTGTCTAGGGATATTTAGAGCTGCACTTATGGCATTATTTTGAATAGTTTGAAGTTTATTGAGGTTAGACTGACTAGTCCCTAGGTAGAGGGCACTGCGGTAATCTACTTTGGACATGATGAGAGTTCTGGCCAATGTAATGCAGTTGTGAGTGTTCAGAAATGGTCTGCAGGCAGTGATTAGTTTGCATGTATAGGCGGAGGCCGACCTAACAGCATTTGTTTGTCTGTTCAGGGAGAGTGTGGAGTCCAGATAAACGCCTAATGTTTTGGTGTCTTTGGAGATTTTGATGACGTTGCCGTCAATCGTGAAGGACTTATAGGCTTGGTTAAGTTTGTTAAGACGATAGGTGGATCCTAGTAGTAAGAGCTCCGTCTTATCATTGTTGAGGCAAAGTTCATGTTGCACCATCCAGGCTTGAATGACCAGGTAGACATCGTTCAAGGCTTTGGTATCGGCTGTGTAGTCACCAGTAATGGGAATGAGTATCTGGGTGTCATCCGCGTAATTAGTGTAAGATACACCCAGATAGTCAAGCACATCAAAAAGGGGCTTGGTGACTACATTATACAGTGTAGGCAATACACAAGAGCCTTGAGGGATGCCGCAGAGAATGGGAGAGGGGTCTGCCGATGCTGAGGGTGAGAATACCCGCATAGATCTATTGCTGAGGAACGAGTGGATCCAGGCATTAGCAGAGTCTTGAAAAGTGGGCAGCGGATTTGAGATCTTGGCAAAGTATTTGGTGGTTGACCAAATCGAATGCCACAGAGAGGTCGAGAAGAAGGAGTAGAGCAAGTTTCCCATTGTCCTTTAGTGTCTCCATCTGAGTTTTCAGGTCAATCAGGGCTGATTCGGTGCCGTGTTTGGGGCGGAAGCCTGATTGTCTTAGCCCCAGGAAATTGTTAGACTCAAGGTAGTCTTGGATCTGCAGGTAAGCTGTGTAATGAGAATCTTAAGCAGGAACGGGACCGTGGTGATGGGTCTGAAGTTAGTTGGGATGTTGGGGTCAAGGGATGGTTTTTTGAGTAGCGGGATTACCCACGCATCCTTAAGGTTGTCAGGGACTATGCCCGTTTTGAAGGAGTCATTTATGAAAGATGTGATGAACGGGGCAAGGTGGTGCGAAGGTTCCTTAATGATAGGAGCTGGGCAAGGTTCACCTTGGCAGTTGGACGGTTTGAGGTTGTTTATGATTCCTTCTACTTCAGGGATGGTGAGAGGAGAGAATGCGAAAGCTTTAACGGATGGGTTGGCTTGGTGTTGGGAGCTAGTTGTGGATGTGAACAGTGGTTGGTCCAGCTGTAGTGACTTTTGTTTATTTCTGATTTTAGTTTGAAGGGTGGCAATTTTACCCAGGAGTGCTGTCTGGATGTTAGTGCACCAGTTGCTGTCTTTGGGACAGGAGTCAGGGTTGGCTACAGGTGACTCGAGTTCCTTGAGAATTTTGAATAATTCCTTAGTGTTTGATTGAGCCGATGCAATACGGTTATTGTATGAGTCTTTTTTGGCCTGGAGAAGAGCTTCTTTGTAGTTAAGGGTGGCTAATAGGAGGCTGTCCTTGTGTGTGTCAGAAGGGTGACTTTTCCAACGTGACTCTGCATTGCGTTTCTCTTTGCGTAGCACTCTGAGCTGCGGTGTGAACCACGAGTTGAGGTGCGCGTGTTATTTAGGTCTTCTAAGTTTGAGTGGGGCGATGGAGTTTATGGCTGTGAGAACTGACTGGTTTTAAATGTTAGCTAAGATAGTAGGGTCAGAGCAGGAGTCAGTGGCAGTATTGAGAGTGGGGAGGATGAGAGGGAGTAGCTTTTCTGAAGTTATGTTCGTTTTGTTTCTGGTGAGGGTGGCTGGGGTGATAGGGGGCGCTGGTAGTAAGGTTGCTTCAATGCTGAAGGTGATGATGTGGTGATCTGATCAAACGCAAGGAATGCTGGAAAGTAGGCGGTTGTTGCAGTTGGTGTCAATGAGACAGTCTAAGGCTCGCCCTTTATTGTGGGTAGGTACTTGTATGTGGTGAGAGAAACCTAGATCTGTTAAGGTCTTGGCAAGATCACGTGCCGCCGGGTCATTAGGGTCTTGGTAACCTAAATTAAGGTCACCAAGGATAATAAATTGAGAGTTTGTTTTCGCTTTGTCAAGTACTAGAGTGGTGATGTCATCCACAAAGGAGGTGGGGGGACCAGGTGGTCTGTAAATTAAATGGATAGTGGCCGTTTGGTTGGCTGATAGTGTAAGTTTGACCGAGAGTAACTCTGCAGTTTCCAACTTAGTACTCGGTAGAGTTCTAAGTCCTAATGAGTTTTTGTAGATGAATGCGATTCCTCCACCTCTGGCAGTGCGGTCGCATCTGGTAATGGCATAATTTGGTGGGATAGTCAGTGAGAGAGCTGAGCCGGAAGCGGGGTGCAGCCAGGTCTCAGAGATGGCGATGAAGTCAAGCTCCTGAGTCTTGATGAGATCCGCCATGTTCAGGGCGTGGGCTGCTAGGGACCGTGCGTTGATGATGGCGGCCTCGATCAGGCCAGTGTTGCTAGGCTTTGCCTTAATCTGACTGGTGTTGCCTGAGGCGGCAAAGTTAGTCTGTGGTCCTTGGGGCATAGGTCAGGTAGGGGTTTGTGGGGACATTCTAGGCTTCATGGTTTTCAGAGATGCGTTTAGGTACATGGGGTGACCCTTGTTGCCCATAAGTCTAGAGCCTAGTCTTAGGTTTCTGTATGCAGAGTTCCATCTCTCTCACACAGTGTTGTCGGGAGGAAAGTAGTCACCCATACCGAGGGCTGAAGGATCTAGTACCACTACAGTCTGACACTATTGGAACTGAAGGAGACAAGTTAACACAGTGCTATCAGAGTTTTGTGGTTGTTTTCAGTGAGAAAGAAGAAAGCGCGAGTTGCCACGCCTCCAAGAGTATGACTCCAACGTGGAGGTTGAGACTTGAGCTTCTAGTCCTTGTAGATGCATTTATACTGAAACTGAGAAAGAGAATCAGCAACTTATGTATTATGTTGGCAATAATATGGCCAATGGATCAATTAGGCATTCTCAGTCTCGTGCAGCCTCTCCCCCCTCATCTTAGTGTCCAAGAAGAGCAGGGAATTGAGGACCTGTATCAATTAAAGGGCCCCTAATAAGATCACTGTGAAGAACCGACAATCTTTTCCTCTGATCTCAATAATGTTGGACTGCGTACAGGAGTCAACAATTTTATCCCAGCTAGATTTAAGAGGGGATGACCATTTGGGTAGGGTGCAAGAAGCAAATCAATGGGAGAATGAAATCAACTCCAATTTTTATTTGTTTAAATATTACTTTACATTATGTGGTTTGGTCCCTGGAAGGCACCAGCAGCTATGTCCCATTGCGTACATTTTGTGAGTGCCTTGTGCACCCACAAAACACATAATTCTTCTTTACTTCTGACTGGTTGCTTTTGTGTATAAAACTAGAATCCCTTGTCTTGCATGTGTGTTTATACACTAATCTGGAGGGGTGTTGACTCTTTGTCGAGCACGTTGATATACACACTAATCCGGAGGCTTGTCACATTGCACCAAAGTCTAAATACTATCTGGCCTAGTTATACATGTGGCCTGTTTTTGTTGCCGTTTTTTGATATATATTCCAGTAATCCATATGTCCTATTGTACCATGGATTTGTAGGTAGTGTTTACTTTCCATGCACATCTCATGCTGTCTCTTGTCTCTTTTCCTCTTGTAGGTATCAGGGACCTACATGCACAGTTTCGAATGCAGAGTGGTGTCTAGGATACAGAACCTCGGACGGAGCCAGGATCAGAGTAGAGACTAGAAGGCCCGGCCAAGAGGCCCCAATTATATGTGAGAGATTCTGCGGACTCCATAAGATCAGGAGCTGGGAAAGCATATACTGGTGATAAGTCCCACTGGCTAATATCCAGAACATAGTCTCACCTTCTTCTCCTTGTACTGAGATCCAAAGGAGCAGGAAAATGAACAAACTATTAGCATACCTCTCACCTAGTGACATTTTACCGTAATCTTTATTATCTAGCCCCTTCCTATTCCCAGGATTACCTGTGTTACCCTCCACTGAAGTGGTTCCATGTGTTAATGTCCCTGCAAAAATATTGAGATACAAAAATATTGCCATATTTTTGCGGCGATATTGAGCCATGGACCCTGCGGGGGACACCCCCACAACCCCTGCATTATTTTTAAATGTGTGGGGGACACCCCCGCTCTGACAAATTATCCTCCCAAAAATATTGCCTATGGCGAGACAAACGATCATATGTACGGCGATATTTTTGGTGGGGATAATATGTAGGGATTCCCCTCAAGCTTGCAGGGAATAGTCTGTTTTTTCCTATTGTTGACCATCTACGATTTGCCCGTTTCCTTCAAGCTACTGTTGGGAGAGAGGTGGTAGTTCCACTCACGCATCATGGATCTCACTTGCGCTGAAGGTGGGAGGCGTCCCCACTTCCTACCAACTGTAATCTGTGTTAATCACCAACTAATTACTAACAAGGAAATCATGTAATTAGACCTGTAATTAGACCTTACTAACATGCAAAGACTCCATTTTAGGTAGCTCGCCAGGCGCCATCTTTTAATAAGCCCAAAAATGATCTCTAAAAGCTTGTCTCTCCCTCTGTCTTGTGCCTCACACCACCAGCCCAGGCACCCACCCCACTGCCTCCTGCCAGCTTCGCACAAACTCTGATCTCACAGAAGTCTAGCTATTCATTGTTGCAACCTTCAGTGCCGTCCAAGAGCAGTGTCATGATGCCTACCCCCGGGGACCCAGACCAGTTCCAGCAACCCCAGAAGCAGGCATCAAGTTATTTTGAGCAAGCCCAAAAACCCCTGCTAGGGGCTGTTTGGGTGCGGCCCTGGCGCCTATGGCGCCAGGCTCATATGGGGCGTCAATCCTGGTACCTATGGCGCCAGGCTCATAGAGTAGAACTTACCTGATGCAGACCATGCTGCAAGCTTACCTGATGCAGACCATGCTGAAGAGCTCCAAGCCAAATGAGGCTTGGAAGGGACTATTTTACCTAGGGACTATTTTTTTACTCGGGCGGGGCTGGGGAGGAATACTTACCTGGGACTACTTTGGTGGCTATTTGAACCACATCCGAAGAGCAGCACACGCTTTGTGTTATTCTGCATCCAGCAGCGTAACACTCACCATGCCTGCAAGTCTGCATCCAGTCTTCTGCCACGCCCGCCTCGAGTTTGGAGCTCCTAGAAAAAGGGAGAAAGAAGAAGGAAAGGTTAGAACAAGAGCAATACCTTTGATCCTTACCTGAATTCCCGATCCATCGTGCCTTCGAGCTGGAAGAAAGAAGTTACTTTATGCACGTCGCCTCGCCTACTGCAGCGCCGCGCTGAACTCACCGGCCTTCGCAGCATCTTCACATTCCACTGCATCATCCTGCATGTTCCCGCCGCATTCCGGCACCTAAGGAGTAGACAAGAACAGCAAGGTGAGCCAAGGGAATACACAGAGGAATATTAGTAGCCCCCCCATAGACTTACCTGATTTTACCACCGGGGGTACTATTCCTCTTCACGGGTCGGCGCAGCTTCCACTGCATCTTCGCCGAACCCCGGCCCCTAAGGGGAAACAAAAGGACAGCAAGGTGAAACAAAGGGACTATCAAGGGGAACCCTCCTCACCACATTAGACTTACCTGATTTTACCGCCGGAGATATTATTCCTCGAGACTTCATACTTTCTCTCCGTGCCTGAATAAGGGAGAAAGCAACAGGTTACATATTGACATTATTTATGAACTGTGTTGGAAATACAAATCCTTACCAGAATATTACCGGTTGCCACGAGGAACTCTTCACTAGGGTCAAGCTGCAATCTGCAAAGAATCGGAATAGAGTGAAAGTCAGGCATTTGAACTCTTACGAACTACATGCTTTTCGGAGTCAATATTGTTCTGGAACTCACCAATTCCTTTGAGGCAATGAAGCAACTGGTTATCAACGCGCCCCTGCGCTCAATGCAGGATGGAGAGCTCATCTTTTCAAACCATCAGAAGAATATTCCTACGGGCCAAGTAACAAAGCTAGGTGAGCCAGTCCAGTCCGTCATCTCGGCCCTACGCTTCACATTGGTGGAGACCGCAGCTGTCCAGTTCTGATCGACGCCTCTGTGGGAGCCAGGTGAGCGTAACAGAACACGAAGCCTACCCACAAATTCCCACCCGGGCGTTATGGATACCTCAGAGACTGACCAATTGGCCCAATTACTAGGGGAATTGAGGGCTGAAGTGCATTCCGCCTGTCAAGAAACCAATGCTCTTAGGAGAGAACTGATTCCTGTGTTATCGGGTAACCCTGTGCAAATAGACCCAACAGGAAATATTCCATTAGCTCCACCCGAACGCTTTGCCGGAGATCCCAAAAGGTTCGCCGTGTTTATGAACCAATGCCGCTTGCACTTTTTATGCAGACCTGGAGCCTTCCCAAATGATCAAGCCAAGGTAGCCTTTGTATTGTCATATCTCAGCGGCAGTGCAGCTGATTGGTCAATTCCAGTAGTTACTCAGGATGACCCAATTCTTCAGGATTTTCATAGCTTTCAAACGAGCATGGAAAGACTATTTGCCCGGCACTCCCAAGGACAGGCCCTGGATAACGAACTTTTGTCCCTACGACAGGGTTACCAGGACCTTCTATCCTACATCGCAACCTTTAATAGGTTGATAGTGGATACTGGATGGCCTGAGGTAAAACGAATCACGTTATTTCATCGACGGCTTCGAGGAGAACTCAAGGATGTCTTGGCTCAAGTCGTGAACCCACCTCAAGACTGCGCTGAATATATTGACTTAGTGGTCCAGTTAGATCACAGACTTCAGAACAGAAAGGCTGATCGAGCCAAGTTTGAGAATCGAGTGTTGGTCAAAACCCACGCTAACCCCAAAGGAGCAGATGCTTCAGAACCCATGCAAATCGGAGGGGTCAAAGGACCCTTAACCCAGAAGGAAAGAGAAAGGCGACGTCAAATGCAATTGTGTCTATATTGTGGAACTTCTGGGCATTTTCTACGGGATTGCCCTGTAAAACCACCCAAGAAGGTGGTAGGAGCTGCTGATAAAAGCTATATGGAGTCAGACTCGGGAAACGACCATGCCCGACAAGCGTAGAGGTCCGCTTGCCAAGCTTGAAGAAGGATACTCAGACCTCGCATTTCATCATACCAATGGTCCTCGTAGATCCAGGGCAGCCAGCGCGTATGCATGCAGTAAGGGCATACATTGATAGCGGGGCCATAGGTATCTATGTGGACTATGAATTGGCTTCCAGGATGAATCTACCTCTCTGCCGAAAAACCACCTCAGATGTCATCACCACAGTCGATGGAACTGAAATTGCCTCTGGGCCTGTAACTCATTCCACCGCAGAGATGACACTATTGGGTCAGGAAGGGCATCGAGAGACTATTGTGTTTGATCTAATCAAAGCCCCAAATAATACTGGGGATACCTTGGTTGGAAACACATAATCCTTGTATTGATTGGCGAGAGAAGAGAATAACCTTCCCGGATTGTGCACAGACCTGTTACCCAAAGAAAAATCAGAACGCAGGCCTGGCCACAGTAACCACAGCAGTCATGCAACTACCTCCAGAATACCAAGCATTCCAGGATGTCTTCCAAAAAGAACAGGCAAACACCTTACCTCCTCACAGATCGTACGATTGTCAAATCGATCTCATACCCAGTGCACAACCCCCTTGTAGCAGGATTTATGCCCTTACGGAACCTGAGAACCTTCACCTACGACAATACTTAGACCAGTACCTTGCCAATGGCTTTATTCACCCATCCAAGTCCCATGCATCTTCAGCTTTGTTCTTCGTGCCCAAAAAGGAAGGTGACCTCAGAACGTGCATAGACTACTGACTAGACTTCTTATGTTAAGAAACGATACCCATTGCCTCTGATCCCCGAACTACTAGACCAAGTGAAGGACGCTTGTATATACACTAAATTAGATCTCCGGGGGGCATACCATCTGGTACGTGTAAAAGAGGGCGCCGAATGGAAGACTGCTTTTCGCACTAAGTATGGGTTATTCGAATACCAGTTGATGCCTTTCAGGTTGTGCAATGCACCAGCAGCCTTACAATACTTCATGAACGATGTCCTTCGTGAACTCATTGACGTTTGTGTTCTCGTATATATCAATGATATTCTAGTATACTCCTCTTCAGAATCTAACCATGTGAAGCACGTCCGAGCAGTCCTTGAGAAATTGCGCCAGCACAAACTATGTGCAAAACTAGAAAAATGTGTTTTTCATGCCACAAAAGTTGAATTCCTTGGGTTTATCCTGACCCCAAAGGGAGTCCGAATGGACTCACAAAAGGTGGACGCAATCCTTAAGTGTCCATCACCAAGTTCAGTTAAAGGAGTACAAAGCATGCTCGGCTTTGCCAAGTTCTACCGCAGATTCATCCCAGATTTTTCACATGTCGTACATCCCATCACAGCACTCTTGCGAAAAAATAAATGCTTTATGTGGACTGAAGAAGCTGAAAATGCCTTCCAAGAGCTGAAAGCGAAATTCTCATCTGCACCTGTATTAAAGCACCCGCACCCTGACCTTCCATACATAGTGGAAACTGATGCATCCAGTCTAGCCATGGGAGCTGTCCTGTCTCAAAAGGACCCTGAAACTGGCCAGCTTCACCCAGTAGCATTTTGGTCCAGAAAGTTCTCGGCACCCGAGTTAAACTATGCAGTTACCGACAAGGAGTTATTAGCCATTAAATCCGCCTTCAAGGCTTGGCGGCACTATCTTCTCGGTGCCAGGCAAACCATTACTGTGATCACCGGAACTTACAGTATTTAAAAACAGCCAAGGCCCAATCATCACGTCAACTCCGATGGGCATTGTTCTTTGCCGAGTTCGATTTCTGATAACCTATCGACCAGGTTGTAAGAATGGTAAAGCAGACGCCTTATCCCAATAGGGATGGGAGAGGCAGAAGTGAACCCAGAACCAGTACCTAAAATTTCCGAACAAAGGATTCTTGGCATGACTACTCTACAGAGACTAGAGGACATTCAGGTAAAGATCCAGCAACTCTTTGATCCTACAGCCCTGCAGGACTGGGTAAAGAAAGGCCCGGACTACTCTGTCACCAATGATCTGCCTTATTACCAAGGGCGGCTATTAATGCCACACAAGGAACTACAAGAGCTAGTCATTTCCCGTTATCATGATACCCTAATGGAGGGGCACCCAGGTAATGCAAAAACTGAAGCTAAAATTAAAAGACAATTCTGGTGGCCCACCTGGCGAAAGGATATTAAATCATTTGTGATATCTTGTGGCATTTGCGCCCAAAACAAAAGTCAAAAGAAAAAACCAGCTGGACTCTTACAACCTTTAGACATTCCGCCTACACCATGGCACACCTTATTGTTAGACTTTATTACTGATCTACCTCCTTGTAATGGATTTAACACCATTCTAGTTATTGTGGATCTTTTTTCCAAGATGGCCCACTTTATTCCTTTAAAAGGATTACCTACAGCCTCAATCCTGGCCAAAGAATTCCTCGAAAACATTGTTTGCATACATGGATTTCCGTCCGTGTTGGTCTCTGACCGGGGCAGTCAATTCATTTCACATTTTTGGAAGAAATGTTGTCAATTGGCGCAAATCGACGTGAGATTATCGACCAGTCACCACCTCCAGACCGATGGTCAAACGGAGAGGACCAACCAGACTCTTGAACAATACCTGCGTTGTATGTTACATCAAACTGAGAGTAATTGGAAGGACATTCTTTGGATCGCAGAATATGCATAGAATAGTTCAGTACATTCTGGAACTGGACAAAGCCCCTTTTATACCCTATATTGGCACCATCACCCTACTGCAGCGCCGCGCTGAACTCACCGGCCTTCGCAGCATCTTCACATTCCACTGCATCATCCTGCATGTTCCCGCCGCATTCCGGCACCTAAGGAGTAGACAAGAACAGCAAGGTGAGCCAAGGGAATACACAGAGGAATATTAGTAGCCCCCCCATAGACTTACCTGATTTTACCACCGGGGGTACTATTCCTCTTCACGGGTCGGCGCAGCTTCCACTGCATCTTCGCCGAACCCCGGCCCCTAAGGAGAAACAAAAGGACAGCAAGGTGAAACAAAGAGACTATCAAGGGGAACCCTCCTCACCACATTAGACTTACCTGATTTTACCGCCGGAGGTATTATTCCCCGAGACGTCATACTTTCTCTCAGTGCCTGAATAAGGGAGAAAGCAACAGGTTACATATTGACATTATTTATGAACTGTGTTGGAAATACAAATCCTTACCAGAATATTACCGGTTGCCACGAGGAACTCTTCACTAGGGTCAAGCTGCAATTTGCAAGGAATCGGACAAGAGTGAAAGTCAGGCATTTGAACACTTACGAACTACATACTTTTCGGAGTCAATATTGTTCTGGAACTCACCAATTCCTTTCAGGCAGTGAAGCAACTGGTTATCAACGCGCCCCTGCGCTCAATGCAGGATGGAGAGCTCATCTTTTCAAACCATCAGAAGAATATTCCTACGGGCCAAGCAAACGAAGCTAGGTGGGCCAGTCCAGTCCATCATCTCGGCCCTACGCGTCACATTGATGGAGACCGCAGCTGTCCAGTTCAGATCAACGCCTCTATGGGAGCCAGGTGAGCGTAACAAGCAGATGAGCTCACTGCACTGTGTGAGATCAGAACAGGCCTCCGCCTGAGAGCCCATCCATCTCCACTAACCTCCTCGTGTCCCTTTTGACCACTACCCTACTAAGCTGTAAACTACCAGGCCCATGCCCCTATGCTCTTTGATACAGATACACATCTGACCCTCTGTAGTGGCCAAACGAAGCCCCCCCACCCTCGAGGGCCCAGACCCCAGACACTCATATATTCTTGCTAAGCCTATAATACCTGTCGAATTGTATCATGAGGCATCAGTGGTATCCAGTCATAATTTCGAATACAATATATTCGAAAGTAAAAATGTCGAAAATATTTAGTCGAAAAACAAAAATGTCGAAAAACAAAAATGTCGACTTTTTTTCGACTTTTTTCGATTTTATGTGTTAATAATAAATATTTTATTAAACTTTTTTTTTAAAATAATTAAAGGTATTTCCATGGGGGGTGGGGGTGATGGGGAGGATGGGGGGGGGGTTGGGGATAGGGGTTTGGGATGGTTTTTTAAATAATTAATTAATTATTTAATATTATATTAAAGATTTTTTTAAAATAATTAAAGGTATATCTATGGGGGGTGGGGGGGATGGGGAGGAGGGGGGGGTTGGGGTAGGGGTTTGGGATGGGGGGGGTTGGGGGGGACCCCCCCCATAATAAATGTTACTATCTGGGTAAAAAAAAAAAAAAAAAGTGTTTTGGGTTTTCAATTTTTTTTTCGACATTTTTTTTTCGAAATTATGACTTTTCCTATTATATGTATGTGTTTTCGACTTTTTTACATTCGACATTTTTTTTTCGACATTTTTGCTATTCGACATTATGTTTTCGACTTTTTGTCTATAAACCGGCATCAGTTAGATCCAAAACCTCCAAGGTGGGCACCTGGGTCGGAGATTCTGGGTTTATGGGTGCCGGGGTGCAGAGGGTACAAGGCCTGCCTATAACTTGTCTTGAATTCTGGGAAGCACCCACATTCCTACCTGACTTTACGAGTGTCATTTGTCTCATGCGCTCAAATGCTGTTATTGCAAGAACAGTTAGTCGGAGAAAGTGTCATTTTTGCTAGCCTGACCGTCACCTCACAAAGAACACGTGCTGCTGGAGACACACCTAAGCACCCACCAATCCCATGTGGTCGACACTTATGGATCCATACTGCACCAGCGACTCGACCAAAGTGTGTTGCAGAATTGTGCATTTGTAATATGATGTCGCTCATGACGCTTGCTACCTTTTTAATATGCTGCCCATGTAATGTTTGGCAGAGCGCTCTCCGGGCAGCAGAGTTCTCTGCATGCACAATTTACCTTATATAAACTTTGTTAAACTTGCAATCTATCTCCTGGTCTCATTCCCTACTGGGGTGTGTCCATTGTTCTGATTTTTGGATATTGTGTCGGTGAGTGGGCGCATTCACTACATATTCTCAGTTATTGAACTATCCCCATCTTTCCCTAGTTATCCCAATAAAACTATCACTGCACCTGCTCCCGGAGAAAGCTTTGACTATAAACAAGTGGCAACTGTACTGATCAAGTACTGACTTGAGCTCTATAGGAGATGGTTTGGAAGACTTCTGGCTAACTGACTAAAATAGTTAATTCCAAACTGTGCCAAGATGAATGCTTGTGTAGTGCTTCCACGCCAGAGAATGCCCTTAATTCTCTCACACTGAGGAATAGTTTCTCTGTAGGCGAAAATGACAAGATGAGATATCGCCTGCCAGACCGCATAGTGCAACAGCTGTGAGCTGCGCTGGTGAGCCACATGAAATTGTTGATCCTTCTCGGTGATTAGTTCTCTAGTTTTGAGCGTGCCGTGTGTGCAAAGAAACGTGCTGCGTGAGGACGCTGATCACTCACACACATAGGCGCAGAAGAATTAGGCGTGTACCTTAATCAGCGCTGCCCGGCGAAGCCCGTGATAGCGCAGCGCCCTTTGAGCAATCGCTCTGGATGAAATTACTAACTAACCACACAGTAGCTCAATACATGTTCCATGGCGCTGCACTAACATTTTGGAATTGCTCTACAATAGAATTACTGTGTTTTCATACTGGCTTCCACTTGTTATAATTGTCGTGCTTAAGTGTTTGGACACATTAAGTGCAAAACATGGGGTGGATAACATGGCCCTGCTTGAAATCAGCTATGAGAACTGCTTCCCAATGTTTAAGTATGTGTCTGTTTTGTTCCCTTTTAGGGCCCTTTAGCTAAAGTGAAACAAAAGAGGTGATGGCTGGAAGGTTTAGAATTAATCTTAACCGCTGGCATTGCTCTGGGCAACCCTCCAGACCATCGTTCTTCACCTGCCAAGCCATTATAGAAAGGGAACGACCATATGCAAATCAGGCGTGGTCCCCCCACCAAGGGGACAGGCCAGCTCCAACTGTTAAGTGACATCCCTTCTTCAGGAAACCACAAGCACCCCAGACATGTTTCGGCCTTTAGCTAAAGGGGCCATGCAGGACTGAATTGCTTGCATACGTCTTCCTGCAGCCAATGGAGTTTGAAGTGGGAAAAATCCTTGTGATGTCGTGCTCTGTGTGTGATTTTCTTTATTGTTCATTTATCGTGAGACCACCATCTGGCGAAGAGATCGCTGTGACCTCGTACGCTAATCAAACTATCATCTCAGCGTAATATTTTCAGTTACTCCAATAAAAGGTATCAATACTTGGATTTTGTTTGATGCTCGGATAGCACATGTTTCATCATTCTTTGGAGGTTATATTCAGTATCTGCAACTCAGTGGGCCCGCTTTTTGTGGCCAGATAAAATACTTGTGGTCACAAAAATTGAAAATAAAATATCTCATATCCAGTGACTGTTAATCAGTATGAGAGACGAAAGAAACATATTGAGTGCCACGATATCTGGAGCAGGAGGCATGTGATAGGAAAGCTTTTTTTCTATTAGCCCACCGGCTGTTGTGTGCACCCGGCAGGCATGAATCGTGCATGGTGAATTGAAGGCATCAATGTTGCATTCAGCTGCAACCGCTGAGGAACGGTTAATATACGCACTCAGAGGAGGAGGCTGTCGAGTCCACAATTTCTGTAGGGGTTGGTTGAGGTTGAGGTACAGATTGCCGCGACTGATCAACCGGGCCAAACAACACAGAGTGTAGAGGAGCCGGAAGTGGGACATCGAATGAGTCTGAGAATAATAACAATGGTAAGATAAAGATTATGACCGATCAGGTGGAGGCAGCAGCAACACAGAGCAAACTACTGATTCCAAGGAGGACGAGGAATACGCCACAGTTACAGAGATAGAAAGGAAACACAAAGCTACTCCTCCACCTGTGTACCCAGAGACGTCATTTTGGTGTCGCAGTTGCAACCCCTGAGATCTCTCTTGCTACCCCTAAAAAATGTAAGCTCCTGGGCTGTGGCCAGCACCATGTGGCTTTTTGTTTCTGGAGTAGACGGCTTTCTTGTTCAGGCCTCTTAAAAAGAAACAGGGGGTTCAACAAGTCTAACACTTTGAGCAGTGACCCTAACTAAGAAAGAATAGGAATAACAAATAATCTGTCCTTCTGGAATTCTATTCAATAATTGCTTGAATCATTGAAGGTTTATTTCAGGCACACTTTAGGGGGCGAGTCACTGATTTAGTCTGTTCTTGTACACCTCAACTCAGCCTTTCATCCTTCTGAGGTCGATAACTGAGTACCAACACAGTGTATGTATATTTTTTCTATATAAAGTGTTAAGGGTAAGTGCTATATAATAACACATCATTATCATTTGGCCTTGGACATCTGATTGCATTCACAGTGATTTGGCTATAGGGGCCCAAACACACCGATATTAACGATACATATGGTGATCCATTCTTGTGTGAAATATATATCACATTATAGTGATTTCATAACCATATTTATGTTTGTAGTTTACCTTGTAACAATGCTATGTGATGCCACTTCCTGTTTTGTCAAGGGGTGAAAGGTTGTGTTCCATCGCTTCACGTGATGCCACTTCGGGGAGGGGTCAAATGACATCATTTCCTGTGATTTCATCAGAGGTCAAACGTCATGTGATGTCACTTTCGCTACCCGTTTGGTGAAATGATGTCCCTGTGTGTATCTCGGTTTTCACACACAAGATCAAGAATTGCAATACGTCAGTGAGTGGTAGGCAGTCCACCAGAACCATCTCTACAACTAGCATCCCCCAACACCACCATCACAGTCCGATGTGTGTGGTAGGCCACATATTAGCCAGCAGAAAAAAACAAACTCTGGAATCTTTTAAACCAGGACAAAGATCTACAACATTTCGCCACTTGCACTCTGTGTAAGGAAATGGTTTGCTCGGGGAAGGCTGGAGCCAACATTTTATGCCCCTAATGTTTTGGCACTACATCCAGGAGTGGGATAAATAGACAATAATTCAACATGATTACATGGCTGTGACTACTCACTCGGTGAACTTACCTTCCCTGTCAGCCGAGAGGCCTCTGGGTAATCCTAGAGAACAGCGAATGCAGTCAATCTGGCATCAGGCCATTTTCTTTATGCACACTCTTAAAGGCAGGGGCCACAGGGAGTTGGCATCTCAGAAAAGTTGGAGGAGGTAGTGGCACTTTAACTAAGGCCACGACACCTACAGCTGGCCTGCTGACAAGCGGTTGAATATCCTTGCAGCCATACGACTTGGCATGGCTAGGGATATTCCTTGCTTTATGCATGTCCTTGGCTATGGTGGTGTGCTCTTTCAGTAAAGGACTTGATTGTCACAGCACAGCTCACTTCTGCCCGGCCTATATAGTGTGACCCATTTGCTGCAACAATTGCAGATGGAACGATTAGTCTGGGCACTATTTGCTACCTGCAGCAATTCTGCTTTGCAAATGTTTGACTGTCTAAGCAAACAGTGCAAAGCCATGCTTGATTACTTTTGTAGCATTCACACCCCCCTTTTAGACAAGACATTCCTTACACCAAGATAGTGGCAACTGTTGCAAGAGGTCTGCTGTGCACGAAAGCCTTCTGAGGAGTCCGCCAAGTGTTGCACAGTGCAGTTCAGCATTCATTGAGGTAACACCAACGATGCACATGCTGGAACTCAACTGAGAAGGGTCCATCATTTGATGGGCGAGGTGGATACCGTAAAGCTGCTGAGGTTTGTGCTCTCAACCTGTTGTGGACCCACGCATAGCCTCTAGAAAAGAGGACGCGGAATACCTCCTGGCCTCATTTGTCAAAACATATGTCAATACAAAAAGTTGCTGCTTTTTTGTTACATGAGAACTCTTAGAATCCAAAATACTAGATAGAATTGTGAATATTAGCATGTCCACACTTAGATAGATTTGTGAATATTAGCATGTCCACACTTAGATAGAATTGTGAACATTAGCCTGCGTCGCATCTAGATAGAATTGTGAATATTAGCATGTCCACACTTAGATAGATTTGTGAATATTAGCATGTCCACACTTAGATAGAATTGTGAACATTAGCCTGCTTCGCATCTAGATAGAATTGTGAATATTAGCATGTCCACACTTAGATAGAATTGTGAACATTAGCCTGCGTCGCATCTAGATAGAATTGTGAATATTAGCATGTCCACACTTAGATAGAATTGTGAACATTAGCCTGCGTCGCATCTAGATAGCATTTTGATTGAAGGATAGCATGCCCGCACCTAGATGAAACTTGAAAGTTAGCATGTGCCACACTTAGAATTGTGAACACCAGCCCGCGTAGCATCCAGAAAAAATTGTGAATGTTAGCATGCCCACACCTAGACAGATTTCGAAACACTAGCCTGCACCGCATCTAGATAAGATTGTAGCGTTAGCATGCCCACACCTAGATAGAATTCTGAACAGTGGCCTGCGCCGCTTCTAGATAGGATTGTGAAGGCCAACAAGTGCCACATTTAGACAAACCTGTGAATGCTAGCATGCTAAAGGTCAGGCAACCCACTAACCAATAAAAGCTCAAACTCTGCATACTTTTCTCACTGAAAAAACTCACACAACCATCTCTCGCACAACAAGTCGCACGCACTTCACAACACTGCAACAACACATACGCCGGAGCAACAGCACACGTGGACTGACACCGATCCAATACCGGCACCAAAGCTCAGCACCCGGTGTATACCGAGTTGAAGCTGCCAACAGAACACCACTCCTCTCACTATCCTACTCCCTCTTCACCTTATTAACCCATCCCACTTTATCATTTACAGATCTACCAGAGCGCCTGGGGACCAATTCTGTTGGTGACGTTGCGCGGTACAAATACCTTTAACATTTAACAGTTAACATAATGGGACTCAATTAAGAAGTACAAACATGAGTTAGAAAGAAAATTCATCTTTGCTGTTGTTGGCTGCACCACTTGACTCTCTTGTAAAAGGAGGGAGGAAGAGGGAAATATACTCACATAATGCACAGGGTGGGTATGTGATGAAGAGGGTTATGAGGGTGCTAAAATATAGGGTGCCAAGAGGAAGGGAGTGGTGGGACTTAGAAGCAGCAAAGTGTGGGTGGGTATTTCTTCAAAATATGGAAAACTTTGTCTTTCCTCTCTTGCTCAGTTTATTGGGGGTTGTATGTCTGAATGGACTGAACACCACAATGCAGTGCAGGCAGTGTACGTCTGCCTGCTAGAACAGACAATCTCGAAACAGCCAACCTATCAACCACACAGAGCTGGGCAGCTACTCGAGGCAACACAGGCCTGTTTGCTGCATTTAGTGCCTCTGACTGTGGGTGGCCCTCTTTTTCGTGCCACTGTGTTCGCAGCATGGTGGGGACATGTATGCTTCTCCAGACATGATAGCAGATGCTCCCACTGCACTATTCTGTAATGCCCTATTATTGGGTATTCTAACCAGGCAGATGCAAAGCTTCCAGGTAGCGCAGAAAGCGGCGGTTAGACTTCTTTATAGACTTCCTAGATCTGCCTCGAGCTCATCATTTTGTAGAAACCTTAACTGGCTCAGAGTTGAGCAGAGAATTCGCTTTAAAATCCTCTGACTGATCTTCAAGTGCATTCATGGCACTGCTCCTAGCAACCTTGCCTCAAAAATCTCTCCTCATTGCCCTTCACGTTCACTCAGTCTGCTGGCCAATATCTCCTGACTGTCCTTTGTTCCCGTTTTGTGCACCGTGGAGACAGAGGTTTTTCCATTGGCGGTCTGCGAGCATGGAACTCATTGCCTGCTGATTTGTAAAGTAGACTCTCTATCCCTGTTCAGGAATAGCCAATTCTGTTTCAAAAGCCAATCTTTCCTTTGACTGACTGCTCTTCTCCCATTTGTGTGCTTGCTTTGAAACATTTACGCCTAGATTCAGCTTCTGCTTGGTTCCTTTATGGCTATGCAGAGTATGAAACACAAAATCAAATCAATCAAATCACCACCTGAGGTGGCTACTGTGGCAAGGATGGGGGCCACTAGCTGTTTTCTGCCACCTCCCTCTCTGACTTTTCTGGCTGATACTCATCCTCTTTAGAACCTCCTCATGCCCCAAATCTGGATCTTCTTTCTGTCTTGCGTATGCCTTCTGTTCCGCATCCTGCTGACTTGCCTCTTCTTGCCCCTCATCTGCCTCCAGGACCAACCACAGACTATGAAAAACACATCCATTTTCCACGGCACTGAACCATTAGGAACTACGTCCAACAGTAGCTTCTTGGAATTAAGGAGGGGAGGGGAGGGTTGTGGGGTGTGGCCAACTGCGAGGCGATGCAGACGTGAGTCCTTTCGGCTCATGCTGCCGCATGATACATCCTGGAAAACCAGCCTGATATGTGACCACTAGCCGTACTCCAAGAGGGCCGCAAGAAAGTGGTGACTGGGGAGGCGGCTGCGCTGAACCCTGGCGATTTGAAGTCCGAGGCCCTGAGCGGAGTCCCCGAAACAAGATGGCCACCGCTGGAGATCCGCAGCTCTGACCGGGCTGGTGATGCCCTGCTGAGGGGACTGGAGGCCTGACCGCGGTTGGGCCGGGGACTCGGCAGGGCTGCAGAGGCGGCGCCTACCTCCGGTGGCCTGAAATCCGAACCGATCCGGACCTGAACGCGTCCCCTGCACGGCCTGCTACCCCGGTGGATTGACTGTCCCGGGCACGGCCGCACCGCTAGACGGACACCGGCACCAGCGTCGGACGCCGCCATCCGGGGCCCACGAGGGGATTGCCGGTGGTCCCAGACGAGCCTGAGTCCGCAAGGGACGCAACCGAGGAGCAACATCGGGAAACCCAGCCTCTCACCTCATCATTGAGTCGCGACCGAACCGGGCCGCTCTCCGTGAGACCGAGAGACAGGAGCTCCGCCACGACATTACAACTGCCCGACCGGGTTGCAACCATGGGCAAAGAAAAAACGAAAAAGCCTGCCATGCAGAAAAGGTTTGAACAATGTACAGTCGCCTCTTCTCAGGCCACCGACCTTCAACCGCATCTATCTGGAGACATGGAACCTGCCAACGCGCTCTCCCACAAAGATGTCATGGCCGCAATAGCCGACTCACGCTGGTCCATGGAGCAGAACATTGATCGGATAAGTTTGGACGTGTCCCTTCTCAGACATGACCTGCAGAAACTGTCCGCGTGCACTGGAGAAGTGGAGTAGCGCATCTCGAATACAGAGGATGGGCCACACAATGTGCAACACCAACTCCAGGGAGTCGCGGCCACAATCAAGACCTTGGAGGCGAGGGTCGAGGAAAGCGAAGGGAGGTCCAGACATAACAATGTTCGTATACTCGGTATCCCCGAGAAAGAGGAGGGCCCATGTATGGAACTCTTTCTGGAAAATGCTACTAACAGACCTCTTCGACTCGCACTCCTTCTCAAAATTCTTCTCCATAGAGAGAGCACACCGAATGCCCGTGGGAAGGCCGATGATACTGCCATGTTTAAGCAGATTATTGTTATCACATAGCATGCCTCTTGTTTTCCAATTGACCAGGTGCTCCACGAACCCGTTCCGTACATAATCCGAATCTGTGATTATGACCAGTTGTGGAGTTGATGTTGGACAGCAGTGAGGATGGGTTGATGCACAGCCATCAACTCTGCTACCAGACTACTTCGGGGGCCAATTTTGTACCCAGCGGAGGGTTCAGGAAACTCCTTCACCCATGCATTCCCTACGCCGGCCACCAGTTCTTTCTCCCTGTTGTTGTCAACATGGTAAGAGCATCCATCCACATAGACAGTGGGCATTACCTCACACGTGTCTTCTTCAAAGACTTTGTGTGGGGAATTAAGGTATGCCTCCATGTTGTCCTTGATTTTTAGACTTTCGTCCGCAAGACAGTTTTCTCTGGCACAATCATGCAAGTCAGCCAGACCTTGCACGAGGGGACTCTCCTTGTTTTGGCCATATCTGACCTCCACAGGAAAGCCTTGCATTGACAGAATCCAGGAAGTAATTCGGGAATTACTCACATTTCCGGCCCGGATTCTGTCACTTTGGAGATATTGCAGAGGCTGGTGTGGAGTCTCCACTATGATGTGTTCCCCCTGGATAAACGGGCGGTAACTCTTCAATGCCCACCCCGTTGCCAGGAGTGCTTTTTCACAATCGTTGAATTTTTCCTCCACAGAGGATAAAGTTTTGCTCGCATAGGAGATTACTTTATTGACCTTGTCATGCTTTTGGTATAATACTGCCGTCAAGCACATATTAGAGAACCCTGTCTCCAGGAAGATCTCCTTGTTTCTGACAGGGTAAGCTAGGCAAGGTGCTTGTGAGAGGCTTCTTTTGAGTTGTCTTACTCCCTCGGATTGTTCTGGACCCCATTCCCACTTGACCCCTCCTTAAAGAGATGAATCAGGGGTCTGGTGATCTCTGCGTAGCCCTCAATGAACTTTCTGCTGTAATTAGTCAGTCCAAGGAGGCTCCTTAGTTCCCACAGAGTTGTGGGATCCTTCAGTTTCTTTTCTTGGGGACAGAGACCATGAGGAGTAATCTCATGCCCCAAGAAATTAACACGGGTTCTACACCACTGTGCTTTCTGAAAGGAAAGTTTTGCTCTGGCGGCCCTCAACTGTGTCAGAACATAACGGATCTCCGCTATGTGTTCTTCCACAGATGAACTTTTGATGAGGACATCATCTACATAAGCCAGGTTACCCCTCGCAGCCAGGTTGGGCATGGCCTTATGTAGGAAAATGTTGAATTCATTGTCGGAGTTGAGGTATCCGAAGGGAGTCTGGGTCCATGTGTGCTGCTGGCCCCCAAAGGTAAAAGCCAGTTTCTATTGGTCCTCCCTACTGACAGGCACCGTCCAGTATCCATTGGTCAGGTCTATTGGAGTGAATACCTGTGACCCCTGAATCTGGGCCAGCCCTTGGTCAATGTAGGGCAGAGGCCATCGGGAAGTATGGACCCGTTTGTTGAGCTCCCTAAGGTCGGCGCAGAGTCTCCACTGGCCGTTTGGTTTCAATATTCCCAGCACCGGATTATTGAAGGTGCTGTGTACTGGACAGATTATTCCCCGGGACTCAAGGTTCTTAATTATTTCAGTAAGGGACTCCATGGATGCGAGAGGCAAACGATATTGCTTCACAAACACTGGAGTCATTCCAGGGTCCGTGGGAATTGTTGTGGTGTGGATGTCGGTGTGACCACAGTCATATGAGTCTACCGCAAAGAGATCTTGGAAATCCAAGAAAACTTGTTTCAACTTTTGCTTCTGTTCCAGAGTCACACAGGCATCAGCCAGGTTGACTCTCTCTTCCACCATCTGCCTGAAGCCTGGAAAGACTTCTGGTTTTGCTATCTCAGCAGCCTCCTCCAGCTGGGTGAAGAAGTCCCTGGTCAGTGTGCTGATTTGGACTGGAGGCTTCAGGTGGGAAAGGCAGCCCTCATGGACCTGGAAAATCACCTCATCCCTTCTGAAGTCACAAGTCAGGTCTTCCTTACCATAAGGGCAAGAAGTGTACACCAGGAAGTTCCCCCCATGCCGGGTAAAGATCCTGTCTGGTGTTGTATTGTCATCACTGTCACTGTCAAAACAGTCCTTGGGGATTGGTCCTAACAGTTCATTTCCTAAATCAATGGAGAAATGTCGGTCATCAACCGCCATTCCAATAATGGTGCCTGCGGCTAGAGTAATACTCTTTAAGTCGCTGTTATCCACCTCTATTGGAATGGTGTCATGCTCTATGTTGACTAATGGTGTTGGGTTTACCCATAACCCTTGCTGTTGGAGGGAAGCATTTAGATGAATATAAGCATCAGGGTTTTTCAATTTTTGTCCTCTTTTAACTTTCACTCCCAGGGAGAATTGTCGGGTCCTTTCCGGGATGGTGACTTCCTCTTTAATCTGAATTTCAACTGTATAAGGTAGCAATTGAGCTGACCTAAATGCTTTTTCTTGATCATCAAAGCCCATGGGATTATCCGCTAATCGGGACCAAGCTTTGAAGTTTATTAGGTCCAAACTAATGGCAAAGCGATTGAGAATGTCACTGCCTAAGTAAAAGGCGGCAGTGACGTCTCACACGACCCAACAATTATGGACTATGCTCTTGTTGCCAATGGAGATTTTGAGCATACACCTGCTTGGCAGGAGATGTTTCGAATTGGGTGTTTCCAGATCCATTTCCCATTTGTCTATCAGTTTGAAAGTGGGAATGGCTGGATCTTTTGGGAGTTGGCGGAACATGGCTTCGCTGATGAAGCTCTTACCGTTGTTCACACACACTCGAGCGAGAACAGAACTTCCCATAATTTAACTGAACAGGGATGAACAACTGCTCTCCAATTTGTTGAATGTCAGCCAGGCTCTGAGGTGATTTCACATCTTTCTGGACTATGGGAGTGGGAGTGTCTGAGTGTGGATTGGTAAAGAATTTCAGAGTATTTCCTTCCAGTGTGGAATACCACCTCACACTGGAAGGAAGGTTGATTTTCAGAAATAGAGAGGACCCCCCATCACCAGTCTGTTGTCCTACTGCTTTTACTGTCACATCTGGAATTTGGTTGTTCTGGAAGTGAAATTCGACTTGGTCAGATTTTTGTTCAACCATGTGGCAGGTGCCGTTTAAACTAACATGGTTGACACTCTGTTTTAATTTTATTGGCCGGCTAGTCTGGGTCCAGAGGACCTTGTTTACGCAATCTATAAGGGGTGACAACCTTCTCAGGAGGTCATTCCCTAGAAAACAAGGGGTGCCCCCTGGAGTCGCTACTATGACCAGGTGTTTCACCTTGTGTCGCCGAATATTGATGTCCAAATCTGCAGTCCCCTCGACGGGAATTTCCTTCCCGTCAAAGTTCTGGAGTTGTCCGGGAAGAGATGTGAGAGGAATGCAGTAATTCTCCCCCTTCCTGCATTTAGTTCATCAAAGGCCCTTTTGGACAGTGTCCACCAGTGCCAAAATTGTACCGTGCCCCTGTATTTGTACCGGGGCATGGTATCTTCCCTCTTTCTCCTCAAGGGGGCACAGATAATGCACATTTTTGGACAACTGGTGGGCTAATTTTCTGGTTTTGGACATGGCGAGAGATTTGGGCAGAATTCTGCGAAGAGCCTGGGGAATCTGAAAGAAAAAGTTGGCAACTGGAAATGGTTTCTGGTTCTGGGCCGCCCCCCCCTTTTTGGAGGCAGTCATCAGGATGGGTTTGAACCAGGGGTTTTTGGTATTGTTGGTTCTGGGATAGAATGATGGGTGGCGACAGCTCAATCCCCACATCTACCCAGTCTATTGATTTGGTTTTAGGTTCCCCTGGTCCCGGTTCTGGGCTGCCCCTGCCTTTTTTGAGGCAGTCACCAGGATGGGTTTGAACCAGGGGTTTGTGGTTTTGTTGGTTCTGGGATAGAATGATGGGCGGCGACAGCTCAATCCCCACATCTACCCAGTCTGGATTGGAATCTCTTGGGACCCATTTTTCCTTGGGAGGAGTTCCCCCATCTCTGAAGGAGAAGATCCTATTCCGAGGATCTTCCGAGGATCCCTCTCCCTCAAATTGGAAGACCTGTACCTCCTCCACAAAGTGGGTCTGTTCGGGTCCTTTGTTTCTCCTACCCCCCCTCTGCTCCTTGGGTGGCAGACTTTCAGGGGTAGGAGATTTTGTTTCCGGTTCCTGGTTTTCCAGGGGCTGTTTACAAGTTCGGAAGGAAGCTTCCTCCAAGGCTTTACATCCCCCTTCCCCTTGTGCCTCCTCCCTGGGAACCGGTGGGTTATCCGAGTGCTGCCCCCGTCATTGTTCTGGAGCACTAGGTCCAGAGTTTGGGGCATTCTGTGCCGGCATGCCCATCTGAGGGTTCTGTTGGGCCCTCAGCATGCGGCCCAAATCCTGTGCCATGTTCTGAACCTGGCGCTCTAACTGGGAAACCCGCTCAGGCTGATACGGGGTTCGGTTTTCTCCCTTGGGCTGATCCCGGGAAGTGTAGCTATCACTTCCCTGGTAATACCCTGGGTTGGGAAGATTTGGGTACCCCTCCACCCCTGGCCTCCCCTCTCCCGTATTAGGTGGTCTGGGCTCAGGGAATTGGGGAAAGAAGGATGGATGGTTTTGGGGTTGGAAATTGGGTGGATACCTGAGGAAAAAAGTTCTGCCCAGTTTTTGGGGAATTTCTGCCCTCCTGTGGGAAGTTAGGAGGGAAGTTCCCTGGGTCAGGTGCTTGGCTGGATCCTCCCCCCTTGGGCTGGAGGAGTCCACACATAACCCAGGATTGGTCTGTTTCCCTTGTAGCGGGGACTTACATAGTCAGGGGAGCGGGGGACCCCATTTGTGGGACTACCTCCTTGGCTCCCTGTCTGTGACTGGCCCGAGGGCCTTCTGGGCTGTGAATTGTTCGGTGCAGGCAGGTTTTTAGGCCTCCCCCATCTCCAAATCTAAAACTGGGGCAACCTTTACCTCTGCCACCTTGGCAACAGCAGGGGTGCTGTTGTTTTTTTTATTTTTTTTGGCTGATTCTTGTTTTCCACCGGTTTCTGCACCTCATAGATGCGGGTGGCTTGCTCAATGACCCAGTCTAAAGATCTTTTCTCGTGAAAATCTCTCACGAGCTGGGTCATTATGTATTTGGGGAGTGCATGGAAAAATGTGTTGATGAATTCTCTGCTGTCCGTGCGCACCCTTCTGGTGGTCTGCGCAAAGGCACGCTTCAATTCTTGCACAAATTCTTGTGGGGCCTGATCCTCCCCGCATTGCAAATTGTAGGCTGCCTTGCAAGCCTCTTGGGGATTTCTATGCACAGAAAAGTGTTTCAAGATGGCCGCCCTATAGGTGGACCATCTTGAATGATTTTGGTCCCCCAGCCCCGCAAAGAAACTGTAGTATTCTGGGGAGAATGTCCATTTGACATACTGGATGCAGCTACTGCTGTCCTTCAAATGGAAGGTCTCCATCATTTGCTCAAAGAGCTCCAAGTGTTCCCAAACAGAATACTTGGAGTTCTTGTGATAAGGCGTGATGACACTCCTGATTGCCTTAATCTGTTTTAAGGGGTCCTTAAGCAAGGCCCTTTTTGCCTTATTGGCCTTTTTGGTTCGGGTAACCCTGGTCCATTCATCCTCCGACTCAGAAGCACTGCTCCCAGAGGTGCCCGTCTGATCATCCAGGTTTTCCTGGATTCAGCGAGCCTGGGAATGGCTGGCAGAATGTGGGGACCTGGTCTCCTGTGTCCTGTGATGCTCAGAGGAGTCTTCAGATCCCTCCTTGCTACCTGGATTTGCAGGATACCCCCCCCCCACTGGCCTAACTGGGCAGAGGTTTTCAGGATGCCCTTAGTGGGCCTACTCTCCTGGGGTTCCCCACTATATTGCACTGTGCTTAGGTGCCCATACCTGGATGCCCGCCCATCCATTCCTGGGTGGTACTGGCCTATGAGCTCCATCCTTTTGGCTGGATAGTAATCTGCCATCCCTGTGGCCCTGTGCTCATGTGTGCCAGGGGAAATGAGGGTGGCAGAGTCCAGGGACTGGGAGAGATGAAGGCCTCTGGTACTAGGGCTCCTGAGGTAATGCTCAGGTGTTTCCCTTCCCCAGCGAACTTCATCTCTATCAGCCCCTGCTCCTGGTTGCAATGCAAGAGCCTGGGCTTTCAGTTCCTCAACCAAGGCCTTACTAGACTCTATCAGTCTCTCCTGCATGGCTAGCTGTTGCTGGAGCCTATCATTGTGCTGACAGAGAGCCTCATTCTCTCTCTGTGCCTCCTGATTGGTCCTGGAGTACTGGGCCAGTCTTTGCTGCAGGAGGGTTACCTCCTGAGTCCCATCCCTACTGGCCTGCTCCTTTCTTGCCAGAGCATTTTCCACCCTCCTGGTGTGCTCTAGCTAGTCGTGATGCTCTTTTTGGAGGTCTTCAATTTTTTCTTTTAATTGGCAGACTTCCTGGCCTAAGGTGTCCCGTTCCTGACTAAGAGCCTGCATCTGTGCCGCCAGGTCGTCCCTCTGCCTTTGAAAGGCACCAGCTTTCTGGCGTTCTTGATCAAACTCTGTCTGGGTATCCAGGTCTTTCAAAATCAATTTATTGCTTTCCTCTTTCTCCCTATCTAGGTGGCTTTGCAGGGTGACTACCTGCTCTGCGCATGCCCTATTGAAGTCCAGTTGTTGCTCCAGCTTTTTCTGGCTCTGCAGTAGGGCGTCCAAACCTTGTTGGTACTCCTTCTGCAAGGCCAGAAATCTGTTATCCTGGTCAGACTTTTCCTGTTGCAGGTTATCCATTTCCTCCTTTATTTTAATAATATACTGCCTACTATCATTCTCTGACTCCTGGCTCCTCTGCAGCCTCTGCTCAGAAGAGACCAGGTCAGATTGGGCCTTCTCTAATGCAATCAGTTGCCTATTTGCCAGATCTTGGCCTTCAGCACATTTGTCCTGTATAGCTCCCGTATGTATATATTAATAGGCCGCTACCCTGGCAATTTTGTTGTGCTCATCCTTGGCCTTAGGGGCCATATATAGTTCACTCAGGGCCACATGTAAGGGACCCTGATCTCTCCATATATCTGACCCTGTTTCAGTGATCTGGGGTGCGATTGCCTGAAACCAGACCGCCTGGTCCTGATGAGCCCATTCACCTCTCACAAATAGCTTATGTAAGAGGTGTTCTCTGGCTATTTTGATATCTACCAAGGTTGTCATTCTGGAACTTGATTTCCTTCCTGATTTACAGACGTTTGTATTTTATTTTGCAAAACAGACCGTTTCCTTAGAGCGTTCCTTGGAGGAGTGCTTTACCGCGTAACACAGCGTAGTGATCCGACCGGTTGTATGTATCCCATCAGTTAGCACACTGTATTTAAGCTGCACAAATGGTAGATCTGATCCAGAATCCCCGGCTACGAGCCCCCACTTTGTTAAAGATTCCAATCAAGCAGTCCCACTAAGTCAGTGCCTTGCCTGGGATTGCTCAAGGGAAGCCCTTATTTATATATTTTTATTTCCAGTTCGTGTACTCTGGATGACAACCCTTATATAACACCCCTCTCTTAGAATCCCCCTGACCACACTGGGCCAAGAAGTAAGTTTGTTTTGCAAATTTAAAAGGTTTATTTGAGAATTAAACAATATATATCACACTTTTATAATAAATTAATAATTGATATCACACTTGTGAATATGAGCAGTAATCAGCAATAGGTAATCCTACAATAGCACAGTTCTGGTGACTTATGACTAGGAACAGGGGAATAAGGTATCAGAGAATGCTTTATGGTTTCAAGGAGATGCAAAGATGAATAAAAGTAACACAGGAATAAACTTGATATGATTTCAGCAACACATAATATAATCACTTTGCCCCTTTTTGGCTATTCACACCCCCTCTATGCAATGTAAGGAGGTGGAAGTGACACACACAGTCTTCAGGAATACAATCACAGTACAATACGAATTCAGTTCCCCCCTAGCAAGCTTAGAGAAACAGGGATGATTTTAAACACAGGCAAAGTACTTTAAAGGTGGTATGCAAAGAAGGGAAAAATATGCTAAAATGATTTTTATTCCCTCTAGAGGTGCAGGGTGAGTGATAGCTACTTTAAATTAGTTCAGGATCACTTTAGCAATGCTCTATGAATGATTGTCAGGTTGCAAATGAATTTCAGCAAAAGAAAGCGAGGATACATATTTTTACACATGGCTGAAATGAAGCAAAATGTCAAATCGCGGCAATTTAGTCACGTGCGTCGAGCGCAATTACGAAGGAACTATAAGGAGTAGCAAGTCGGTTCAGAGCTTGTTGGAAAGCTTAGAATCTCAGCTTTAAAATAAAAGTTAAATCTCGCATCACAAATGGTTGAAGAGATATGGACGATTTTGTGAAGGTAGATTCTCAAAAGAAAAGTCAAGCTCAGAATGACAGATGACAGTTTTCAGGTTTGAGATCACAGAAGGAACACAAGATTTCTAGGATGCAGTTCTCAATAGGTTAAAATAGTTTGAATTAGATTATTTTAAACTAAGAGATTGGGTTTTGCACAGTTCTGGCGGTACTCACACTATATTTTGGACAGGAATGCTACTTCGCCACAGGTCGGGTCAGGATTGGACTGCGGTTCCCTCGCTCGGAGGGTCTCTGCCTGGTTCTGCTCACAGCGATCTGGGTCAGCTCTGCTAGCGGCACTGCACAGCGGTCTGGATCTCTGGTTCTGGCAAAAGTTCTTGGCACTGCACGGCGGTCTGGTCGCTGGTTCCGGGTACAGCTCTGCTTTCTGGGTGTTTCTGGCACAGGGTTTTAGGCCAGAATCAAACAGCTCAGCCTGGCTGTTTTACTCTGATGTGCCCCTTGGAAGTCTGGGGTGAATCAGTTTGCAAAAGATTTTGAGGCCTGCTGACAAATTCTGAAGTCTGAATTCAAAGTTCTGGTCTCTGTCTGGATTTGAAGTCTAAGTGCTGGATCTGGTGTCTTCTGGCAAAACGCTCCGCAAGAAATCAGCTTGAAGTGGGAAGTGAATGTCCCACCTGTCCTGCATAGTCTCCTTTTATGTGTTTAGAAAGTGGGAGGGTCGGCTCATCTTCTATGCCCAACCCTCTCAACTTATGATTGGCCAGTTCCTCCTCTCTCCCTTGATTGGAGGAACTGGGTTGTGAGTCAGAGTGATGAGGTAGGTTTATGGTCAGAGGATCCTCCCCTTGTCAAATTGACCACAAATCTATTTCTGATCCAAATACATATTTATCTATGTACCATTTTTCTAATATTATACGTCCAGTTAACAAGATATTATACGTCCAGTTAACATATTTTCTGTAGCACCAAACCATCCGATCCCAGTCTTTGTAAGATGTCGTGTCCACTTATGACAGAATTCTGCCCTTTTCATCCAGATAACGACCTCTAAACCTTTCCAGATTTTACACAAATGTGCACCAGGGATATGGGTTCAGATGATAAAGTGTCAGATTTTTAACATGCATACATTTGGAGTAACAACCTTTTTTCCGCTACTATCCCCAAGAACATACCACAGGGTCCTAACACCTCTTAAAATGTGCACAGAAAAATCACAAGAATGATGATGTTATTTATATAATTTTTACAAGTCCGCACTATGAATTATCCATCTTTTTAAAATTATGCTCTGGCCCCAAAGGGGTGTGGTTTTCCAAAGCACATGGTGGAATTTCTGGTTTATCCACTTCCCCCAAGCTCAGCTGGCTCACAGATGCAGTGCCCCTCCCCGATTCCTTCCAAGAGGAAGCCATTTATGACCCCCCTAATTTAACATTTGCCTGGGCCAAGGACAGTGCTTTGTTTAGTTTCCTGTAGTCCCCAGGTGCTCCTCCCGTAATTCAATCAGTGAGGTGTCATCTCCTTTTGGCAGCGGCAGCAGAATGCAGCCAGGCCTGGGAAGAGTGGCTGAGCAAGTTTCAACTCCTGTCGGGGGTAGTTGCCGGGCAGAATTCACTCTCTTCAAGCCAGGCTTCAGCTTAATGTCACTTTGGTACCCAGTTTTCTACATTCAAATCAAACTGACCATTTTTACACATGCAGCTAGAACGCTGATTCTAAGTTCAAAACTATGACATTTCAACAGTTGCAAACTATGTGACACTCAACAGTAGGTCACTCATTTATTTTAAAAAGTTAGATTTTAGTGTCTTTCAGTCCAATTTCACTTCAGCTGCTGACATCCACAGCTCAGCCAGTTTTGTTATAAACATTGTTTTGGGCTCTTTCTCTTTCCAGATTTTGTATGCACACAAGACTACATTCTGCCAAATGTCTGCTGGTGTTCATTGAGATTTTTGAATATCTTGCAATGTTTAAAACAGGCATTTTAGCTTGCATTTCAGAGAAACAAAGGTGATTCCAACGCGCTTTTTTATTTTAGCCACCGGCACTGCTGTTTTTCCTTTGGCACACATTTCACGCATGGCACTCCTGGCCCCTCATGCTCGCACTGGTGGGTGGCCGGTCAGGGGACCATTTTGCTGTGCGCAAAACTGCGCGGTTCTCCAGGATTCTGGCGCAAATGTGGGCTTTTCCGCCCTCTTGGATTTCCTAAGCCCACAGCACCAAGTGTTGCAGCATAATAACTTGAACGTGGGCCAAGACACCCAACAGCGCAGCAATCCTTTGCAAAGCTTAAGAGACAATTGCAATCTCTGGGTGTCAAGTATGGCCTGCTTTTCCCTACACAATTGAAAATTTATCACAAAGGCACTACGGTTCACTTCGACGACCCGGGTGAAGCATGGCGCTGGGCGGAGCAGCACATTGAGGGAGACTGGTCGGGGCCCCGAGGAAACAGGCAAGAAACCCTAGAACACCTCCGGAACAACGGCCCAGACTTGAGCAACCACCACCCCTTGTTCCCCTGGCACTGGGAGGAGTCGGGGATCCGCCCTGACCCCCCTCGTGGGCTCAACCTCCTGCCGTTAGGCAACTATACCATGGAGGCCACCACAAGGGGCCCTCGGAAGGACGCCAAAGGTGTGTCACACACCTACAATGCGGTAAGCGGGGATCTGCAACCCTCGCACCTGGGGTATCTTATTCCCCCCCATCAGTTCTAGTTGAACTTTTATAGGGGCTGTTATATGCTGACAATCTACTCTTTTTCTCTCTGATTGTCAGCACATGTTGGGGCGACAGGTACTTCGTGTTGGGCTGGAGTATGGGGAGGGGGAGGGAAGGTTTTGTTGGGAAGAGTTCCAGGTTGTTTCAAGACCAGCTTATCCCTGCAACTCCCAAGGGACAGCAGTGTTTCTGGTTAGTTGGGCTTATAGCACGCCCAGGCAGCGACTCAACCATCAATTCTGGTTTATTTTACATTACACCACCATGCACCGAGATGACATCCCCGTGGGCCACCCGCCTACCCCTCAAATAATCTTGCAAGATGACACCTGACCATTCTCAAATGCCACTTACTGCACGTCCCAAGTCCCTTAAGATCCTCACCTGGAATGTGAACGGGATAGGCTCCGCGATCAAGAGACGCCTGATTAAGCAACTACTCTCTAGACACTCCCCCGATGTGGCCTTGATTACCAAAACCCACTTAGCGGGATCGCACTGTAATTTCTTTCAGCGGACCAATTATAGGATAGCTTTCCACGTGGGATATACCATGGGATCCAGGGGCACCCTCATTCTCATACACAAACGCGTACCGTTCGCACTACAGGAACAGGAGCAGGACCCCCGGGGTCACTATGTGTTGGTCCTGGGTACACTCTGGGGGGAAATATATGGGTTTGTCTCAATCTACTCCCCACCGGGACTGGGGCAGGTGCTTTTAGAAGAACTGACCACCCTTATGGGTAAACACCAACCCGATAAATGGTTCCTGGGAGGCGACTTTAATGACATCATGTGTAACTCCATGGACCGCTCCCATCTTAGACAGCGTAGCCCGACTGTCCCCATAAGGCTTTCCGGCTTTGTATCTGCCCTGGGTCTCTGTGATGTGTGGCGGGAACTCTGCTCCGAAACCAGGGGCTACTCATTCCATTCAGGTGCCCACGGCTCCCTCTCTAGGCTCGATTATCTATTCATCATACACACGGACCTTTTCAGAATACTTTCATCGGAATTACTTCCCCAGGGAATCTTGGATCACTCACCCCTAATGGTGGAATCACGCCTACAAGGTACGGCCCCACCTAGAACGTGGAGGTTGAACAGTTACTATCTGAACTGCCCAGAATTGGAAGACCGCCTCACAGAGGTCTCCACTGAGTACTTTGAGATTAACAAGGCAGAAACGACCCGGTGGTGATCTGGGAGGCTTACAAGACAGTGTTGCGGGGGGAAATGATCTCCTGGATGTCGAGTAGGAGGAGGGAGGGGCTCTGGAAAATAAATGAGGCCGAAGCCGAGGTAACCCATCGGGAAAATGCACATACACTCGATCCAACCCCACAGACCCACATATCCCTTAAACGAGCCACCGAACACCTCCGCAAACTCATTCTGGATAACGCCAAGCAAGCCCATTGGGAATCCAGAGCTAGGATATATGAGCTGGGGGACAAGGCGGGGAAAATGCTGGCATGGTTAGAGAAAAGAGATGAGGGACAGCGCTGCATTCGGGAAATCATCACCCAGCTGGGGGAGAGATGCCGATCGGACGCTGAGATAGCAGAGGCATTCACCCAATTTTATGCTGCGCTGTATCGGGCCCCATCAGTGTCGCTTGACCCAACCCTTCTTGACGACATAGCAATCCCTACACTCTCTGAACAACAGTGAGAGCAGTTGGACGCCAACATCTCCGAAGCTGAAATAGCAGATGCACAGGCACAATTGCAACCGGGGAAAACTCTGGGCCCCAATGGGTTCCCGGCTGAAATCTGGCAGAAACTAGGGAGTAATAACATAGCCCCCACCCCCCGCATCGGATGCTGCTAACAGCCCGGGAACGAGGCTCCCTTCCACAAGACCTGTGCAAGGCCACAATTGTGGTCATCCCCAAACCGGATAAACCACAGGGGAAATGTGCCTCATATAGGCCAATCTCATTAATTAGCGGGGAAGCAAATGTCCTGGCTAAACTTCTGGCCAAACGGCTCCAGCAAGTAGTCAACACCTTGATACATCCAGATCAATGTGGCTTCATGCAACATAAATCAACCCGAATTAATCTGCGCCAACTGGACACCCCATTAGCCCTTTTAGCAATTGATTTTGAAAAGGCGTTCGATTCAATCAGATGGGATAGCCTCTGGGAAATCATGGCCCGAATGGGGTTTGGAGAGGGTTTCCTGGGTTGGGTAAAATTTCTTTATACAAACATCCAAGCAGAGGTCAGGGTGAACGGGTGGACCTCCCGATCCTTTGCCCTGGGCAGAGGCACAAGACAGGGATACCCTCTGTCCCCCCTCCTCTTTGCCCTCGCGAATGAAACGTTGGCTTTGTGGCTTCGCCAGTGCAGGAAGTGGACGGGTTTCAGATGGCCCGAGGGGCATGAGGATTGTACTTCCCTGTACGCCGACGACCTCCTGTTGTACCTGGCCGACCCGGTTCGGACCTGTCCCATAGTGACCCAGATGCTCGTTAGCTACGGGGAATTTAGCGGACTGCGAATCAACTGGAAGAAATCAATACTCTTCCCGGTGAAGGGAGTGGAGCAGGCCAGCCCACGAGCTGCCCGTATCGGATTGAAAGGCAGGGCTTCAAATACTTGGGAATTTGAGTTACCACTAATCTAACCAAATATGCGATGTATAACCTCCAACTGATCATAGAAAGGTTTGTTAATGACGTTCGTCACTGGAAGCTCCTTCCTCTGACTCTCATGGGGAGAGCTGCGCTTTTTAAGATGATGGCACTCCCTAGATTCCTTTACGTCCTGCAGAACGCCCCACTTTTGATCCCTACCTCTGAATTTACCCGGGTAGACACCCTTCTCAGGGAACTTATTAGGGGGGGAGGCCAGTCACGCATTGCGTTGAGCACTTTGCAGAGATCGGTCTGGGAGGGTAGGATAGGGGTACCCTGCCTCCAGACCTAATACTGGGCCACACAGCTCACGGTGGTCAATGACCTGATCCACGGGGACCGGGCACTGCCCCACATCAGAGCCGAATAGGATGCCATGCAGGACTTTGACCCGCTACAGATATTATATCAATCACCACAACGGCCCCCTTGGCAGACACCTACAACCCACATCACCAGCACTTGGAGACAAGCACACGTGTTTCTTGGGTGGGGAAATAAGATAACCGCAGCACAGCCCCTATGGCAAAATGGTAACCTGAGGGAAATTGAGAAGCTTGAACCATGGCCACGCTGGGTAAGAGCGGAAATTTTGATGGTGGAGGATACCCTGAGGGACGGGAAACTAACTTCGTTCGAGGACATGCAGTGTAAATTTCAGCTGCCTACCACAGAACGATATCACTTTATGCAGTTGTCCCATGCCCTGAGAGTTCACATATCTCCAGAGGACACGGTCCCCGACTACACACCGATAGAGCGAAATATGTTCCCTGCCTACATCCCCACCAAATGCACATCCATCCTTTACAACGCCATTGCATCCTTTGCTAGCCCCAAGCTCTCGAGATTAAAGGCTAAATGGGAAAGAGATGTAGGGGAGATAAATCCAGAGGACTGGATCCAGGTTCTTATGCATCCACGGGAGGTGGCTATCTCCTCCAGGCTCAGGCTAGTGCAACTTAAAGTCCTGCATAGAATATACTACCCTAGAACTACTTTATATGGCTGGAAGAGGTCTACAAACTCGAACTGTCTCCGATGTGGCGAGGAGGAGGGTGACTTCTTCCACACTCTGTGGCTATGCCCCCGGATCTGTACCTTTTGGAATGCTTGCTGTACAAAGCTCTCCAGGGTGCTCACTTGCGCATTGAACTGAACCCGAGGGTCCTGATCCTCGGTGTGCCGGACCCATCCGACTTTAATAAATGGGACAAGCTGCTACTGAATACTGCGACGGCCCTAATGAAGCGTAACATCGCACAAAAATGGGGAGTGCCAGACCCCACGACACTGGAACAGTGGATTTTGGATATGTACTCATGTGCTATGATGGAACACCAAATCTATGGCACAAGAGGCTGCCAAACCAAAGCTGTTAAAATATGGGGGAAATGGGATGAGTCTGGGCCCTGAGGCCAAGGTCAGCGATGCTTACTGCACGTACAGATGGAGAGTGGGCCGTGGGAAGAACTCTTGGTGTTTTGTAACGCAAATGATATTCTGTTTATTTTAAGATGTGGACGCTGTCCAGAAGTGCTTTTGTTCTGCCGCTTTGTTTGTGGTTTTTGTTCTTTTGTTCTGTGGCTGTTTTGTTTCAGTCATGAAAAACAATAAAATGTTTTATAAAAAAAAGGAGGGGATGGATGGAGATGTGGGCAGGACAAGGATGGTGGAGAGATGGGTGGAGAAGAGAAACCAAGGGGAGGCATTGAGAAAAGGAGCAACAGGCACCTACAACAAGCTATGTTTGAATCCATATCCAATTGCCATGTGTTAGGCAGAAACCTGTGCAGTTCCCTTGGGGAACACTGCAAAAGATTTAAGACTACAGGTATAGCAGTAAACCCACTTGGTAGCAGTCCGCACCACCCAGATTTACCTGGTAGCTGTGGCTGAGCAGTCAGACTTCCCTCAAGAAGAGTTAGGCAGTATGCAAAGTATACACAATATGTACTCAGACACAATAGCACAAGCAAACACTGACCAGAGCTTGGTTTCAAAAGTATATAGTTATTTATTTTTTTAAGAACACATAAGTTGAAAACACTCTAGCAAAGTATAGCAAAAACACTTAAAAACACAGTTATAATGAAAGCAGTTTCAACCCTTACTCCTATCTAGACAACTCTAAGTTAACTCCACATAATTAAAACAGAGGTGAGCGCTTAACGTTAGATGACACTCTAGTAGGTTTAAGGAAGGGATAAAAAGAAACAGAAATGGGTTAAACACACCACTCTAAGGTTCAGAACACTTGCAATAGGCTCAAAGAAGCACAAAGTCACAGGTGAGCAAAAGTCACTAGGCAGGGCCCACTCTTAGAGTAGCCGGAGCAAAAATGTGCCCAAGATCACACTGTTATTAGGGATTCAAAGTCTTGCAAAGAGTTAGAAAGAGTTTAGAGTGGCTTAGAAGTTTAGCCAGGGTATTCCAGGCACTCCCAGGTTCGAAAGCCGGGGGCTAAATCTACCCCGTACAGTCGGTGGCAAGGGAAGCCAGGCGGAACACGGTACCTTAAGCGGAAAGGATCCTCCAGCGGTGGCAGTTGTTCCAGGCAGTGGCAGCAAGGCTCGACGTCGGTCAGGGGAGAAGAAGTTCTCGCAGAAGAGCAGAAGAAGAAGGTCGTTGCACTGCCCGGGAAGAAACCAGCCGCGGAGTCCTCCGGTCAAAGGGTTGTACCGACTTTCGTGGTTGGGGTAAAAAGTGGTGGGGTTCCGGTTGCCGGGGTGCTTGGCACTGGCAAGGCGGCCACGAGATACCTCGAGAAGCGAAAAGAAGGCGAAAACTGGTTGTCCCCACCAGTCAAGGGAAGGAGCCACTCCGTTAAGAGTTCTCCTCGGTCGTCGGGAAAAGTGGTGAGACGGTTCAGCAGGGCTCCACCGGGTGGTGTCGTCGAAGCAGGTCGGCTCAGCTCTTCCCTCGTCGGATTCTTGGTCCTGTGGCGACTTCTAAAGTTCCAGTCCCCAAAGCCCTGCTTTTATGCAGCAAACCCCCATTCACCCTGCCTAGCTGTCACTCAAACATGCTAAGTGGTGAGCCGGCCGGCTCACCACTTGGGCCAATCAGGACGGAGTGCGACTTGAGTTACCAAGGTAACTCAGTCCAGGGTGCCTAAATCCCCCTCCACCCCTCCTAAGTACCCCAGACAGAGTGGCACCACTTTGGAGGGCTTCTGTGGAGAAGCCCGCCAAAAGTGGGACAAAGGGCTCCACTTTGGGTCAGAGTTACAGAGGCGAACGCCAACGCCATTTTAGAATCAAGTTTTGGCAAAAAGTCCCAACCGGAGTCATAATAATAAATATATAAACCGGCGGTATGTTTAAGGCTACCGTAAATAAATAATTAAATGTGTTAGCCTAAAACAATGGGAAATCCCATAGGAAAATATTCGCGGTTGAATATAAAACGTAGTTTCCACTGCCACCAGCCAAAACTCGATCAGGGGGGACGGAGACGTGCCCCCTCGACTAACAGACCCTGGGGCAATCGAATTGCCCCAGCCAGTACGTCCACAATATGATGGTTTGTACTGGTTCTGTTCAGGATTCAAGACTAGCAAAGTCTTTGGTGACTTTACATGCCCTGGGAGACAGTAGTCAGTCCCAGGGTATGGAGTCTATGTTGGGGAGTCCCTAGGACACCCCTGGGTCACGGCACAGAGGGTGCTGTGTAACCCACATCACAAAAATACATGAGGCCCTATGGAGTAAAAGACCCCATAGCCCATTCAACACAAGGTTTAACCAAGAAAACACACTTCAACATGTCCAAGAGTGAGGGTAAAAGAGTCCCACTCTTGGCAGGAGAAAAAAAGAAACCCCAGAAATCCAGCAAAGCTGCTGGGGGACTCACTAGGTAGGGAAATTCAGCCTAACCAGAGAATTCTCCCTAACACCATGGGCCTGTAGTGCATAAATAGAACACATTTTCAACATATCATAAAGACAAACAGCAGTTTGTTTTCTTTCAGCACGATTGTATGATATCATTTTTTCTCCAGCATTGGATCTTTCATGGATTCACAAGCTTAGAATATTCCCCGTCGTCAGACTGGGACCCCTCGGTACACATATATAGCCTTTTCCTATAGGAAAACTTCCGACACTTTTGTGTCCTATCTACGTCCTTTTGGGGCCCGCATACGCATGTCCCGTAGGACGTCGCGGTATAAAAGCCGCGCCCCCGCGGCTCCCTTCAGATTTCAACCGTCTCCAAAGTAGTGGGATCTCCTCGCGTCGTCTTACTATTTTGTACAAGGTTGTGTACTTGAAGTTGGAGTTAGGTGAATTTTTCCTTCATGTCGGGAAAGGCGATGTTCCGTCCGTGCGCGACGTGCGGCTTGAAAAAAGTTTACAACGGGGATGGACATATGGATTGTATATACTGTCTCCACCCTCATCATTCGACTGATAACTGTGCCATATGCAAAGGGTTTTCTCAAAAGACCCCCAAAGACCGAAATCGACGGCTGGTGGCATGGTTGAATGATGGAGCGGGGGCATACCCCCCTTCGGAGGTAGGCTCCACACAATCGGCAAAAACATCACACCGCGCTGTATCGTCGGAACCACCGGCGAAGAAATCTCGACCGGCGGAGAAAGAGTCATCTCGGAGTCATTCAGCTAAAGAATCTTCGACGAGAAAATCGTCATCTTCGTCAAAAAAGCATGACAAGGAAAGGCCGAAATCCTCCTCGGGCGATCACCATAGATCGACCACGAGTTGAGAGTCGAGTAAAAGCAGGCCAAGTGCAGAAAAGGCGGGACCGCCTAAACCACCTGCTAAGCCACCGTCGTCGACAGCGGTCCAGTCATCGGCCTCCTCCCTACCACTGACACACGTGGTATCTACCGTCCCGCCGACAACGACAGCGACGGTGGCCAGGTCGACGGCGGTTCTACAGGAAGCCTGGAGGCCTGAAGTTTTCGATCCGATCCCTTCCGGATAATTTACTGCAGGAACAGGCAGTGTTGCTGTCCTCGGGAGAGGACGAGAGCGGGGGAATAGCTGGCCCGATAGACCTCGGGCTACAAGTGGTTGACAAGTCGTCGACGAGGGGATCCAGAGTTCTGGTGTCTGCCCCTCTTCTCAATCCTCAATCTGTTTTGTCGTTGGAGGTTCTGTCCACCCTTCAGTCTTTATTAAAGTCGTTGGACCAGAGGCTACCTCAGGTAAACCTGCCACAGTCACCCATTGATGAGCCGGGCCCGTCCCGTCCACCGACTCACTTACGCACGCCAGTCTCAGCACCACAGGCACCCCAAGAGGAAGGTGAGCTGCCAGATTCGGAGTCTGACAGAGGAGCCATGACGGATATCTCCTCATCCCCCTCCAGGGATCCAGCCTGGGAGTCAGAAGTGGAATTAGAATCCCCAAGGAGCCCGGCTCAGCCGACCCCCCCGGATGATATTGCATCATTCCATTCTATGATGGAGAAGGCATGTAAGGAATTCGGTGTGTCCTAGGAGGAACAGAAAAAGGACTGTTTTCTTTTCGACCACATTGGTAAGAGAAGGAGGTCAGTGTTTTCAATACCCATCCTAGATCCTGTGTGGAAGGAGGGTTTATGGACAATGCGTCACCCCTTTTCGGAACCGGCGGTAAAAGGTTGCCTTGAGAAAATATTTAAGGCTCCAGAGTCTACCCCCAAGTGCTTAACCTCCCAACCAACGCCTGAATCGGTGGTGTTGGCGGCAGCGGCGAGGAAAGCTAAGGCCCAGCACAAGTGCACGACTCTGCCTGAAAACGAGGCAAGACGTCAGGATGCCTTCGGCAAAAAAGTGCTATCTGTGAGAGCAACTACAGTAAAGGCTGCAAACTCTCTGGCTATTGTAGCCAGATACGACCGAGAAATGTGGCACAGGCTGGCTCCGTTGCTGGATCATCTTCCGGAAGAGCATAGGAAGGCGGTGGACCTCGCTGAATCGGGCTTCAAGCAAGTCAATAATGGGGTCGTGTTACGACGACAGTCATGGCTTAAGTGTACCTACTTCAGACCGGAGGTACAATACAAAGTATTAGATATGCCCTTTGAGGGAGACCTTCTATTCGGAGAGAAAGTAGATGAAGCCCTGAAGGGAATGAAAAAGGACTCTGACACGGCACGTTCATTGGGTGTCCTCCAGAGTGGCCGAAGCTACAAGTCTTTTCGTCCCTTTAGAGGGGCTTCAGGTAATTCCAGATTCTCTGCGTCAGGAGACAGATCCTTCAGTAGGTCGGCGTACCCCTCCCAGGGATACAGGCGTGCTTCTCAAGCAGCAAACCGACGCCGGAACTTCCAGACCTCCAGGAAGAGACCATCCTATCCGTCGGCGTCGAGAGAGAAGCAAAACAAAGATCAGCAATGACGAGCAACACACCGTTCTGGGAAGAAGAGTATCAGCCTATGTCGACGAATGGGAACGAATAACGACAGATCAATGGGTGCTGGACACAATAAGGAACGGACATTCTCTACAATTCAAGTGCAGCCCTCCGCACATTCCACCTGCGTTCGTCGCTCAATCCCATCTGAGGGTACTGCAACAGGAGGTAACACTCATGTTAGCAAAAGGTGCGATAGAATTAGTTCCAGCATCACAGAAAGGTCACGGGGTTTACTCAAGCTACTTCGTCGTGAAAAAGCCAAACGGAAAATGGCGTCCCATTCTAGACTTACGCAATCTCAACAAGTCCTTAAAGAGCCTAAAATTCAAAATGCTCACGCTCCAGGAAGTGATCCGAGCCGTTCAAGAAGGGGATTTTCTGGCGTCCCTGGATTTGCAGGTCGCGTACTTCCATATTGCAATGTGTCGGAAGCACAGGAATTTCCTGAGGTTTGTGATAGGGCGGACTCACTACCAGTTCACGGTTCTTCCCTTTGGGCTCAAAACCTCCCCCAGAACGTTCAAGAAATGCCTGGCCCCAGTAGCGGCCTGGCTAAGAAGGCAGGGCCACCATGTATACCCATATCTCGACGACTGGCTGGTAAGGGGAGCCTCCCCAGCGTCGACCAACACAAGTTTGCAAGCCACCATGCAGCTTCTACAACAGCTGGGATTCGCCATAAACTTGAAAAAATCCTCGTTGATGCCATCGAGAACGTTGGTGTTCCTGGGGGCACAGTTCGAAACCCAGTCGGGGCTAGTGAAGCCTTCCCTCGACAGAATCTCAAAACTCAATCAACTGACGAGTCGACTACGGCGAAACACCAAGCTTTCAGTGAGAAAATACGTTTCGGTCCTAGGGGCCATGGCATCCTGCATCCATCTGGTGGCCAATTGTCGCCTATTCATGAGGCCAGTTCAGGAGTTCCTGGAAAACCGATGGACACAGGCCCAAGGATTGTGGTCAGACAAGATAATCATCGACGACGACAAACTGCTTCGGACACTTCAGTGGTGGCGGAGTTTCCACAACCTGAACAGTGGTGTACCCCTACAGGAGCGGGAGTTCCAGCTAACCATAGTCACGATGCGTCTCTAACCGGCTGGGGAGCTGACATGGGCACTCTTCAAACGCAAGGTTGTTGGTCTCAAACGGAGTCACTCCTACACATCAACGTGTTAGAGATCAGAGCAGTGCGATGGTCCTTGAAGGCGTTCCTATCACACATCAAGGGGTCGAGAGTACGAGTGCTGACGGACAATACGACGGCCATGTTTTATGGAAGAAAACAAGGGGGGACGCGATCCAGGACCCTTTCCATGGAGGCCCAGAAAGTGTGCCATTGGGCATTAAAGCACGAGATATCCATCGTGGCTCACCATCTCCCGGGAGTGAGGAACTTGCAAGCGGATTCCCTCAGCAGAAGGATGGTCCAGATACACGAATGGGAAATGGACACAGTTCAGCTGACGAAAGTTTTCGAGAAATGGGGTCACCCCCCACTGGACGTCTTCGCAACGAAGGAAAACAAGAAATGCGAGCAATTCGCAAGCAGATGGCCTCAGGAGGGTTCCATGGGGGAGGCGTTCTCCTTCGCATGGACGGACAAGTTCCTTTACGCTATTCCTCCGTTCCCCCTCATACGGAGGACGGTGCAGTGGATACGCAGATACAGTTGCCGGGTAATTCTAGTGGCACCGTACTGGCCGAGGCAACCGTGGTTTTCCGACCTGCTTCACTTGTCGCTGGAACAACCAATAGCGTTTCCGAGGGTCCCGAACCTACTGTCCCGGGACAAAGGTACGGGGTGGCATCAAGACCCGGACAGTCTCAACCTCACAGCCTGGCTCCTGACTTTTCAGAATTTGGTACCTTAGACGTTTCAGAGGATTGCCAGAAAATTCTGCAAGCGGCTTGGGCCCCTTCTACCAACAAATCTTACACATATAAGTGGCGAAGGTTCTGTGAGTGCTGTCGAGGACAACAAGGACTACACCTGTTAAGGGTGACTCCGGAGCAAGTTCTGCCTTATCTGCTTCACTTGGCAGAGGGGGGTTTATCTTTCACATCGATAAAGGTGCACCTGGCGGCCATCTCTAGGTTCATGAGGAAGAGACAGTCGTCTCCTTTATTCAGCGACAGGTTAGTGAAACACTTCATGAGGGGTTTATTTCGAATTTTTCCCCCAATAAAACGTTTTCCACCAACATGGAGTCTCAACATAGTGCTGGCAGGCTTAATAAAACCACCCTTTGAGCCTATGGCCACCTCGGCCATGAAATTCATATCGTGGAAGTTGGCGTTCTTAATTGCTATCACGTCAGCTAGGAGAATCTCGGAACTGCAAGCGTTGGTCGTAGACCCTCCATACCTAAGATTCTTTAAAGACAAGGTGCTTCTGGCAACTAGTCCTACTTTCGTTCCAAAAGTTCCTACAGTGTATCACAAACACTCGTCCATTGTCCTCCCTACTTTCTTCGCGACACCATCTTCGGCAGCGGAAAAAGCTCTTCATACCTTGGACGTTAAGAGGGCCCTAAAATTTTACCTACATCGTACACAAGAACTCAGGTCTACTCAACAACTGTTCATCGCGTATGGTCCGTCGATGGGAGGAAATGCAATTTCTAAGCAAGGACTGGCTCGGTGGGTCTCGTCGACGATTGCGTTTTATTTTTATTTATTTATTTATTCGCATTTGTTTAGCGCACATGCAGCCCAGGGGGCATCGTGGCGCTTGTCACAGATATGATTTGTTGTACATACATTGAAGTCATTTATCAGTTGCAGGAGAAGATTGCAGCTATGAGAAATGGCTAGTTGTGCATACATTGAAATCATTACTTAGTTGCAAGAGAACGAGAAATAGCTACAGGAGAGGAAGAGAGGAGAGGAGATAGATGAGGAGAGCGTAGCGAACTAGAAGAAGAGGAATTAGTTTAACAAGATGGTTTTCAGCTGTTTTCGGAAGACAATGAGAGAAGTTTCTGCTCTGAGCGTGCTAGGTAGAGCGTTCCATAGCTTAGGGGCAATGTAGGGGAAGCTTATTCCCCCTGCTCTAGCTCGTTTGATGCGTGGGACCCTGAGCTGGTTGGAGTGGCATTGCCTAGTTGGTCTGGAGGAGCGAGATCTGACTAGGGTGTCAGACAGGTAGGAGGGTGCGGACAGGTTGATACACTTGTGTGCAGTGGTAAGTATTTTGAATGTAATGCGATCTTTGACAGGTAGCCAGTGTGCTGCCTTTCTGGCTTGTGCAATGTGGTCCCTTTTTGGTATATTGAGAGCTGCTCTTAGAGCATTATTTTGTGTTGTTTGGAGTTTAATGAGATTGGAATTGGAGGTGCCAGCCAGTAACGCATTAAAATAATCTAGTTTGGCTCCAATGGTGGCTCTGGCGATAGAGAGGCAATTATCTTTGGTTAGGAAAGGTTTGATGGCATTGATGAGCTTAGTGCTCAAAGCGGAGGCAGAAACAATGGAGTTGACTTGTTTGTCCATGGAGAGTGAGGCGTCAATGTGTACTCCTAGTGTTTTTACAGAAGGTAGAACTGGGATGATGCAATTGTCTATGGAGAAGTTGGTGTAGAGTGGGTCGAGGTTAGTGAGGGTGGATTTTTGACCAAGGATGAGAATTTCGGTCTTGTCTCCGTTAAGACATAGGCCGTTTGTGGCCATCCAAGCTTGGATGGTGGCGTATATGTTCTGGAGGGTGGCTGCGTCCTGATGGTAGAGTCCTGTGAGCGGGAGGAGTACTTGGCTATCGTCGGCGTAATTGGTGTATGTGATCCCCAGTGCATCCAGTTTATCAAAGAGGGGTTTGGTAAACAAGTTATAGAGGGTAGGCGCCGTGCATGAGCCCTGCGGGACTCCATGCTTGATGGTAGTAGGCTCTACATTAGCTATATTGGAGAACACTTTCATTACTCTTCCTTCGAGGAAGGAGGTGATCCAGTTTGTGGCTTGTATAGAGAAATGTGCGGCCTGGGTGAGATGGTTCGTGAGGATGGCATGATCAACTAGATCAAATGCCGCCGAGGGGTCTAAGAGGAGCAGAAGGGCCAATTTCCCTTTGTCTAGTATTAGGGTAATTTGGTTCTTTAGATCTAGTAGGGTGGTTTCAGTGCCATGACCTTTGCGAAATCCGGACTGCCTTTTACCTAGGACAGAGTTGTTTTCCAGGTAGGACTGTATCTGCATGTGTGCCGCTTTATCTAAGATTTTCAGAAGAAATGGGACCGTTGTGATGGGTCGGTAATTGTTAGGTTGGGCAGGATCCAGGGTTGGTTTCTTTAAGAGCGGACGCACCCAAGCCTCTTTAAGGCTTTCAGGGACTATGCCCGTCTTGAATGAGGCGTTGATGAATGCTGTGATGATCGGTGTGAGGGGTGCTGCGCATTCTTTAATGATGTTAGGGTGGCATATATCGCCTTTGCATTGAGATGTTTTAAGCTGTTTAAGGATTTGGAGAACATCTGCTTCGCTGATTGGAGAAAAATTAAATTTGGAGGCGTGCTGGTCGTTAGCGGTATTGGCGACAGGGGTCTGTTGGGGGTGCAGAGCCTTGAAGTGTTCTGCTATTTTATTTTGAAGAAGGTCTATTTTATTTAAAATCGCTGTTTGGATGCTATTGCACCAGGCTTCATCCTTAACAATCTCATCTGTACAGATTGGGGGGATAGTGAGCTCTTTAAAGATGGTGAAAAGCACTTTTGAGTGGGAGTTGGCTTCCAGAATACGTTTATTGTATGTTTCAGACTTAGCCTGAAATATAGCACTTTTGTACTTTTTAGAAATATGCAGAAAGTCTATTTTGGTGGCATCACAGGGATTGGCCTGCCATGTTTTGAGGGCTTGGCGCTTGCACTGGCGTAGGTTTAATAGGTCCTCTGTGAACCATGAGTTGGAATGAAACGATTTATTTTCTTTTTTGCTTTCAAGAGGAGCTGCAGTGTTGATGGCATGAGTGAGTGTATCTTTGAAAATCTCTGCTAGAATGTTGGGGTCAGTGGAGATGGGAGGTGCTAGGCATGGGTTGTTGAGAAAGGGACGTATATTGTCTGCTGTAAGTTTTTTGGCACTTCTGGCCATCTTAGCTGGTGCAGGTATAAGTGGTTTGGAGTATGGGGATATGGGGATGTAGAATTGGAGGCAGTTGTGGTCGGACCAAGGGAGGGCTGTGTTGGAGTTGATGGTGGAGCCACAGTTGTGATCTGCCACCCAGTCTAGGATACAGCCTTTAATTGTGGGTCGGGGCAGTAACTATCTGTGTGAATCCTAGGTCTGTGAGCTTTCTAGCGAGTGTGGTGGCTGCTTTGTCAAGTTTATCATTGTATCCAAGGTTTAGGTCTCCTAGAAGCAGAGTTTTAGAGGTTTGTTTGATGTTTTTTCCAAGGTGGTGGTTGACTATGTTTGTGAAGTTATTGGCAGGGCCTGGAGGTCTATATATGACATGAATGTTTACTGTTTCTTTAGGAGAGAGGGTGAGTTTGACCGACAGGATGTCAGTAGTGTCTTCCCCGGTGGTGGTTTTGCCACTCAAAGGCCAGAAGGCCGCTGCAAGGGCATCCTAGAGCCCATTCTACAAGGTCAACGTCCTCTTCAGCAGCATTATGGGCAGGAATTCCACTAACGACATATGCCAGGCTGCGGCATGGTCGGTGCCCCACATGTTTACCCGACATTACTGCCTTGCGAGGCAGCATGCGGACGAGGTGCAGATGGGAAGAGCAGTCCTGCGCCATCTGTTTCAAGGTAAGCTCTGCACTGTGGAGAGTTTTTTCTACCTGTGGGTAACCGTAAGCTTTATGGAGGTACAGGTATATGGGTAAACTTATTTCTTGTGTACCTATGCATTATGTATTTTTTGCGGATGTATGTTGCTTTGCATTCTCACCGCCGTCTTCCAGTTTACTGCTATACAATCTATTCTAAGCATGTGAATCCATGAAAGATCCAATGCTAGAGAAGGGAATCGTTTCTTACCTGTAACTCCATTTCTCCACCATTGGTATCTTTCATGGATTCACATGCGCCCGCCAGCCTCCCCAGGATGCAATGTATATGCTTGATAGGTTTAACCCTTCCTACTTTAGAGGGGCCAAAATCTGAAGGGAGCCACGGGGGCGGGGCTTTTATACCACGACGTCCAACGGGGCATGCGTATGCGGGCCCCAAAAGGATGTAGATAGGGCACAAAAGTGTCGGAAGTTTTCCTATAGGAAAAGGCTATATATGTGTACCGAGGGGTCCCAGTCTGACGACGGGGAATATTCTAAGCATGTGAATCCATGAAAGATACCAATGCTGGAGAAATGGAGTTACAGGTAAGAAACTATTCCCATCTGTTATTTATACCATGCTTAATGCCAGACACCTCCAACTTCTAAGCGATGGACTGGGGATCAAGCCCATGTTGCTCAGCATCATCTTATTCCCAAGGCAAGCACATTTGGCCTTCAGCTGGCCTCCCCGGCCTTTCGACACTCCACTCATCCAATCCAAGTCTTTTCATTTTCTGGGATAACAGGCCTGTACAGTGAACTGATTATCACATCTCCTTCAGATCAAAATATAAACTGCAGCATTCTATACCTTTAGTCTGGCAAACCAGGTTCCACCATGAAACCCATTAATACCAGGAACATTCTTTCAATTAGAAGTGCAGATCTTGATAGCGGTTGCGAATAACAGTCTAACCGGCATTTAGCAATCCTTATCATTCAATTTAGGAATAGCAGGTTGTTATATTGGACTTGGCGGAGATTTGTGCTTGTGTTGTGGTGTTGTGTTTTGTGACTGGTGGGAGATTGTTGGAGCATGTGAAGGGAAGACCGCTCAGAGTATGTTGGGCGACTGCGATGACTGTATGGTTCCAAGAGTTCCAGTAAAAACTGAGCTGTGAGTGCCTGAGATGGACCAGTGGGTGTCTCCCTTGCCTTACCATCTACTTCAAGAGTATGTGGATTTCCTTCCACTTGTTGCAATTAAAGTACCATTCAAGCATCTGGTGGGGTGAGACTTTCTTCAGTATACCACTGAACAAACTAAACCTAAGCATGCTGTGGAATGGGGAACTGCAGAGACACCAAGCAATTCCCACAACATGCCTATCCACCCTCAGGTAAACAAGGAGCCTCACTTTCTTTACCAAATGCTGCTTCTTCACTGGTGTGTTCACGGTGGGACTCAGATGAATCACTGTATGGTGATTAATAAATGTTGCCTGAACTAATGAATTGGACCTAGCAGGTGTTGTATCTAAAAGGGACACGGCCCCTATAACATAGGAAACACATAGAGCGGGAAGAGGGCGGCAGGGGAGGGACGGGGAAAGGGAAACAGCAGTTGGAGATTGAGGAATAAAAAAAGGTTGAACCATGGAATGGCTCCTGTTATTATTGGGTTCTATCCTGCACGGGTAGTCAGCAGATACTGAGGGGCCCAACAACTGTCGACGAAGCCGCCGTCCCAGGCGTGCAGCAGTGAGGGCTCGTCCATCCAGCAAGAAGACAAGGAAACCATTGTGCATTCGGAGCACAGCAGAGGTGACCCGCCGCCCGCAGCGCCCAGTTAGCAGAGTGTAAAGTAACTGCAAACGCGAAAACCAGCAGTAGCAGCCAAATGTCGCTGGAGCATGAGCCCAGCAGCAGAAGGAGAGACCACCAGGAACACCACCAGCCCACGACGAGAAGGAGTGCCGACTGCCGGAAGCGAAAGCCAGGTAAAGACTGAGCGCCCTGGCGGACCCACATGTGGTAAATTAAAAGGAAAGCGCGCATAGATTTGCAGCCGCCTGCACCATACCAAAACAAGTGAGCCCTGCATTAATACGCATATCTTTCAACAAACGCCACGAAAAACAAACTTAAAGGGGACGCATACGTGCACAGCCACTAACACCCCAACAAGGACAAACACTCAGCTGCGCACCCGCCAGCACTGCACCAACACAAAGAAGCCCTACATTAATACGCCAGTATGCGTATCTTGCCGCCGGACACCAAGGAAATGCATGCGTGCACAGTCACGCCCGCCCCAAAATGGCCTGAAACACTGACCTAATGAAATAAAATACCACCACGCGAGCCCCCCAATTACAAGGCTCCCAACGTGCTACCTCCAACGCAAAGGCACAGACAAAATAGTGAAAATTAGATGAACACATCACATGTGGGCTCGTAAACAACAAAATACCATTTGAACACTGTCAACAGTCCCAACCTACGAGGGCCACCAGAGACTCTGCCATACCAACCAGAGTGCAACCATGACCGACCAAGCACAGGCAGCTGCAGATGCATGGTCTCCCCCAATAGCCAATGCCAGCCTCCCCTCGCATGCAAGCCTCATGAGGAGACCAAGTCCATTCACCCTCAACCCTCACCATGACCAGGGTCAGCGACGGGAGGAATGGGACGAGGAATTTGAAGACTTCGTAGGTGCCATTGGCACCCACAGCCCTCCCAACAAAATCAGCATCTTCACAAATGTAGCAGGAAGAGTAATTAAAAAAATAATACGCACAATCCCTCCGCAAAACCGCAACACCTATCCATGCCTTCTGGACGCCATCAACGAAAAACTTGTTATAACACCCAATCGTGACTTTGAATACTACACCTTCTATCAATGCGCCCAGCTCCCCCACGAATTCATAGGAGAATTCATCATCCACCTCCAAAGAAAGATTATAAAATGTGATTTTGCCAACTTCAATGACGATGAAGCCATCAGACTGCGCATAATAGAGGGATGCATCTCGTCAATGTTCAGCAAACATCTTCTGAAGAAGCCCCTATCCCTCAAAGAAGTACTAGACCTGGCCAGGGTGTATGAAAAAATTGATGTTCAAGCCGCAGCCATAGAAAACCCAAAAAAGGGAGACATCATTGCAGCCATAACCCCATACTCCAGATACCCAACTTCTCAGAGTAGACCAACTCCCAGATACACCACACAGGAAACGCAAAGTGAGCGGCAATGTTACCGCTGTGGATTCAAGTACCCACACAGAGGCCCATGCCCCGCGATTGGCCAATGATGCATGCGATGTGGCCAAGAAAACTACTTTCAAGCCATGTGCAAGGAACAACTCCCCGAGATGGGCCCGATCCGCCCGCTGAACGACAGTCGCCTGCCGGAGTCACACAGAGAACAACATGTCACTCCCCATCGAAAGAGGAGTGACATGCCCCACAAGCACCCACCAACGTCCGAACACAGTGAGGGCATTAGAAGGACTACAAATTGAACCCAACAGGAAGGATCATGAACTGTATGATCTACGCCACTATGACCCAATACAAATGACTGCCCAAGAGAGAACCTACACAAGGGAACACCCGCCTCCTCACAAACAAGGAACTCACATACAACCCGTCCCACTGGATACCAACCCATACGATAACTCTCCACCGAGATATCTTCAAGACGAAGTGCAACAACCCCAGTACCTACAAGATGATGGATACGACAGGGAATACGTCAGACTCCTCAGCGTCGACATCGAAGACACGCCAGCCCCCAGTGTCACGATACAAATGGGAAACACCAAGAACCAATTTGTCGTTGAAACCGGGGTAACAGTGAATGTCATGAACGAGGAACTGTATCAGGAGATAGCGACCCTCTACCCCCTACGATAATCAAGAACACACATCTTCCAGTGAGGAGCAGCCCTGCCCATGATGTCCAAAGGACCGTTTCAATGTGACCTGACTCACCGAGACCTCACGACAACCACCATAATACACGTCATAAGGAGTGCCTCCATAGGATGATGCCTCCTCAGCTACAGGACGGCCAGGGCCCTGGCACTCATTGATCTGCAATACAAACAAACTGAAATAATAAAGGGACACCCGTCAAACTGCGGTGACATTATGACAATAACATGCCGACCCCTCACCAAAGAAGACCTTAAAGCTCAATTCCCTAAATTGTTTGAAGGGGTAGGAATGCTCAAAGACTCTGTCATTAAGTTGCGGCCCCTTTGACCCGCCGCCCGCAGCGCCCAGTTAGCAGAGTGTAAAGTAACTGCAAACGCGAAAACCAGCAGTAGCAGCCAAATGTCGCTGGAGCATGAGCCCAGCAGCAGAAGGAGAGACCACCAGGAACACCACCAGCCCACGACGAGAAGGAGTGCCGACTGCCGGAAGCGAAAGCCAGGTAAAGACTGAGCGCCCTGGCGGACCCACATGTGGTAAATTAAAAGGAAAGCGCGCATAGATTTGCAGCCGCCTGCACCATACCAAAACAAGTGAGCCCTGCATTAATACGCATATCTTTCAACAAACGCCACGAAAAACAAACTTAAAGGGGACGCATACGTGCACAGCCACTAACACCCCAACAAGGACAAACACTCAGCTGCGCACCCGCCAGCACTGCACCAACACAAAGAAGCCCTACATTAATACGCCAGTATGCGTATCTTGCCGCCGGACACCAAGGAAATGCATGCGTGCACAGTCACGCCCGCCCCAAAATGGCCTGAAACACTGACCTAATGAAATAAAATACCACCACGCGAGCCCCCCAATTACAAGGCTCCCAACGTGCTACCTCCAACGCAAAGGCACAGACAAAATAGTGAAAATTAGATGAACACATCACATGTGGGCTCGTAAACAACAAAATACCATTTGAACACTGTCAACAGTCCCAACCTACGAGGGCCACCAGAGACTCTGCCATACCAACCAGAGTGCAACCATGACCGACCAAGCACAGGCAGCTGCAGATGCATGGTCTCCCCCAATAGCCAATGCCAGCCTCCCCTCGCATGCAAGCCTCATGAGGAGACCAAGTCCATTCACCCTCAACCCTCACCATGACCAGGGTCAGCGACGGGAGGAATGGGACGAGGAATTTGAAGACTTCGTAGGTGCCATTGGCACCCACAGCCCTCCCAACAAAATCAGCATCTTCACAAATGTAGCAGGAAGAGTAATTAAAAAAATAATACGCACAATCCCTCCGCAAAACCGCAACACCTATCCATGCCTTCTGGACGCCATCAACGAAAAACTTGTTATAACACCCAATCGTGACTTTGAATACTACACCTTCTATCAATGCGCCCAGCTCCCCCACGAATTCATAGGAGAATTCATCATCCACCTCCAAAGAAAGATTATAAAATGTGATTTTGCCAACTTCAATGACGATGAAGCCATCAGACTGCGCATAATAGAGGGATGCATCTCGTCAATGTTCAGCAAACATCTTCTGAAGAAGCCCCTATCCCTCAAAGAAGTACTAGACCTGGCCAGGGTGTATGAAAAAATTGATGTTCAAGCCGCAGCCATAGAAAACCCAAAAAAGGGAGACATCATTGCAGCCATAACCCCATACTCCAGATACCCAACTTCTCAGAGTAGACCAACTCCCAGATACACCACACAGGAAACGCAAAGTGAGCGGCAATGTTACCGCTGTGGATTCAAGTACCCACACAGAGGCCCATGCCCCGCGATTGGCCAATGATGCATGCGATGTGGCCAAGAAAACTACTTTCAAGCCATGTGCAAGGAACAACTCCCCGAGATGGGCCCGATCCGCCCGCTGAACGACAGTCGCCTGCCGGAGTCACACAGAGAACAACATGTCACTCCCCATCGAAAGAGGAGTGACATGCCCCACAAGCACCCACCAACGTCCGAACACAGTGAGGGCATTAGAAGGACTACAAATTGAACCCAACAGGAAGGATCATGAACTGTATGATCTACGCCACTATGACCCAATACAAATGACTGCCCAAGAGAGAACCTACACAAGGGAACACCCGCCTCCTCACAAACAAGGAACTCACATACAACCCGTCCCACTGGATACCAACCCATACGATAACTCTCCACCGAGATATCTTCAAGACGAAGTGCAACAACCCCAGTACCTACAAGATGATGGATACGACAGGGAATACGTCAGACTCCTCAGCGTCGACATCGAAGACACGCCAGCCCCCAGTGTCACGATACAAATGGGAAACACCAAGAACCAATTTGTCGTTGAAACCGGGGTAACAGTGAATGTCATGAACGAGGAACTGTATCAGGAGATAGCGACCCTCTACCCCCTACGATAATCAAGAACACACATCTTCCAGTGAGGAGCAGCCCTGCCCATGATGTCCAAAGGACCGTTTCAATGTGACCTGACTCACCGAGACCTCACGACAACCACCATAATACACGTCATAAGGAGTGCCTCCATAGGATGATGCCTCCTCAGCTACAGGACGGCCAGGGCCCTGGCACTCATTGATCTGCAATACAAACAAACTGAAATAATAAAGGGACACCCGTCAAACTGCGGTGACATTATGACAATAACATGCCGACCCCTCACCAAAGAAGACCTTAAAGCTCAATTCCCTAAACTGTTTGAAGGGGTAGGAATGCTCAAAGACTCTGTCATTAAGTTGCGGCCCCTTTAACATAGGAAACACACCAGGGCGGGAAGAGTGCGGAAGGGGAGGGACAGGGAAAGGGAAACAGCAGTTGGAGATTGAGGAATAAAGAAAGTTTGAACCATGGAATGGCTCCTGTTATTATTGAGTTCTATCCTGCACGGGTAGTCAGCAGATACTGAGGGGCCCAACAGCAGGGAACGCATATGCGGTTCAGGGCGCCTGGTTCTCTATAGATGCAGCTGGATCACCAGAACAGTGAATAAGCTTTGAACAATATGCGTGTGCTCTCATTGTTTTATAACTTCTGTTAGCGCTGCTGGGAACCTTTGTTTCCGCTTTGCTGGAACTTTGAGTGGCGATTGTTGGCTTCCACATAGGCCTATTTCCTTACTAGCAGTGCCCTGTTCTAAGGCTACAGGACAGAACTGGGCGCCCGTGGAGTGCCAGCAGAGTTCTGTCAGCATTGCTGGGAATTTTTGTGCTTTGCTGGAACTTTGAGTGGTGAACATTTTCTTCCACACGGACCTGTTTCCTTGCTACAAGCGCCTTAGTCTAAAGCCGAGCAGAGTGCTTACGGATGCCAGCATAGTGCTGTTAGCACTGCTGTTGGAGCTGTGGAAGGTGAAAAACATCTTTCATGCTGTGAGTCCTGCATTCATCCTTTTTTCTCTGCGGCTCATGTATGAAGTGAGGAGTTGCGCCAATACTGTCAAAATGTCTTTTGATGCCTCAGTGGTGCTCAAATTAGCAAGAGAATTGCCCCTTCCCTCATCGCCAGGGGAGTGCAGGGTTGGGTAGGGCACCGTGGGAAGGAAGAATCCTTATTTATTTATTTTTATTTATTTATTTTGGTTGGTCAAGTTAATTTAACCTTTCAAAACAAAACTTTTCTAGAAAATTAATACATTAAAATACATTGTTTTCATTTACAATGACCACAATATACATTCTCATCACAAATTCTCAAAATACATAAATGTGCAATAATTTCAATTGTTAAAAATAAGAGTCCTGAAAATTCTAGAGTATACTCATCAAATAGTCATATTCACAGTAGCAGTAATTAATCAATTCATAAGTCAGAAGCCACACACCGTAGAATTCAATTTTAGCTGAATTTGCATTACTATAACATGATGTTTTAGCATTAGAACATAATTATAGATTCAGCTGGGTGCAGTATTGCTTTTAGAAACTGCATAGTATCTATTCTTATTGAGATTTTAGATGTGGCAAAAAATTCATACCATAACCCATCATTAGAACGAGATAAATAATGTAATTGGGTGAGTTTATGGATAATCGTTTCTCTTTGTGTTTTTAAACCAGCACATACAATCAGTAGGTGTTTAAGAGTCTCTTCCATCTCAACAAGTTTACAAAATCGGCAATGTGCAACTTCTGCTTTGATTAGACCTCTTCTCAACAGTATTTGATTTGTAGGCCACAGATTTAATCGAAACCTTAAAATCTGATTTCTCAGTGTTGCTGAGGGGCATTTCAATAGATAATCGGCCGCCTTTCGAAATTTCTTATGACCGAATAGTGCTCTATCAAAGTCCTTCAATGCTAAACATTTTTGTTGTGTGTATTGCCAGTCAAATGTGTACAATTTCAATTTTGCCCTGTTCGGAATCAGCAGTAACATTTCAAATGATATATTCGCTTTACTCAAATCATTAAACACTGAGGTTCTCCAATTCCTTGGAAATGGATGTTGAGAGCATAACAAATAGTCTGCCAGTGCTGCTAACACATTGTTCGTAGTTATTCCCAAGATACATTTCCGTAAAAGATTACATCTTTTCCAGACTGCTTGAATGTGCATCGAGAGAGTGCCCAATTCAAATCACAGAAGAGCATTTGGTGTCGAGCTCGGCAGATTAAGGGTTTTTTTCCAAAATTGACCTTCAATTCTGTCCCAATATTCTCGTTTTTGGGGTGTCCAAGTTTCAGCCCCATAAGTCAAAATGGGAATTACCTTTTGTAGGTAAAATGTGAGAACATGAGAACAAGAGAATTTGCCAAATTTGGCTAAAAGTATTTTGGCCTGCGAGATTAAAGATGATAATTTTCTACTCAAACTACTTTGTTCTGGTTTGTTTGCAATGGAGTTACTAAACATTACACCAAGATATTTGTATTCATCAACTATCATTAGTTTTTGTTTAAAAAAGACCCAATTATTATGTTTCCGAGGTTTCAGATGATTATTTCCTAATTCCATAACTTGGGTTTTTTCCAAATTAATTGTAAGATTATTCTTAACAACAAAGCATTCTAGCTGATTAAGAAGTGACTGAAGTCCACTTGGTGTTTGTGAGATAAGGACCAAATCATCCGCATAAAGAAGCCATGCGATGGTTTGCTTGCCGAGTTTAGGTGCATCATTAATTACCTTCAAAAGATCTACGCCTAGGTCAAAAATGAACATATTAAACAATGTAGAGGCAAGAATACAGCCTTGCTTTAGGCCGCGTTTAGTATGAATGGTTTTAGATAACAACCCATCAAGGTTCAATTGGACTTGCATAGTTGTATCGGAATGTAACAGTTTTATTAATGAAATAAGTGTTGACGGGCAACCAAAATTCGACATTTTATCAAATAATAATTGTCGATCAACTGAATCGAAAGCGACTCGAAAGTCGACAAATGCCAAGTACAGAGCTTGTTTTTTCATTACATTCGGCTGCTTTAATGGCATTGAGTATAGTTATATTGATAGCAGTACCTAGCCCCGCAACAAAGCCCGTCTGAAAAGGGTTGCGTCTATTTTCATTATGTAACCAGAAGTTAAGATCCCGCAGAATAATTCTGGAAAAAATTTCCTTTTTTAGATGTCATAAAAAGGTGAATATTCAGATCTCCAGCCAAACGTATATGCATAATGTTGGGAATAGCAGCAATGCTTTCCATGATGGCATTGAGATCCTTTAGAAAATTAGATGTTAGAATAGCTACAGGATTCCAATATAAGTTAATGATTGCAAATTTTATACCTTGAATTAGAATTACAGACCATTGTATATAGGAATTCGGAGAGGGGCAATCAGTTACATTAGTTACAGTTGAGATATCAGAAATTATTGTTAGACCAGACATTGGTCTACCTTTCAGTCCTTTAATTGCAGGAGTCAGATGTATATGATGATTATCCTATGATGGGGAAATCGTAAACCAAGTCTCTTGCAGAAGCACTAAATCAAAGTTTGGTAATATGGATTTTGGGTTGTTAAATAAGTGCTTATGCCCTCTGGTGTTCCAGCTCAAAATTCTAATTTTGTGTGTGAGAGGGCATGACTCATTAAAATCTAGTTATGCATTTTTACAACAACAGCAACTATTCGTTTGAATTGCAGAGGATTTACTTTCATTTGGCAGAGTTGCAGGATTTGGTCCCGCAGCTCTTATTCTTTCTGTAGGTTGCATGTCTTCAGTTGGGTGATTTTCACCATTAGTGGGGATTAATTTGAATCCTAATTCAAAGAGCGCCAGCCTCGCAGACCATATGATGTTAAAAATGGCTCGGGATCTAATCCACAGACACGAGACAGTCAAATCATTTTCATCAGGGAATTCAATCCTATCAATGTCTCCAGAGGCAAGACTCTCCAGCATTGGGATATCAGAGAATATTTCCATGATGCTACCTCTGTTCATAGTGTATTTCGGAAAGGAACCACCCCGACAACTAAGAAAAATCGAGTATAAATGAGGAGATTTTTTATTTCCATTACCCGAAGTCATTGTGACCATTTTCTTTGTGCGAGGGGTTTCTTGCATAGAGTTTGTTTTCTCAATTGCTGCTGGTAGCTGAAATGAAACATTTCTGACATTGACTTTCTGATCTGCAGTTAATGAAAGATCAGAATTATAATCACAGGTTGACACTTTCATGGCAGATTTAAGAGTCTTTTGTTCGATAGTTAGGGCCACTAAGCAATCCCTAATCGAAGATAAAATCTCAGTTTGCACATTTGCATGTGGTGCCGGAACTGCTGGAATGTCAGGGGGAGTCATTGTACCTATACCAACTATATCATCACAGAGTGGCAAGGCAAGTGAACAACCAGCATTTTCAGAGCACAGAATTGGACTATTATTCAGGACAGGGTTAGATTTCAACAACGGGTGTAACAGAACCGTACTTGGTCGGTGTTGACTCATGTAATCATCCACAGCTTTCCTGATTTCTGCACCGGTGAATAAAGATTCTTGGCGATCAGAATTATTTTCTATGTCAGGCTTATTTGGTTTTATTAAATGCCCCTCAGCAGGTAAGTCTGCACACTCATTATCACAACCTTCCACCACCTTAACCAATTTGTCTAATGGTGAGTGATTTAGATCTATCTGGGAGTCCCTCCTTTTGTCGTTAATAGATCTTTTTTTCTTCTGTTCTAAATTAGTGTATTTTTTAGATATAGCATTAGAGGCCAATCTTAGACCACTCGCTGATTTAGAGAGAAACTTAATTAACTGTTTAGTCTGACCATTTGATGATATCTTTTTAGACTTCTGGTTTTTTGTTTTCTTCACATTTACAATAAGTTCAGATTTTTGTTTCTTTACATTTCTGTCGAAAATCATATAGGTTTCTTTTTGTACTTGTACATTTCCAACAGTGGGAATTATCTTTGCAGAAGATGGTATACATGATTCATCAATAGATGTTACTATAGAAAGTACTTTCGGAGAGGGCGTCAAAAGTAATTCTTCGTAGGATTTCGTAAGCCGCGAGGGCACTACAGCCGGTACTCTCGGTGGGATCTCTCGAATGATGCCCTCTTCAAAAGGTACAGCAGTTTTTGGAGTTGGTGCAAATTTATCAGTTAGACATTGACTGTTTTGAGGACCATATTGATCTGTAACTCTTTTGAGTGATGATATAAGCTCAGGTATTTGATTAAGTGCTAGCAAAGCAGCTTTTTCCTCAAGCATTTGCCTCAGGGTCAAGGAGTCAGCACTCGATCTTTGCCAAATAGCATTGTTTTTAAAGTTTTCCAGAATCAAGTTTAGTTTCGTATCAAGAACTTCGAATAGTTTTGCAAGAGATGTTATAGCAATATTCATCATTTCTAAAGTTATTATTGGAGATTTTTTCGAGAGCGACTCTCTGGTCATAGCAGAGTTAGCTCGATCCGGCCTTCTTGGGGTCGGAGGTATAAATGAGATGGAAGTTTTAGTTTCAGAAGTACTTTGATTCCGAAATAAGGCAGGAGATTTGGAAAGATCATGGCTGTCTTCCTTGGCCGAGAAGCATGAGTGCGACGAGTAAAGATCAATTACAGCATCATCCACTTCATTGATGATGCTTTTTGATTTATCCAATATATTTGGGGCATTGCCTGTGTGGGCATTTTGCAATATCATAGTATCTGATAAAGAAATATTGCATGGTTGCTCACAGCCTTTGTTACTGACATTAGCGTCTGAAGATTCTGAGCAGTCTGAGATTGTTAATACATTGATGCCACCTTAGGGAGTATTGGGTTCTGTTGGTGTGGTCGATAAAGGTTTTACTGGGAAAGAGGGGTTTGCATTGCGTGCGCCATATAGGTGAATGGGGTAGATGCTATGTTAGCGTGATGTTGTGATTTATAATGCATCTAGTGTAGTTAATGAGAATAGAATGAATTTTACTATCAGTGTTACTTTTGTGTATAGTTGATACATTTTAGATTTGCACATCCTTAGTAAAATAATGCCCTCATTATAAGTTTGCCGATCCAGGATCTACGGTACCGGTAAGCATGCCGGTACCGTAGTTCCCGAACCGGCGAACGAGTTGTGCTAGCGGGTGCCTTTCTGCCTGCCAGGTCAGATGCACCTGCACCATTATAAACTGTTGTTTCCCTGCATAAAACATGCGTTTCCAGGTCTGTTTAGATGGTGAAGGAAGGTTGTCGAGGCTAAAGGCAACACATTGGTGTGTTCGACAGGGTTCTTCGTTAAAATAATGAAAAATCCGGTGCCCAAAATATCACATTTTTAATGGTCGAATTGATTATGTGCACTTTTTGTGGTTTAACTATGCTGAGGGAGTCCCCCCATAACTCTTCACCCTGTTTATATATCCTTACCCAACACTTGATCTATTTATTTAACAAAAGTGTAAAAAAATACTGGAAAATTCGACCAAAAATAAACATCTTTTCCGGGTCTCTGTTTTTTTACTTTCGTTTTTTGGGGTATTACCATTCGACAGAGTTGTGTGTTGGCGCCAGCTTTGTTCAATTTGTATCTTTCCGACCTGGGTCCTGGTTGATGGGGTGAAGGGGTTTCCTCCTATTATTGGTTCTGTAAAATGTCTTATATTCTTTATGCAGACGATATTGTGATCATAGACCAAACTCCAATTGGCCTCCAACGTTACATAAATGCGCTCATTTCCTTCATGCATGCACACAGTTTTATAATAAATTGCCAGAAAATGAGGGTATTGGTCTGTGTGAATAGAAAGAGGAAAATGCAGTTTGTTTGGAAAATCAAGAACACCGCTATTGAATGTGAAGGAAGTTATTTATGCTTGGGTTTTACTATTGTATGACATTGATATTTTTGTAAGGGGGGAGTTGAATTGCTCCTTGTTGGAAGGAACTATCTGCCGGAATGTCCTGGGTTTGCCTAATGGTGTTTCAGCCTCTGTCATACTTTACAAATTATCTCTGCATTCTATGGAATCTTGTTTTGAATGGAAACACAGCTCAGAAAGAAGAAAATTCCATACATTCTGAGCTAAATACTCTGCTGCTAAAAGAATTCTCAGTATATTTTAGGGGGTAAAAGTCATTGGCCCTCATTACGACCCTGGCGGAGATCCATGGTGCAATTTGCACCATGGTCCATGGCGCTAAGCTGCCAACTGGGGAAAAAAATGGGAATGGGGAAGGGTAAATGGTGGTTGGCGGACTTACCGCCCCATTCCGACCTTGGCGGGGCGGTAAGTCCCCAATCCCCATTTACCCTTCCCCATTCCCATTTTTTTCCCCATAGGGTATAATGGGAGTGGGGAAGGCGTAAATTACGGTGCCGTAATTAACAACTGCAAAAAGCAGGCGTAAAAATCACCATGGCGCTACGGGAACTCGTAGTCAGGCGGAAAGGTACGCCATGCTTTACGCCGGCGTAAACCCCTTTCCGCCAGGGTCGTAATGAGGGCCATTGAGAATATTTTACTGGATCTGGATAGATCGTTGAATTCACTGGACTATGATCCTCAAAAGGTGGAAAAAAAACTGTGTTAGAAAGGGACTAGATAAGAATGAGCTAGGCAGTCAGAAAGTGCACCCTGTTCCGCAATGTGGTAAAAAGCAAAAAGCCTCACTCATGTACAGAAGCATATTTATTTATTTATTTTTATATTTATATAGTGCGCCTAACCCAAGGGCATCAGCCGCTTTTCTTATTAGAAGATTTACAGTTGTTTACATAGTTATGTGTGTACAGAGTCAGGAACACTTAATGATACAGTTGATTGATTATGATACATTGTTACATAGTTGCATACATATAACATCATGAGCAGTTATTAGTGCATTTGTTTGAGTGTAATACATTATTTACGTAGTTGCAATGGGGTTCCCCTTAGCAATACAATGTAATGCGAAACTAAATGAAGCAATTAGTTGCCCAGACTCTCGGTAAGGAGATAGCTTTTCAATTGTTTGCGAAAGATCCAGAAGGAGTCTTTGGCTTTGAGATTGACTGGCAGGGAGTTCCACTGTTTACTGGCAATGGTGGGGAAACTGCTTCCACCCACTTTCTGAAGCTTGAAGCTCGGCGTGGCAAGAAGGTGCAAGTAGGCCGCTCTATTGGGCCATTCAAGATGGAGGTTTTGAGATTTTTTCAGACAGGTAAGGTGGGGCCGACCGGTGGAGACACTTATGAGTTTGGGTGACATTTTTTAGCATGATCTGTTCTTGTACCAGTAGCCAATGGACATTCTGTCTCGCTGAGGATATGTGTATATTTCTCGGGATGTTAAGTGTGGCTCTTGGGGCATTGTTTTGCAAAAACTGGAGTTTTCGGATGTTACAGCTCTTGGTGCCTGAATAGAGGGCGTTGCAGTATCCAGCCGAGTCAGGATGAGAGCTCTAGCCAAAGTAATGCAGCTCTCAGGTGACAAGAATGGTCTGCAGGCATTGATAGGTTTGCCGTGGTGTGCTGTTGCTGATGCAGTGGCATTTACTTGTTTTTCTAATGTGAGTGATGAGTCCAAGTAAAAACCAAGGGTTTTTACCTCGTTTGGGACTTTAACAGTGTTACCATCAATGTTAAAGGATTTGAAGACGTTGTTTAGTTTGGATAGCCGGAGCTGTCATCCTATGAGGAATAACTTGGTCTTTTCATCATTCAGACAAAGGCTGTGACGAGCCATCCGTGCTTGTATTTGTATTTTGTATTTTATTTATTTATATAGTGCACCTGGCCCAAAGGCATCTGGGCGCGTTTCTCAAGGTTTCAGTTACATAGTATGCATAAGCGAGAACAACACAATAACATCAACAATACATACAAGAAATATACTAGAAATAGACAGGATAATCCCAAAAGTAATTACAAGGCGATTTACACAGAGAAGCAGAATCAAGCGACGTAGGTAGCAGTAAGCAGGGTAAGTTAATTTTGTAGATTGGTGTCTATTCACCCACACCGTGGACAGGGCACAATTGGGGCCGTTTCATTCACAAATCATAAATGTTAATTTGCAATAACGTATTTTCAAAAAAATTGACTTTAAGATCAATTCAAATATCATTGAGACAATTTTGCTACCTGACCCAAGATGGCCGCCTGGGTGTGCGTATGACGACATCGTGTCATTCTACGCAATGACGTCATTGTGCATTACTTAAGGTGGCCATTTTGACCCATAATTCATGGCAATCGGACCATCCACTACTCGTTCCCAAGCGGACAGCTACTTTCAACCAGGTAGTTTTTCCAAAAGAATTGGTCTTCAAATTATTTTTATTTGGGACAAACCCAATTCAATTAGTGGCATTTCACCGGTTTTGATCCTTGTATCTTCAGGATTTCTCAAGCTAATTGGTTGTTATACTTGTGATCCATTTTTAGGAACACAGCATGCAAACCATCATACAGGCTATTCTTGTTTCTGATTGAACCTAATCAACACAATATTTGCTGTTAAAAGCACCATATAGTGAGTACAACTCCTTACTAAGGGGAATTTAAAGTATTTGAATATGTACACGGCCTACAATTTGTGTTCTGCCCTTGTTTTGCAGGGTGTAATTCCCACAAACTATCATAATGGGACATACACAAACAGCTATTAAATACATGGAATTCTCATATAACAAATGATATTTTCCAAGAGACAAATTGTGTTATGAAACTGAATGTATGGAATTAACATGTCACGAAGGATCGTATCATTCATACAAAACCTATGCACAATTGATCTTATACCTCCTGAAGAACCGCTTTCAAAATAGAGCGGGAATACACGTGTCGAGGGTAAATGGTACACGTAATACGCTTAGAAATCTAGTGGACTTCAACCGAATTTGAGGCTATAAGCCACCATTTCTGACAACCAGTCAATTGTAACTGGACTGTCACACGCAACAGCTCTAGACCAGTGAATTTCAACGGATCTTTGATTACTACACATTTTATCTTTGGACATGATGTACACATATGAGTTTCTTCAATTTAAATAAACATTTTGATGATGTATACATAACGTAGTTTCTTGCATCTTTCAAGAAATGCGCAACCAATGACTATTTACCTATTGTCATGTTTTACGGCTCAGGCTAGTCTCTGACCAAGCCCAGGTTGCAGTTTTTCTTCTTAATTTAAATCTTTATCTATTGGAGTGCGCCAACACTGCTAAAAGGCTGGTAACCATTTTCACGTTTCTCCCTTGTTATATCCCTTTTGTTTCTTGTGCTGATAGATGGTATAATGATCTGTTTATAGAATTGGTTATTGGCTTTAATGTTAAAGGTTATTGTATGATGATCTGACCAGACGCATGGTGTCTTAAACATTAAGTTGATGCTGCAATTCAGATCAGCCAACCAATCAAAGGTTCACCACTTGTTTTGAGTAGGTTCCTGAATGCGATGGGAGAAGCCAGGTCAGACAATGTACTAGCAATGTCGAAAGCTTTAAGGTCGTTGGGATCTTGGAAACCAAGATTGAGATCCCCTAATAGGATAATTTGTGAATTGGGCTTGGTGTTAGCTGCTAGGAGGGAGGAGATGTCATCAGCAAAGGTGGAGACAGGTTCGGGAGGTCTGTAGATAAGGTGCATGCACGGCAGGATAGCTCAGCGGCAACGTGCTCGCCTTGGAAGCAAGAAGACAAGGAGCAACAGAGGTTCGATCCCCGGGTCCGCGCTTAGAAACCTCTGGGTATTAAGCGTGTTATAAATAACCTATCATATCATATCATGGTGGCGGTTTGGTTAGGTGAGATGGGTAATTTGACAGTAATTCTGCTGAAGGAATATGCTGATTAGGGATGGGTCTAAGACCAAGGGAACTTTTGTGAATGAAGGCGACACTTCCGCCTTTTGATTGATTAGTATTTCGGTCGCATCTACTAATGGAGTAGCCATTGGGAATAGCGAGGAAGAGTACTCGACCAGCTGCTGCATGTAAACAGGTCTCCGTAATGGCTAGGAAATCAAGGTCTTGGATTACGATGAAGTCTGCAATATGGTACTGTAATGTTCACTACAAGCCGAATCCGGCAGTTAATCAGTCTTCATGCATTGCAACACAGAAAGCGTAGAATCTCCTACCTGGAATTAGAGGAACGACCAATTCGTATTTCCAGTGGTGTACCAGGTTTCAAGAAGAAAGGTTGGAATGTTATGTCCCAGTAGAGAATAGGAATCCCCCTGGCAAACCCTTCGGAGCCTAGTTAAATACTTGGCGACCGTGGAGAAACCAGGGAAACCCTCATGGGGGAGAAAACCCTATGGAGAGCTGCTGGGGAGCGTTGATACAGGCGAGTCGGACAGGAGGAAACTGAAGGGCCTCGATCCGATGGCAGCGTTATGTGTTGGTTAGATGCTGGAGAGGTATAAGGGTAGAAACATGAGATTCAAGAGAAAACAACACAATAAGGAACGGAGGTGAAGTTTGTAAGAACAGAGATTACCATTCACACATCTAGACGGGGAGTATTAGTAGATGCGGCGCCCGGGGATTCGAGCCCGTTCAAGAAGTACTCCTTATTGTGAAAAGGGATTTTCTGGGAAGCAAGGATATCAAGTATTCAAGGATCAAGAAATACGGATGGTACAGATTTGAGAGTATGAGAAAAGAATTCTACCTTCGAGGGGAACACGGGATAATGTCGCGATGTGTCGCGTTCTGTGGGGACGTGGTTTAGTGGTTGCCGTGGCTTAGTGGTTGCCAAAGCGATACCTTCGATCCGCTGATCGTGTTCTGAATTCTAAGAACAAGTAGATGTAGGACTGAGAAAGAAACAAGGTACGGATAGCGAGAGAAAGGGAGGCAATGAGATTTAAAGGCTGGGCTAGCTATACTCACTGAGCGTCCGTATACTCCTAAGAGAGTAGCAACGCGCCGGTCTCCAGGACTTCCTTGTTGATATGCCGAAGAACGATCGACTTCCGCATCCTGCGTGGCTCGAGGCAGGAAAACAACTAGACCGTTGCTAGGGCTGCCGCGGTCATAATCCGGTGCGGCTTTCTTGGAATAGATAGGAGAGGAATGATTCGTCCTCACGAACATCACAGTATGCCCCTTCTTAGGTCCATCCCCTCCCGGCTTGTCGGGATGTCTCGAGTGAAACAATTTTATGAGACGAGGAGCATGTACAGCGTCAACCGGCTCCCAGGTGCGGTCTGAAGGGGAGTAACCCTTCCAATCGATCAAATATTGTAAATGTCCTCGATGAATACGGGAATCACAGATTTCCTTCACTTCAAACTCAGGACCAGATGAGGCCAAAATGGGAGGAGGACGAGTCGTTATCGATGGATGAAATGAATTACGGTTGTCCGGTTTCAATTGAGAAACATGGAAAACAGGGTGAATTCGGGACCAGGTATTAGGAAGAATAAGTCTAAAGGCAGCACAGCCAATGGGTTTATCCACCCGGAAAGGACCAAAGTATCTTGGAGACAGTTTGGAGGTTACCAGGTGTCTGGGGAGAAATCGTGAAGACAACCATACCCTGTCTCCTGTTTTGATGATAGGGGCTGGAGAACGGGAGCGATCTGCAAATTTCTTCATTCTATCCTGGGTTTGTAACAGGGTATCTTTAGCCCTCTTGTGGCCTTGTCTGATTTGATTCATTAAGTGGTCTACATCAGGAAATCTGTGTTCCGATCTTTTTAGTATCGGGAATGCTGAAGGACTAAACCCATAGGAGCAGAAAAAGGGAGAAGTGTGGATGGCGGAGTGATAGGAGTTATTGTAAGCAAACTCTGCCAATGGAAGTAGATCTGTCCAGTTATCCTGAGCTGCCGAAATGTAATTCCTTAGATATCCCTCTAAAGTTTGATTGAGCCGTTCCGTCTGTCCATTGGATTGGGGGTGATAACCGGAACTGAGGGCACGGGAAATCCCAAGATGTTGACATATGTGCTTCCAGTAGAGAGAGGTATATTGTGTTCCGCGGTCAGAAATGATAGTATCTGGTAGGCCATGCAACGCGAAAATGTGGTTGGTAAAGATACGGGCCATACCGGCCGCTGTAGGAATCCTGGCAAGAGATATGAAGTGAGCCATCTTTGTAAAAGAATCGATCACAACCATTATCGTCGAACACCCCTTCGAGGGGGGAAGGTCAACGATGAAATCCGTTGAGACTATCTGCCAAGGACGTGATGGAATTGGCATTTTGACCAGTAGTCCCAATGGAGACCTTCGGGGAGACTTGTTCTGAAGACAATCTGGACAAGATCCAATGTATCTTTTTATGTCCTCCCGTAGAGATGGCCATCAGAACCAGCGTGAAACCATTTCTCGTGTGGTAGTGATTCCTCGATGTCCCGCTACCTTAGATTTGTGACACATATCCAATACTTCCTTCTGGAGGGAGGTAGTAGGGATGAAAGCCCGATGACCAAGGAAATAGCATCCTTCTTCCTTGACCAATGTAGGTAGCGCCCCGAGTGATATTCCTGATTTTCCTACTGTTTTGGATTGATACCTTAGACGCACCAAGAAGTCATGGGGGGTATGTAACTCTAATGCCACCCTAGGAAAAATTGGTTCAGATCTAAAGGAATCATTGGGGAGCTGTTCTTTACGTGATAAAGCGTCAGCGATCACGTTATCTTTCCCAGGTATGAAGGAGAATGTGATCCTAAAAGGGGAAAAAACATGAGCCCACCGAGCCTGACGACTATTGCAAGTCTGGGCGTACTGTAATATACGAAGGTTGTGGTGGTCCGTTCGAACTTCCACCGGGTACTTAGCTCCAAGTAGTAAATGTCGGCATTCTTCGAAAGCCCTTTTGATGGCTAACAGCTCCTTCTCCAATACCGTGTAATTCAACTCTGCAGGTACTAAAGTCTTAGACAGGTATGCCACTGGATGTTCCTGTTCGGAACCATCCGACTGAAGAAGGACTGCTCCCAAAGCATATTGAGAAGCATCCGTCTCCACTATGAATTGACGATTCTGATCAGGGGTCTGTAAAACAGGTGCAGACGTGAACAGATCTTTAAGTCTCCTAAAGGCTTGATCTGTAGTCTCAGGCCATGAGAAGGATACTCCCTTTTTTAACAGATTTGTCAGTGGTTTAGTCAGGCTTGAGAATCCCGGAATAAACCGCCGGTAAAAATTGGCAAGGCCGATAAACCGCTGAATGTCTTTCCCTGAGGTCGGGATAGGCCAGTCCAATACGGCAGAAACCTTCTCCGGGTCCATGGCTACACCTCTGGCCGAGAGAACATAACCTAGATAAGTGACTTGAGGTTGGTGGAAAGAGCATTTTTCTAATTTGCAGAACATGTGATTCTGATGAAGACGACGAAGAACCTCTTCCACATGTTTAAGATGGTCCTGTAGAGTATAGGAGAAAATCAAAATATCGTCCAGATACACTATTACGTTATGTAAGAGTAGATCAGCGAAGAGATGATCCATAAAGCATTGAAATATCGCCGGGGCATTAGAGAGACCGAATGGCATAACATGATATTGGTAATGGCCAAATGGTGTCCGGAATGCCGTCTTCCATTCATCTCCGGCCTTGATCCGTATCAGATGGTACGCTCCCTTGAGATCCAGTTTGGTGTATAAATTTGCCCCCCTGACTGCTTCCAGAATATCTGGTATCAGGGGCATCGGATATTTGTCTGGTATAGTGATTTTATTGAGACCCCGAAAATCTATGCAAGGGCGAAGTTCCGTTGTGTTCCGTTTGGATATGAAAAACAGGGAAGCGGCTGCCGGTGAAGTAGATTCCGTGATCAACCCATTCATAAGATTTACTCTGAGATATTCTCGTAGTACTTCTTTTTCATTCTGAGATAGGATGTACATTCGACCAAAGGGTAAAGGTTGGTCAGGTATCAGATCGATGGCACAATCGTCTCGTCTATGAGGTGGTAACTGCGAGTACTCAGAGGTGGAAAAGACTTCTTTATAATGATAATACAGTTTGGGGAGCCCTGTGATTTGATTTAGAGTAGTGATTCCCTGAAAGTTAGGAGAGGAAGAGCTGGTGTCCAACAGAACCTCTTGTTGATCTTTTATGCAGTGGCCAAGACAGAATTCGGAACCCAAAAAGAAGGACCCAGCTGTCCAATTGATAAAGGGATTATGCTTCTTGAGCCATGGTATCCCCAAAATAATAGGATGGTGTGCCGCCCGGATGATGTCTAGAATTATGAGTTCTTGATGAGAAGAGATAGACATAAGCAGAGGACCAGTATGATCCGTAATGGGTCCAGATATCAAAGGACTGCCGTCAACACTTTCCACGGGAATGGATTCTATCTTACAAGACCGAGGGATACCATGAGAAGAGGCCCAGTGATCATCGATAAAATTCCCGGCAGCCCCACTGTCAATAAGGACCGGGATATCTTGTATGACCTGTTTCCCAAAGGTTAGAGAAACCTTTACAACCGCCATGGTAGTATCCGATGGATTGTTACAAGTGGAGGTATGGACAACTTGTGAGGAACCTTGCTTGGTCATAGGATCCCGAACCGTGGTTCCCCTTACGGTCGGGCGTTTGCGTTTCCCGATCTCCTTGGTGGTGCGATTGGACACTCCTGTACGGTGTGGCTATTAGAACCACAATACATACATAAACCAAGGGATCGCCTTCGACTCCGTTCTTCAAGGGAAAGGGGTCCCCTGCCTGTTGCACCTAGTTGGATGGGTTCCTCGGTGGATGGAACCCGTGGAGCAGCAGGCAGATTCACAGGAAAACGGGGTATCCGTCCTTTCCTTTTTTCACTGATGCGTTCCTTCATTCGGTAATCAATCTGAAGGACTAGGGCAATAAACTCAGTTAAAGAAGAAGAACGTGGAACCCTGGATATTTCATCTTTCAATTCTTCCGACAGTCCTCTCCTAAAGATGGTTATCTGTGCGTCATCGGCCCAAGTAGTTTCGCTGGCCATTTGCTTAAATCTGGTTATATATGCCAGAATGTCAGAATTTCCCTGTTTTAAGTCTAGTAAGTGTTCTTGGGAAGCTACTCGGATCTCCTGTCGGCCAAACATAGTACGAATACTATTACAAAAGGCCGTGTGGGAGTCTAATATAGGATTATTACTAGTGATTAGGGGTGTGGCCCAGGCTAAAGCTGGGCCAGTCATTTGGGAAACCATGTAACCCACACGATCCCGATCAGTATGAAAAAAGGCGTTTTTAAAGGCAAACTGAACGTAACAGGAATCTAGGAATTCTTTCAACTTGTGGGGATTCCCATCGAATTGGCCTCCAGGAAGAGGGGCTACTTGTTGGGCTGCCTGTTGTTGATTCTGCTTTAGGGCAGTGTTCTCCTGCTGGAGTTGTTGGACCTCTGTGGTTAAGGATTGCACCGCAGCGATCAGCTGTTGGATCTGCTGTTGTTGTTGAGGGTCCATTATGAGGGTATTCTAGGTTTCTAGGTGCAATGTCTAAAAACAATAGTTTGTTTCGGGCGTTGCTATCTGTAATGTTCACTACAAGCCGAATCCGGCAGTTAATCAGTCTTCATGCATTGCAACACAGAAAGCGTAGAATCTCCTACCTGGAATTAGAGGAACGACCAATTCGTATTTCCAGTGGTGTACCAGGTTTTCAAGAAGAAAGGTTGGAATGTTATGTCCCAGTAGAGAATAGGAATCCCCCTGGCAAACCCTTCGGAGCCTAGTTAAATACTTGGCGACCGTGGAGAAACCAGGGAAACCCTCATGGGGGAGAAAACCCTATGGAGAGCTGCTGGGGAGCGTTGATACAGGCGAGTCGGACAGGAGGAAACTGAGGGGCCTCGATCCGATGGCAGCGTTATGTGTTGGTTAGATGCTGGAGAGGTATAAGGGTAGAAACATGAGGGTCAAGAGAAAACAACACAATAAGGAACGGAGGTGAAGTTTGTAAGAACAGAGATTACCATTCACACATCTAGACGGGGAGTATTAGTAGATGCGGCGCCCGGGGATTCGAGCCCGTTCAAGAAGTACTCCTTATTGTGAAAAGGGATTTTCTGGGAAGCAAGGATATCAAGTATTCATGGATCAAGAAATACGGATGGTACAGATTTGAGAGTATGAGAAAAGAATTCTACCTTCGAGGGGAACACGGGATAATGTCGCGATGTGTCACGTTCTGTGGGGACGTGGTTTAGTGGTTGCCGTGGCTTAGTGGTTGCCAAAGCGATACCTTCGATCCGCTGATCGTGTTCCGAATTCTAAGAACAAGTAGATGTAAGACTGAGAAAGAAACAAGGTACGGATAGCGAGAGAAAGGGAGGCAATGAGATTTAAAGGCTGGGCTAGCTATACTCACTGAGCGTCCGTATACTCCTAAGAGAGTAGCAACGCGCCGGTCTCCAGGACTTCCTTGTTGATATGCCGAAGAACGATCGACTTCCGCATCCTGCGTGGCTCGAGGCAGGAAAACAACTAGACCGTTGCTAGGGCTGCCGCGGTCATAACCCGGAGCGGCCATCTTGGAGTAGGTCGTAGAGGAATGCGGGGAAACAACGAGACCGTTGCTAGGGTTGCCGCGGTCATAATCCGGTGCGGCTTTCTTGGAATAGATAGGAGAGGAATGATTCGTCCTCACGAACATCACAGGTACATGGTATGGTTTGGTAGATGGTAGTGAGAGTGGATGGTTTCAGTAGGAAATGGTTTCCAGTGATCGGGATAAGAATTTGTGTGTCATCTGCATAGTTAGTGAAGGTGACACCCAAATCGTCAAGGTGATTAAATAGTGGCTTGATGAAGATATTATGTAATGTTTGAGATACGCACAAGCCTTGAGGTACTCCACGTGAGACAGCGGTAGGTGGTGCTTCAGCCGTACGGGAGAAGACCCTCATTGTTCTGTCTGTTAGGAATGATTTTATCCATTGATTGGCGTAAGGGGAGAAATGTGCTGCTACGGCCAAATGCTTGCAATGGATATTATGGTCCACAAGATTGAACGCAGCCGAGAGGTCGAGGAGGAGAAGTAAGGCCAATTTCCCTCCATCTTTTAATTCATCCATTTGGATTTTTAGGTGTAAAAGGGCTGTTTCAGTCCTGTGTCTTGGGCGAAATCCAGATTGTCGTAATCTTACGAGGTTATTAGCTCCCAAGTAGTTCTGTATTTGGAGGTATGCTACCCTGTCTAGTATTTTCAGTAGAAAAGGAACTGTTGTGATTGGGCGGTAGTTGGAAGGTATGTTTGGTTCTTTTTAGTAGGGATAGCACCCAAGCATTTTTGAGGTCTGTCGGGATGCAGTTGTTTTTAAACGATGCATTGATAAGATTGGTAATGAAAGGGGTGAGTTGTGGTGCGCAGTCATTGATGACAGTTGCCGGGCATAGCTCACCTTGACACCTTGGGGGTTTTAGGTTTGAGATAATTTGGAGGACTTCTGAGTTAGTGACCTGTGTGAATTTGAATTGTGGCATTTTGTCATTGGCTAGGGCATAAAGGTACTTGCTAGATGGTATAGTCGGTTGGTCTAAGGTTTTTTTTGGATTCAATGTTTGACTGAAGCAGTGTGATTATTTCTAGGAGAGCATTCTGGATGTTCAAACACCAGTTTGCATCTTTGTTACAGCTGGGGGAACCGGATATTCTAAATCTCTGAGTTCCTTTGTTTTTGAGTCAGCTTTTATGATTATATCGCTTTACAAAATACTTTGAGTCTGTAGGACCTCTTGTTTGTATTTGCGGGCCGCTCTGGAGAAATCTTTTTTGTTTAGATCGTTAGGCTGTTTTTTCCACTGAGATTCAGTCTTTCTCTTAACATTTCTTAATGCTTTTAGTGTATGAGTGAACCACCCATTTAGGTGTGCTGGATGTTTAACTTTGAGCAATAAGAGGGGAGCTAGTTTTTCTATGGCTGCAAGTACTGTGTCATTGTACTGTTTAGTCATTTTGGTGGGTCATTATTTCCAGTGTTTTGAGGTAGTAAAATTGGCTGCATAAGGGGTAGTAGATTATTGACAGTGATATTGAATTTGTTTCTTGACGGAGCATCCAGGGCCAACTGTGGGATGGTGGTATGGATAAACTTGGTGCCAATGTTAAAAGTAATGAGATGGTGGTCAGTCCATGGACGGGCAGAGTTAGAGGTGATGGCAGATTTGCAGTTCAGATCCGCGAGCCAGTCGAAAATGCAGCCATTCGAATGCATAGGATTATGGATACAGTGCGAGAAGCCAAGTGCTGAGATAGTATTGGCGAGGGATAGTGTGTTTTTGTCTAGTGGGTCCTTAAAGTCTAAGTTGAAGTCACCCAAGAGAATGGTTTTGGATTTAGGTTTGGCGTTAGTTGAAAGGGCTTGTGTTACGTCATTTTCAAAGGTGAGTACAGGCCCTGGGGGTCTGTAGATAGGTGGATAATCATGGTGATGGGAAGGGATTGTTTGGTGATTCTCTCATGTTCAAGGAATCTAAAACGACTCCAAGTCACGCAGAACAACGCATTACGAGCAGCACTAAGCATCCCCAAAAGGAGGTATATATCCCATGCCAGGCAGGCAGCCCATTGGCTCCCGGTTAAAGAGCGCATCACTTTCAAAATCCTCACCCTCACCCACAAATGCCTCACCCTCAATGCACCATCATATCTATCAGAGACAATAACTAAATCCACCTCTTCTCGACCTACCAGAGCCGCTACACTAACCAACTATATACTCCACACATCAACAGAGCCATAGCAGGCGGGTCAGTCTTCCCTTACATAGCCGCTAAGCTATGGAACACACTTCCCACAGATATCAGAGCGGAAAACACTCTCCTTGCTTTCAAAACCTCTCTCTTCGCCTAACCCTCTGTATGCACTGCTCTTTCTCATGACTGTACTGAAAATTGCAAATGTCTTCATACCCTGTAACTATGCACTGCTCTTTCTCATGCCTGTACTGAAAATTGCAAATGTCTTCTTACCCTGTAACTAAATATGCTGTCTGTAACATGCACCACGATGCCTCTGGGCTGTTTGCGCGCTCTACAAATTTTGAATAAATAAATAAATATAAATACAGTGTTTTTTGCTATAATGGCTACTCCACCATCTTTGGCCGAGTGTCTGCCCATCCTGCAGATTGTGTAGTTGTCAGGCATGGCTAGGGCCAGGGCAGGGCCTGCTGCATGGAGACATGATTCTGTGATGGCTAAGAAGTCGAGATTATGTGTATTGATGATGTCTGCTATGTCTAAGGCATGGGCTGTGTGGGATGTTTTAACCCACTAGTCCATGCCCTGCAACATTCCTGTGCGCTGCTTGCATCAGGAACATCAGAATGGCCACTGGAAAGCATTATGCACGCTAAAATCACACAGAAGTGTGCAGGAAAACCTGAAGAAGAGGCTGCCAATCTACTTTATCCTATGTCAGTTGTAACATAGGAGACCACTGCCAAAACCCATCATTTGGCTGTCCACAGGGGAAAATTAAACTATTGGAAAAAGCAGCCCTGCATTGCAAGATAAACACAGAGCTGTTTAAAAATCAATTTTTCTTGGCTGTGAAATTTGCAAAAATCATAGTTTACAAACCACACGAAAGATCCAACCTCCTTGTTGGGTGTTAAACATCATTCTACTTCAAGAATCCACATAAATACAATGTCAGCAGAAGTCAATTTATCAGAAGAAAATCCACATGTAAAGATGCTTGCTTGGAAAATATGTTGGAAATGGGCGTAATACCACTACTCGCCTGTGTCAGAAGCTGGCAATCTCTAAACCTGTCATGTTAAACTTGTGTCTCAAAATCTAAGTGTGGGGAAAGAAGAGACTTCCTATCAAAGGCAAGATAGGTTGCCACTACTTAATTTTCATGTTGAAAAAGACTGGAATTGAAGATATGTTTGCTTATTTTTAATTTGTAACTTTAAATTTCACAAAGAACAATGTCACAATTTACTGTAAGGTACCCTGATTCAGCTAAACCTCAAAGAGGTTTTTGCCCACTGAGAACACACCACCCTTTTCCTTCCCACCAAAAGGAGAGGATCTCTCCTTTGGATGCTAATGAGAAGAGGAGGAAACTTGCTCTGCTGCTCTGGTAAAGAGACAATGAGTTTCTTGAACTGGAAGAAAATGCTAATTTAGGGCGTCAGCAGAAACTAGCCCAGGCAGGAACAAGCTCATGTTACTCTCTGGCTCAGCCAGGCCTTGGGGGTGGGCCAGACTGAAAATGTGGGTTTGAAACTGAAGTAACTGTATGTTTGAGAAAAAGACTTATAGCAAATTGTGCTGGTAAAAATATGGAATTTAGAGGTAATTAAAATGAAAAGGTCGCTCACAGTTTAAAACTAATCTGGAATCTGTGCGATGTTCAGATACTGAACCACGAAAATGTTAAGATTGTAGCAATTGTGATAATATTAGGAATATGAATATGTACAGGAGTATACTCGGATGTTAGGTGCATGTATGTAAAAATAAATTGTACAGATCCGACAATGGGTAACCAACCAAAGCGAGAAAAACTGTCATTTGTGAACCAAAACTCGTATGAAGAGGAGACTTTAACAGAAACATGCCTTATTTAATCTGTAATGTAAATATGTATTATTACCAAGTTGGGGATATTGGAAATATGTTTTTTATGAAAAATAGATTTTCTGGGTAAAAACAAAGGGGAGGGTTTTCCTCTGGACATAAACCCAGTGTCAGTCTGACACATCATAACACATCATGACACACTGTTCCCTTCTCAAATCAGGGAAGATGGAATTCTCTGACCTATCAGATTCTTAGAGGGTTGGGCATAGTATAATCAGCCTACCCACCTCCTTGGAAAATACATAAATAGGGACTGCTGAGGACAGACAAACCCATATCCACTTCCAGAACTATCCAGACTCCAGAACTATCCAGACTCCAGAACCCTAAAGCAAAGGCCCAATCCAAAAAGCTGAACCCTTCTCAGCCGGACTGTGAAATCTTGCAACTTGATTTAACCCCAAACTTCCCCGGGGCCTAACCAATTCAACAGTCTGGCTATGCTGTTTTGGCTGCTTCTGGCTAAGAACCCTTGCTAGAACCCCAAGATCCAGATCAGTAGGGCAGAGCTGTACCCAGATCCAACCCGTCCAATCCAGTCCAAGAGGCCGTGCAGACCAGAGTGCCTTGCTGAGAGCAGAACCAAGCGCCGGACCTGTCCCTTGGTAAGCGAATTCCAGCCAAACCTTTGACCAGATCTTTGATGGCCTATTCCATTCCAAAGCCATAGTAATGAGTATTTAGCATAGAACTGTCCATGGCACATCTCTTAGTATTAAGTAATCCAATCCATCCCATTCCAACATATCCAGAACTGCATTGTAGACTCTCTTTTGTGCATCCTGAATCCTTCTTTCATATAATTCTGTGATAATTGTAGTGATAATATCTTTGCGCTAAATATATTTGTTGAAGAAAGACAAGTGTCTCGGCGGGAAAAAGTCAGAGCGGAGGCGCCCTGTTCTGGTGGCTGACAGTTTGGGTAACTTGCATCCTCATAGCCCCTAGTGCAAGCCAATCTTTGTTCTAAATCTTCAACAGCGCATCTTTCATTTTGAAATCTTGACTCTTTTGAGAAAAATCTACCTTTACTAAATCCTCTGTAACTGTTGAACCTTTCTGAATTTAAATGTCATTTTGAAGCTAACATCCTTATAGTTTTTCCGTATTCGCATTTCTCGCGCACTGAAAAGTTTGCCGCGATTTGCATTTGGCTCAATTTCACTCCATATAAAAATAACTATTTCTTGCTTTCAACTTCTGAATTTCGTTTTTAATCTGATAATCATTCAACAATCATTGCTAGTGTCTACCTGGACCAATCCAAAGCAACTCTCATTAGTTCTGAATCAATTTAGCGAATTAAAGTAATTTTTTGCAATTTTTCCCATTTATTTCATATTGTATTCAAAAGCATTTGACCTGTTTAAAATCAGTCCTGTTCTGTAAGCTTGCTGGGGGAATTGGGATTGAAACTGCAATTGTTGATTGTTATTCCTGAATCCTGTGTGCCCTCATTCCATCTCTTCATACTGCATATAAGGGGGGATTGAGTAGTAACAGGGGGAAAGAGGGATTACATTGTCTTTGATTGAACTCATATTAAGTTCATTCTGTGCTGCATTAATTTAATCTCATTGCATTTCATTGAACCCACATAAAGTTATTCTCTGCTACTTTATACTTCTCACCCATACTCCTATTGATTAAACAGATTGTTGATTGTTGTGATATCACCCATTGCTGATCATTGTTCATATTCATAATAGTGTGATATTTAGATATTGTTCATATTCATAAAAGTGTAATATATATATTATTCAATTCATCAAATAAATCTTTTATTTTGCAAAACAAACCTACTTCTTGGTTCAGTGAGACCGGGGGGGATTCAAAGAGAGGGGCATTATATAAGGGTACATCATCCAGAAATAAAAGAACTTTTGACATAAAAATATATAATTAAGCGTTCCAGCTGGGCATCTCACACTAGGCATTGACTTAGTTGGAGTGCTGGGTTGAAACCACTTACAGCTGGCAGGGATCTGGCGTTGATGTGGTCACTCTGGATGTTATGGTTGGGTATGCAGTTCTTGGTGGGCATAATAGTAGGATGTGTTGGGCTAGGGCTTAGAGTGGCTAGGCAGGTGGGTATGTTCGTGGAAGGGATGACATTGCAGGCAATAGGTCAAGTTTCTCTTTAGTAATGGTAGTGTGGTGTTTTGTTGAGGGTATTCGGGTACAGGCTATTCTGAGTGTTAGGAGTAGGTTCCTTATTAGGGTGTCTGAGGCAGTGGCGAGAGTGGTGTCTCTCTTGAACTTGGTTCTGGATGCTAGCTTACTGTTTTTGAAGGTGAGTAGGCAGGGGCGACTAAGGCTTGGGGTGATTGACAGGATTACTGTTTTACTTTTGTTGAACTGGTTAATCATCCTATTACTAGATAGAGGTGGCTTGTCGTGGTTGTGAGCTGAGGGGAGGAAGTGAGTTGGCAAGATAGAAATGGAGTCAGGAGGGTGGAGTGGCATGGATAGAGATTGTGTTAATTTTCTCCTGGTCTGAGTCACTACAAGGCCTGCATACTTGTAATGTTTAACTAAGGAAGCGGACATGTTAGCCAATTTAGTTGACATGCTTCTCAGTATGGGGATTCTAGTGTAGCTAATATAGGTTACTTAGGTCAGCCTTTCGCTAAATTAGTCTAGTTTGAAGGCAACATTACTTTCCGTGTTGTAGGCGTCTGCCAGTTACGTCTGGCATGAGTAGGCTTGACATAAGCGGGTGCCTGAGCATTACATTAGCCCAAGGCTATAGTTAAGTAGTAAGTGTGGCCTAGACAGTGTATCAGTTCAAAATATGGCCCTGTGTAGCGATTTAACTACATAGGGGTCACATATGGCGATGCAGAGAGTTAGATACAACATTGGTGAGCTGCAATGGTTAAGAACGTTTGGGACCTGGGTATTATTTCAATGACAGAATAAGGCACAAAAGTAGTGGATTGAATACCTAATGGTCACATTCGGCCTGTGCAGAAGGTGGGATGCTGCGTTAGTATCTAAACAATATTTCAGTACACACAAGTAGTGATTTGAGTGCCTAGTGGTCACATTCAGCACGCTCAAAAAGCGGGATGCAGCATTTGAATGTAAACAATATTTCAATACACAGACGTAGTGATTTGAGTGGCTAGTGGTCACATTCAGCATGCGCAGAAGGCGAGATGCCGTGTTATTATCTAAACAATATTTCAGTACATACAAGTAGTGATTTGCGTGCCTAGTGGTTAAATTTAGCATGCGCAAAAGGTGGGATGCCGTGTTAAAATCTAAGCAATATTTCAATACACACAAGAAGTGATTTGAGTGCTTAGTGGTTGCATTTAGCAAACGTCGACAGCAGGATGCAGCATTAGAACCTACGCAGTATTTTTAGGCATACAGAATGTCATTCTGATCATTTAGGATGCACAGTTTCGGTTGGGAAGTGTGTTTTGTTAGGTAGTACAGGTTTAGGGACGGTGTGGGGATGGTCAAAGTAATAGTGCCTTCGACACTTCATGCTTCCCACGTGGTGATAGTGGATGGGGGGGCACTCAAGGGCGAGTGGGTAGAAGTTCATACACATGAAGGTGTATTGGGCAGTTTCGTAAGGGTTTAACTTTAATATAGCGGCTAGTCTCCATTCCTCTCGGCTCCTCCAGGCTCGGGACAGTGGCCTTGAGCGTGGGCCTTTGGTGGGGGCTGGCTTTCACCTGCCGGCTCCCGGATTGGCCTGCTTGTTCAGGCAGCCAGCCAATCACCACAGCCTCATACAGCAGTAAGGAGGCACTCAGGATCAGACGGTGCAGGGGCCATTTTGAGAAAGGTTTCTTACTTTTAAATGTAGTATGCAGCACAGAGCACACCACGGATCATAGGGACTTCTATTCTTTCTCTCAATGCGATAAATACCCTGGATATTATTAGGATGCGTGCATGATTCAATAAATAATATTTCAGCAATTTTTCATCACATGAAGGTCCATCCACAATTTTTGCCCATGTGGGTTTACCTTAGGAATCGGTTTAGATGTGCCTTGTGATGGGTGCCAAGGCCATTTGGGCAATGATACATGATTTCCTCACAGTGCAAAGGTTGCTGCTTCCACAGCTAAAATTTCCAAGACCTGGTTGGAGAAGCAAGTTTATGTGATTCCGTTTTGAAATTGCGGGGGCAAGAAATGGCCTTGAGAGTTCCTTAAGATGTTGTAGGCTTTGTAATGCTCCGGGTACGATTGAAACTATTGAGCATCTTTTATTAAATGGTTTGCAATCTAGGTCAATAAGTAGTACATATTTTTTTCCTTACGTGAGACAATATAGATTATTGGATCTGGAGGTTTTTTGGAGAACATTTTTGAATGGGAGACCGATTGCATTGACTTTGGTCTCGATCAGATGCACTGAAGACATCTTAGCTATGATGTGTTGTTGATAGAGATTTTAATTTAGTTATGTGCCATTCGTTATTGTGTTATAATGTGAAGCATAAATGTATAATTTTGTGCTTCGTAATTTATAAATTGATTATGTTTTATATGTATTTTTGAAGTAAATATGTGTAAGGTGTTTGTAGTTAAACCATAACACAATACAAAAATGAAAAATGCGCCTGCGAGAAAGGAGATTTTACAGATGATAAAGCCACTGCGAGGGGACGCGTTAGCCTTGAACATACATGCACAAATTTACCTACACAGGAGTGTTCAAGGGAATGCGTTACAGTTGGGGAACAAGGGGTACATGGCAAATCTGTATACGTGGGTCTCTCAAAGTCATCTGGCTAGCACATGCAGAAATCTTTTTGTTGTTTGACTGTACCAAGGTGGGGTTACAGCGTTTGATCAAAGCTTTTGCCAACTTTGCCAAGACTAACTTTTTGAGGATTAACTCTGGAAAAACCAAAATTATGCAGTGTGCAGCGATGAGGACTAAGACACATTTTCAATGGTGGAATGGGCCCGATAAGTTGGAGAGAGTAGATCATTTTATCTACCTTCAATTCCCCATTGTGTGTACCACTCATAAGTCTCAGATGAAGGATTGGTAATGGTCGAGGATAGTAGAGCTAACTAATCAACTTTGCAAAATTGACGCGAAGTACCTGAAATGTTCAGTTATTCTGCTGCCGAATTTATGGGTAAAGTAGGCAGTTTGGGGGGCTTTAACATCAGGGCTTCCCCTCCTGGAAGCCACTGCCACTTTGATGACACTTTTTAAAGAGACATGGTTTGCAGCACATTCAAACACTGGCTTAGCTTTATGTACATGAGCCAGTTACTTACTGGTAATCTTCATTACTCCTAGACCTACCCTTCTTCGTCGCAGTACTTACTTGTGTGGCCCCAACCTCCATACCAGAAACCCATTCCATCTTTTCAATATTACCCATATATCCCATCCCTCTCTACTAAGTGCATGAGTGCCTAGTCACCACAATGCATGTTTTCAATACCACCTAACACCTTTACCTTTACACTCTACTCCAGGTCGTGGGAGGTGGGCTTGTAAGTACTCTCCCTAGATAGAGTAGGACTAGGAGAAATGGATATTACCAGGAAGTAACTGTCTCATTAACTCCATTTCCTTCTTCCTCATCCCAGTACCTGTGCACAATATACAATGGTGAAAACAGTCAATGATACAAAACATAGATCACCAAGAGTATAGTTCAAACACCCCATCACCAAATTATTTCCAGAGCATGTCAACCAATCACACTTGAAAGTGGTTGTATAGAGCTAAAACCCATTCCCAAAGAAGTTTGACCCATGCTAATGCAGTATCTGATGACATTTTTCTGGTTTGCCAAGGTTGCTGTTCTGCAGATGACTTGAAAAGCCATCCCCTGAGCATACGCTCAGGATGCTGCTCTCCTCTGTGTCAGAATGGCATCTGACACTGCTTTGTAAGCCCCAGTTTGTTTGATATTCATCAATATAAAATGATGTGGGTAATTATGTTTCTTAAATGGGAGGTCTGCAAATCAGACTCCCTTTCAATAGTATACATGCAAAATTATAATACACAGAAGGGCCTTGTTTAACATGTCTACTGACATGGCAATACAAGCTCTGCTGTGGCACATAACAATTTTAAAGGTCACCTGTGTATCCCTGACTGCTGTTGTGACCCAACGTCATTGCAGGCAGAGGTAACATTTTAACGTCTACACCTCTGATTTAAATTATAATAATTGTCGCCTTAGTCAGTATGGTGGCATGGTAATCTCTAAATATAAGATATGCCTGTTTGCAGTATGATGACTAATAAGCGCATATTGAATACAAGTATGAAAGCCACAAGCAATATTATATAAATTGTCAACTCTGCAAGTCAAGTCCCAGATATGTCAGGGCAATATCCATGTCTGGTTGTCTCCACTATAGCTAAGTGAGAAAATAGCCAGGATGCTACCGCCTTTGGATTGTCCAGCAAGTAGGACATCCCCCAAGAAGTCACCTGGCAAAGGGGCTTCAAAGGTAGCACTGACATAACAAAGGCAGCCTCACATCAGGATGCTGCACACCAAAGTTCCTTCTGAAATCGGCAGACATGCGAAAGGGACACTCTGCAGGAAAGTGCAGAGTAGCCTGACTTGACCCTCTTGAGCACAAAAGACCAAGAAATAAGATACTGTGAACACTCCCTGTCCCATTTGTCCACATTCGGTACAATAGAGCCTTTTAAGCCCCACTTCATTTTTCTTTATAAGACACCTTCTTGAAAACTGGTATTTTGCCAACTGAGTGACTACGAACCCCTGCTCATCTATCTAGAGTGCTATCCTGAGTGATGTGCTGTGCTTCTTTAAAGGATGGGATTTTGCTTATGTTTTCAATTAGTTATTTGCATCCTTATTGTTTCATTAAAAGCCTATATTTGTATAGAACCTTGATTAGGCATTCTATTATTTTGGACTCTGGTACTCTTGCTATTTGGGTTGCCACTGCAATCACCTCAAATCCTCCTGAACCCTGTCCTCGTTCCGCACGACTGCACAAGTCCAAAGAGGTACATCTTTCTGACTCTGAATGACGTTTATGATTGGGATCACTGATGGTTTAGTAGTAGTGTGGGGCTGAGTAGGCAGGCATTTCCGCCACTGCTTCAGAGTAGTAGTCATCTTGTAACCCCCCTCTCTTTAGCAATCGTGAAACGAGGCAAGCAAGGGAACCTATGCCACAGAGTATGCCATAACAATCCACTGCTGAATTGCTTTTCTAATAGTTGCGATTGAAGCCCACATGCCAGGCTTGTGATTCCCAAATGTAACAAACAGGCTTTCTGGCTGCCTGACGGAAGCAGTTCAGTCCAGATAACTCAGCTCCAAGTGAGACATTTCCAGGTTCGTCAGAAACCCAAGATCCTGCAGCACCTTGCATGTGACTTCCACGTGTTCCAACAACATGTCCCTGGAGGAGACTTGATCAACCAAACATCAATGTAGGGAACCTGCACCCCATAGCATGAAGATGCACCACCACCAGGCCCACCGTGAGAGGCGTGTTGAGGCAAAATGGAAGGTCCCGGAATTGGAAATCTGCCCCATATCTGAAATAGTAGTAACTTTGATACAACCTCCTGATGGGAATGTGAAAGTAAGCATCCTGCAGGTCCAGGGATGCCAGCAAACTAGACGTCTTTGCCAGTGGAATAATCTTCTGCAGACTCCCGGTCTTGAAGTGCCAATTCTGCACTAGCAGATTCAAACTCTTCGGGTCCATCGCCATTCGGTAATTGATCGGTTTCGAAACAACCAAGATAATGACCTGAGCTCTGTCCTTCCTGGCAACCTCCCAATTTGCCCCTTTCCACCACCTGTCCAACACCCCTTGAGTCATGGCCAGGAAATTCTATACACCCCTGGAAACAGAAGTCACAATCACTCACAAGGCAGGGCGGCAAGAGGCACACTTGATATTGTACCCACAGCTGACAATCCTGTTCACCCATGCGTCAAAGGACAAGGTCTCCCCACAATGCAGAACCACCGGAGTTCGGCCCCCACTCAACTGGCATCAGTACCTCTTTGACTTAGCAGAGAAAAACAGTTTCAACAAGGTTCTGACACAAGTCTTCCCATGCCACGCCAATGCCCCACTCTAGTATTGGCGTCACCTGCAGAGCTCATCAGCGTGTTTGTCCACATTCAACAACTGATGGAACCTGCTCGTCGAAGGAATAACCAGAGAGGATCTTCCCCATTGCCATTTTATGCTTATCAGAATGCCAGTCCCAGAGGTGCAAGTGATGTTGCCACAACATTGCAGCCCGAATAGTTACTGCCGGGGCCTGAACACTATCATGGGCCAAGTCCAAAAGCAGTTCCACCTGTGACTGAATGGCCTGTGACAATGATGCACAATCATTAGGAATCGAAAGTACAGATTCTTTTAACAGTGGAGTCCAACTTCCTGTCCACTTTGCCCCACATAGCAGCCTCCTCTACTGCCATGGAAGAGCATCCTACCAGGACGGACATAACGGTACCCACATGTGGAGATGGCAGAAATGAAATGTCCTGTGTTTTAAAGATGAGGGGGCAGCAGGTAGGTTTCATAAGTGGGTTTATTGAGCATCAAGGTAATCAGGTGACTTCAGGTATACATCTATAAGTGATAGGAGCTAAGGTAAGGAAATGGGCCCACTGGTTCCCACCACCCAAGCTTGTTAAGTGACTTCAATTCAGCACTCCAACTAAGTCAATGCCTAGTCTGGGATGCCCAAGGGAAGCCCTTATTTATATATGTATTTTTATGACAAGTTCATAGATCTGGATGATAAACCCTTGTATAACGCCCCTCTCTTTGAATCCCCCTGAACTCACTGAGCCAAGAAGTAGGTTTGTTTTGCAAATTAAAAGATTTATTTGAAAAATGTAACAATATATATATATATATTACACTTTTATGAATAAATTAATATTTGATAGCACACTTCTGAATATGACAATGATCAACAATGGCTAATGTTACACTAGCACACTTTTTTAATTACTTAGGAGTTGGTAGAGGAAGGATAAGGTAGCTGAGAATACTTTTATGGTTTCAAGGAAATGCAATGATGGAAAAGAAGAATGCAGCACAGAAATAAACTGATATGGTTTCAACAAGAGATAATATGATCACTTTTTCTTTTGACAATTCACTCCCCCACTATGCAATATAAAGAGATGGAAAAGAGAGCACACAGGTTTTCAGGAATACAATCAAAGCAATACAAATTCTAGTTCCCCCCTAGCAAGCTTGGACAAACCGGTATGCTTTAAAACATGCAGAAATACTTTTAATGTGATTTGCAATGAAGTGAAAATATGCTAAAAATTATTTTAATTCCCTATAGGAGATTCAGGGTAGGAGATAGCTACTTAAGGTTGGTTCAGGTCAACACTATCAGTGATTCATGAGGGATTGTTAGGTTGAAAACGAATTTCAGCAGTTGCAGGCAAAAGACAGCGATTTTTGACAGGTGGTGAAATTGAGTCAAATTACAGTTCGCGGCACTTTATCCGAGTGCGTCGATCGCGCTTACGGAAAAACTATAAGGGATAGAAATGGGCTTGTTGGAAAGCTTAGGTTCTTAGCTTTAAAATGCTCCTAGGACGTGTGGTTCAAAAGATACGGACAATTTAGTGGAGGTAGATTCTCAGAAATAAAGTAAGATTCAAATGGCAAATGACACTTTCACAAGTTTGTAATCACAGCATGGACACACAATTTCTATGCAGTTCTAAATAGGTGGAAATGGTTTGAATTAGATTATTTTAAACTAAGAGATTGGTTTTGTACAGCTCTGGCTGGATACTCACTCCTAATTTTGGAAGGAATGGGCCTCGTCACAGATCTGGTCAACAGGTTTAGCTGCGGTTTTCTCTGCTCTGCTGGTCTGGATCTCTGGTTCTGGCAAAAGTTCTGGCACTGCACAGAGGTGTGGTCTGGGTCTGGGGTGCGGTTGGGATACAGCTCTGGTTTCTGGGTCTGGTACTGGCACTGCGGTCTGGTCTGGGTCTCTGGTTCCAGCAAAAGTTCTAGCCAGAAGCGAACAGCACAGCCCGGCTGTTTTATTATGATGTGCCCCTTGGAAGTCTGGGGTAAAATCAGTTTTGCAAGATTGTAAGGCCAGCTGAGAATACTTTTAGCTTGCAGTAGGCCTTGTGCTTCAAAATTCTGGAATCTATCTGGAGTCTAAGTTCTGGATATGGTCCTTCTGGATATTGTCTGGTCCGGCAAAGTGCTTCGCAAGAAAGTGGAAAGTGAATCTCTACCTGGGTCTCAGTGGCTCTTTTTATGTCTTTTGAAAATGGGTGGGAAGGCTGACTTTCTATGCCCAACCCTCTGAGGATCCTGATAGGCTATAGGATTCTCTGTCGCCTGACTGGGGAACTGAATTGTGAGTCATCCCATATCATCAGGCATCATTTTTATGGCATACAGAAAGAACACTCGCTTTGACACTTTGCACACAAATCTATTTTTGACTTAAATCCATAGTTATCTATGTACAATTGTTCTAATATTATATGTCCAGTTAACATATTTTCTGTAGAGCCAAAACATCCGATCCCTGTTTTAGTAAGATGTTGTGTTCACTTCTGACAGAATTCTGCCCTTTTCATCCAGAACACAATCTCTACACTTTTCCAGAATTTACACAAATGTGCGCAAGGAATATGGGCATCAGATGATGAAGTGTCAGATTTTTAACATACATACTTTTGGAGTAATACCCTATTTTCCGCTACTACCCCCAGAACATACCACAGAGTCCTAACACCTCTTAAAATGTGCAGAGAAAAATCACAGGAATAATGATATTATTGATATAATTTTGACAATTATGTACTATGAATTATCCATCTTTTCAAATTTATGCTCTGGCTCAGAGGGGTGTAATTTCCCAAAGCACATGGGGAATTTCTGGTTTGTCCACTTCCTCCAAGCTCAGCTGGCTCACAGAGGCAGTGCCCCTCCCAGTTTCTTCCCAGAGGAAGCCATTTACGACCCCTTGATTTAGCAATTGCTTGGAGCAAAGGGAAGTTCATTGTTCTGTTTCCCTGCTCCCAGGTACCCCTTCCCTGATTCAATCAGAGAGGTGTGATCTCCTTTTGGTGGGGCAGCAGAAGGCAGGCCAGGCCTGTGAATACAATTGCTGGGCAGGTTTCAACTCCTTCCGGGGGTAATTGCCGGCCAGAATTCAATCTCCTTTAAGCCAGGCTTCAGCCAAGGTCACTTTTGTTCCCATTTTTCTTCATTCAAATCAAACTTACAATTTTGACACATGCAGCTAGAACGCTGATTCTAAGTTCAAAACTATGACATTTAAGCAGTGCAACCTATGTGACACTCAAAAGTAGGTCACTCATTTATTTTGAACATTTCGATTTTAGTGGCTTTAAATCCCATTTCACTTAAGCTGCTGACATCCACCGCTCAGCCAGTTTTGTTTTGAACATTATATTAGGCTCTTCATCTTTCCAGATTTGGTATGCACACAAGACTTCATACTACCAGAAGTCTGCTGGAGTTCAGTAAGATTTTTGAATATCTTGCAATGTTTGAAATAGGCATTTTGAGCTTGCATTCAGAGAAACAAAGTTGATTTCAAATCACTTTTTGAGCTAACAGGCACTGCTGTTTTTCCTTCGGAACCACGTTTCACTCATGGCGCTTCTGGCCCATCATGCTCGCACTGGTGGGTGGCAGGTCAGGCGAGCATTCTGGTGTGCGCAAAAACTGCGCGGTTTCCCTGGATTCCGTCTCAAATGTGGGCTTTTCAGCCATCTTTGATTTTCTAAGCCCACAGCACCAAATGTTGCAGCATAATAACTTGAACGTGGGTCGATACACCTGACAGGCTACATAGTTCCACGTGCCTGGGTGGAACACCTACTCAAATACTAACATTCCACATACACACCAAACATTCTCACATGACATCACACTGACTCCAAGCAACCTCTGGTGGCAGTAGCTCACACAGACAGAGGGAAAGCATGATACAGCATCCTCCTCTTGCAAGGGATAAAACGTAGAGGTGCGGCAGCAGAAGTGAGGCATTTACTTCTGGGATGCCATTATAAAGCCTCCTGCTGGGCTGCTGTGCGGTCTATTGAACTTTTTATCCTGATTATTTTTAAAATCTATTGCTGCTATTATTGTGTACTTTTTACTGTGTTTACTTACCGTACTCCTAATCACTGGGCTACTGTGGTTGACACTGCTGAATTGTGTATCTGTGGAACAGTCTGCTTTCTACTACCGCTGAGGGGGCATTAGTAGCCTCTCTCTCAGGGCGATCCCGGCATTTATGTGCCGGCATAATCACCCACGAAGAGGACGGGCGCACCGGGCATGCCGTCAGCACGCCGAAGGCGCACTTAAGGCAAGCCCGTCTGTGCCCGTCCGTGCACGGGATGTGCAGGATGTGCTGCACACCTGCAGCAACACCAAATTGGTAAGTAAGTCGGAACATAGTGCCTTGATATCACTGACACCTCCTGGCATGAAATGGCCCACTGGTTTTTCTCTATCCTCTACTGCTACAAATACTAAACGTGTACTGGCTCTGCAATGTAGTCTTTTTAATACAAGCTCCCTAGTGGCCCACACTATGGACTGCTATGACCTTCTATCCAATAATAACTATAACTTCCTCTTTCTCACTGAGACCTGGTTAAGAGAAACCTCAGGCCCCTACATCGTTCAGTTACTCCCAGCTTACTATGCTATGGTCCATTTGGACCGGGTGGCCACTCAGTAGCCTTCATCCATGATATTAAATATAAAGTAACTAGCACGATTTTTAAGCACTCCCTTAAAATGTAATGCTTGCTGATTCATATGTTAGCATCGCCTAATGACACTTTGTCCATTTTGCTGGTATACCGCCCTCCTGGTACTGATGGTGCCTTCTGCACCCAATTTCCTGCGCTGGTGCTGGAACTACAAACCACACACCCTAATGTAATGGTGATAGGTGATTTTAATTTGCCCACCAACTCTGATATTGCTGGGCACACTGCCAATTGTATGGCCCTTATGTATGATCTTGGGCTTCCTCAGAGGGTAATTGAACCTACCCACTGCCTTGGAAACACTCTGGATCTTACCTTTGCGCCAGAGACAATCACTGACACAGCCCATCCTATCCCGATGGCCTGGTTCGACCACTTTCTTATTCCCTTTTCAATTTTTTTAAAGACACCCTCCTACCACCAACCCAAGCCCACCATCAGTAAATGCAATTGGCGTGGCGTTACTAATCACAAAGTTACTTCCTCCCTGCAAGCTTATTGTGGGCAGACAGCTAATTGCACTCTGGCTACTTTGGAAGCCGCTTTTATAGCAACGGCTAATCTGTTAGCTCCTGAAAAAATCTGCAAACAAATAAATCGTCCTTCTGAACCTTGGTTCACTAAAGAGCTCAGATCGATTAAACTGCAGTGTAGAGAACTTGAGAGGAGGACGCGCATCTCCTACTCTGATGAAGCCAAATTACCTACCGTAACGCCCTCTCCTCAAACCAAAAAGAAATTCGCAATGCTAAGTAAGTTTTTTTTAGCCACACGGTTGAGATGGCCCTGAATAAACCCAAGGCCTTTTCTGACCTGGTTCACTCACTTTCTGCTCCAGTGACAGGTCACCCCTCAGTGCCACCCTCACAGAGCCTATGGAACTCTCTTTCTATCCAACACCTTAAGTCTGCTCCTCCAGTGGACGCCATACCCTTCGACATGATTAGTCACATCTTGTCTGCGGTCAATCATTCCTTCACCACAGGCGACATTCCGTCCTCTCTTGAACATGCTATGGTCATCCCTCTGTTAAAAAAACCCTCTCTGGACCCGGAAGTACTAGCCAACTATCGACCGATCTCTCTTCTACCTTATATGATGAAAGTAATGGAGGCACTTGTCTCCCCACTGCTCTCCAATTTTTTGGAATCCTCCCGCTATTTCGATGTATTTCAGTCCGGTTTCCAGCTGGGGGCGTGGCACGGAATCAGTCTTGAACTCGATGCTTGATGACCTTGCACGCCTGGTGGACCAGGGTGGTGTCGGAGCCGTCCTCCTTTTAGATCTATCAGCGGCTTTCGACACGGTTGATCACTCCACCCTGATTGGCTGCTTGTCTGCCGCTGGGCTGTCTGGTCTTATCCTTGACTGGTTCACTGCTTTACTTGCTGAGAGGTCCCAGTCGGTATCCCTCCCACCAAGTCGGTCCCCTCCTGTCTCCCTCACTTGGGGGGTCCCGCATGGATCAACATCTCCCAGATCCTGTTTAATGTCTACATCAGACTCCTTCTCCTTCTTCTTCAAGGCCATGGCTTCCGCTATTACTCCTATGCGGATGACACTCAGATTCTGGTCTGGTTGGACCTGACTCAGACTGAGACTGCTACGAGACTGAGGAAATGCCTGGAGGAACTGAGTAGTTGGATGTTATCTAACTAGCTTAAGCTCAATGCTAGTAAAACAGAAGTTGTGGTTGTTGGGACTACTTCCCCCAAGCTTTATTGGACTGTTGACTTTTGGCCTCCCTCACTTGGCCGTTGTCCTGTTCGTGCTGTCGGTGAAGAATCTGGAGGTTAAAATCTCAGCTTCTCTTACCATGGAGGAACAGGTGGCGGCAGTGTGTAAGACTGGCCATTTCAAACTCTGGGTTGTATGAAAGGTTCTTCCTTTGATCCCCACAGCCTGTCAAGCCCCGGTGGTGGCCGCATTAGTATTAAGTAGTCTGGACTACTGTAACTCGCTCTACTTGGGGCAACTTCGCAACCTCACTAAGTGGCTTCAACTTCTACAAAATGCTGCAGCAAGATCTATCCTTTGTCCTCCTTATGGTACTCATATGTCCCCCCTTCTGAAGCAACTACATTGGCTCCCCGTTGAGGCCTGTGTTATGTTTAAATCCATGTGCATGGTCCACCGGCCTTCTACAGCATTGGTGCAGAGTATCAACTATAGCTCTCTCAACCTGTGGCGTTCCCCAGGGATCTAACCTGTCCCCCTGGTTCTTCAACGTCTATATGGCTGCCTTGGCACATGTAATTTCCACTTTCACCTCTAACTTCCAGTATTACGCGAATGACACGCAACTTTCTTTCAGGCTACCCCCAGCCTCCTCCTCGCTCATACCTAACTGTCTGTCTGCTATTCAGTCCTGGTGTGCTACAAACGACCTATGCCTTAATGCCAGTAAGACAGAGATCATTTGCATTGTGACCCCTGCACCCGCTTTCCCACTTTCACACCGGCCGGCCTCCCTTGGCCCTGCGACCGCACCCACCTGTGTCGCAAGAAACATGGGGGACATTTTAGATTCCATTCTCTCCTTGCCGTCTCACATTTCGGACATCTCTAAAAAGTCCAACTATCAGCTACACATCCTCAGAGGTACTCTACCTTTTCTCACTTTCCCCCAGAGGCTCACTCTCTCCAGAGCCCTGGTTCTCTCTAGGATGGACTATTGCAACAGCCTCTTCCTCAACTTCCCTTCTTCAGCCCTGCGCCCTCTGCAACTCATCCAGAACAGAACCGCAAGACTCATCCTTGGCCTCAAGCCCAGGGACTGCATCTCTCCAGCGCTGAAATGCCTTCACTGGCTCCCCATGGTTGCAAGAATCAAGTTCAAGACCCTCTACATTATCCAAAAGGCTTTCTGGGGCTACCTACCTGAAACGCTGCCTAACTAAATATTGTCCCTCACAAGCCCTCTGCTCATCTACCTCCAACCTTCTACGAGTGAGCCGGTTCTCCAAGCAGAGATTTGGATGGAGATCCATACCCTCAGCAGGTGCCTCCCTCTGGAATAGCCTCCCTGCCGCCCACCGGTTTGAGCCTGATCTTCTCAAGTTCTGTAAACTCCTCAAGACCTTCCTCTTCGCCTCTTCCTTCTCGCTCCCGCTAACCTGCTCTCTCCCTCTCTCCCTCCTCTTCCTTGCAGCTTGTCGACTGGCTGCCTGGTGTACCTCAGAGTCTCACAGGTCCATGGCAGCCCCACCAGTCCACTTTCGCACTTGCCTCAGGGCCCTGTACACCACCCACACTCACTGCACTTGAGAATTAACCATAGAGAATGGCTCTCTATGCACTTACCCCAGTCTCCACCAACCTGGTGCACTTGGACCGCCCCTCCCTGTGACTGTGTGCACTTGCATGATCCTTAAGCACCATGCCTGAAGATTGTCTGTCTGTTATCTCTTTTCTTCACCCCTTAATTGCACTGGTACAACGGCAGGATAGCCGTCAGGCCTATTTACTTCCCCCTAACTGTTAAATGTATTTTACGCACTTACTCTGCCTGCGCAGACAATTATTGCGCAGAATTTCAAGGGCTCTGAGCGACTGTTTTTCCCCTGTTCCCACCCTCCTTGAGTGGTTTGAAACACGTGCTTGTGTATAAGCGCTATATAAATAAACAATACCATACCATACCTTGTTTTTTTGTGGTTCGCTCCAACAGCTACTATGTGGGTGGAGCACTGGCTACCTGTGTTATTGTATTTGGATAGGAACAACAGTCGATTAAAGAGGGAATTCCTGTCCGCCATTTCCCTTGTGTGGGGTGGAATTCAGCCTCCTACACCTGAGTTTCATGAAAGAAGGCATTTCCTTTATTTTTTGTTTTAAGATCTGATAAAGATCTTAAGTCACTTAACAGGGGGTGTAATACTCTGCGCACTCTAGGATGTTACTTTAATAAAGGACATTTGCCAATAGAGTATATAGCATCACTGCTTCAATGGTGTGATAAAAGATGTGGATATGATTGATATAGCAATCTACTGGGTGCTCCACATGCAGTGGTGGTGCTTTAAGTAAGCCTAGGTTCAAGTGGTCAGGAGTTGCAGTCGGGAGGATAGCTTAGGGACAACGTGCTCGCCTTGGAAGCAAAACTACACATCCCCGGGTTCACGCATACAAACCCCTGGGTATTAAGCGCTTTATAAATAATGTATCATATCCTATCAAGAGGTAGTTTCCAATGGGTAGGGGAGATATAAAGGAGTGGTGAAAATGGAATGGGTCTGTTGTCACCAGTTGGGAATTAACGTGTAGAGAGCTTGCATCAATATTACATGTACAGGTTCATCGTGAAAACAAGCAGTCACAGCATTTGCAGGATGGCAATTGGTTGCTTGTAACGCGCTTAATACTCAGAGGTTTCTAAGCGCGGACCCGGGTATTGAACATGGTTGTTGTGCGTCGTCTTGCTTCCAAGGCAAGCGAGTTGCTCCTGAGCTCAGCTAGATGCGTATGATAGACAGGGGAGCGCTCATTGACATTCCAATATACAGTGGCATCAATGCGCTACTTTTGTGGCAACCAAAACACAAATTATGGCACAAATCGACAAATATATCGGCATTTATTTTATATTACATTCTTAATAGGTCGCTCGTAAACGTCTTGAAATCCATTGCTGATGTTCCTATTCTGTCTTTGATTAAAAAAATAATATCTTGCCGAGTCGCTTCTTTGATTTAAAAGATGTTTGGAGCTTGAGAACACTGGCCCCGTGAGAGCCAGAGATCAGAAGTTAGCATTGATTTTGCGTTCGACTGACGTTTCTTGTTGCAAGCTACCAGGGGCATCAAGAAAAGACCGCGCCCCTGAAGTCTCCACCTGCACAAAGCACATCATTTCCAACTGCCCAAAGGCCCAATGACTGGTCTGATGATTACAGTCTACCATTAATCAGCCCTTCCCTTTACTATCAGCAGAGCCTCCAGCTGGGTTTCAATGCTCCTTCACCTCAGGATCTGCAAAGGGTTTATTTAACCGCGAATTTGTTAAAAGAAATCAGCATTCTGTCTGGGCTTAATACTGAAAGAGCACAGTAAAGACATGTCTTGTATGTTTCCACTGTTTTGGTTGTAAAGTCCTAATTTATGCAGATACGTTGTCTACTTCAGATAAGGAGATTAATGTTCCTGGTGTCTTCTACCTGGGCTTAGTGGGAAAAGTGTATGATGACAGCTGTGTGCTTACCTAGGTGGTCAGGTTCCAGCCTGTGAGGATATGGACGCTGGGAAATAGTTTAACCAACAGTGTCTGCGTGTATTTGTCTCTATCACATCTTCACGGCCTCCCACTATGCCAATGTTTCTAAGGTTATTTCTATGACTGCGATTTTCAAGGCCTGGCGTTCCACGTTTGGCCTATAGTTAAGTGATGTCTGAGGTTTCCTCTCTGCAGGCATTCAATCTATTTCCTACTGCAGTAAAAAAGAACAGTAAGAACAGTAATTGACGCCTAACAACATTCTCCCTATCGACCACCCACACTCTCTCTGACCGCACCAGATCAATGTGATTTTTCCGCAGCGGGCCTTTTTTTTCTCTTTCTGTCGGGAGAGCTGCAGGGGTGTCCCCGCAACCTCTGCTCACTATACTGTACAGTCTAGTGAGCAGTTTGTTGCGGGGGATACCCCCACAGCCCCACGCAGGCTGTAAACAAAACAAAAAAAATTCAGGCTGACCCTACCAATAGACAATAGACCTAAACACATACCACGAAAAGTTCGAACTGAGGTGAGGTCGGTCATTTCAGGGTAGGTAATTTCGTCGTAACCCACCGCACCCACTATACCCCCACTCTACCAACCCCCATTCGCTCTATCCCACAGACCCTACCGCCACTCACTCTACTACCCCCACTCTCTCAACCCTACTCACCCACCCTACCCCCACTCTCTCTAACCCCACTCTACCAACCCCCACTCGCTCTACCCCCACAGACCCTACCGCCACTCACTCTACTGCCCCCACTCTCTCAACCCTACTCACCCACCCTACTCCCACTCTCTCTACCCCCACAGACCCTAAACCAAGTCTAACGCCAACCACCCACCGTAGCCCCCTCTACCCCAACCACCTGCCCGAGCCCCACTCTATACCACAACCACCCTCCCCAATATCTCTACCCCCACTTCCTCTACCACCACCCACCCACCATACCCCCACTCTCTCTACCCTCACCCACCCACCCAACACCCACTCTCTCTACCCCCACCCACCCTACCTCCAGACTCTACTGCCACCACCCATCCTAACCCCACTCTCTACCCCAACCCGCCCTGCCCCCACTCTCTGTTTCCCCACCCACCCTACTCCCAAATTCTCTACCCACTCCCACCCACCCCCACTCTCTCTACCCATACCCACCCACCCTACTCCCACTCTCTCCACACACCCACACCCACCCAACTCCCACTGTCTCTACACCCACCCATCCTACTCCCACTCTCTCTACCCATACCTACCCTACCTCGACTCTCTCTACCCCCACCCAACCTAACCCCACTCACTATACCCCCACCCACCCTACCCTGCGCTCTCTACCCCAGTCCACCCAACCTACCACCAATCTCTCTACACCCATCCACCCACCCTACCCTCACTCTCTGTACACCCATCCACCAACCCTACCCGCACTGTCTCTACCCCCATGCACCCTCCCGACACTCCCTCTAGCCCCACCCACCCTACACCCACTCTCTCTACTCCAACTCTCTCTAACCCCATCCACACTACTCCCACTCTCTCTACCCCCATAGTAAGAGATTTCAATCCGGCACTTCACCTAAATTAACGCCTAACATGTTATGCACAACTGAAATCCTTATTTATTTTGTGTCTAAAAGTTCTTTTATTCTGAACGATGTACCACTCATATCACGACCCTCGCTTGGAACCCCCCCCCCATCACACTGAACCAGGAATCAGGCTGGTTTGCAAAGTTAAAATATTTATTTATGTATTCACAATATAATGGGCCTCATTACGAGGATGGATGTAGCCATGGCGCTATTAGCACCATGGCTACCCCCTTACCGCATTCCGGGTGCAGGTTCTCGGAATAGGGATTTACTGGGTCATTCCAACTTTGGAGGACCCGATAAGTCCCCATTCTGAGAAATATTCCCCATTCCCATTCGAGCCCCCATAGGACTCAATGGGAATGGGGATGAAGCTAATAACGGGCATGCTATTAGCGGGCCCGTTATTAGCTCCCTGGTCCCTTAGCGGCTCCTGCTAAGGGGCCTCGTAATGCAGCGGTAAGGGGTTAACGGCAATGGCACCCTTACCGTTGCCGTTAACCCCTTACCGCCAACCTCGTAATGAGGCTCACCATGTTTAATGGGTATACACTAATCAACAATGGGGTGATGTAACACTAAGCAATCTCTTTAATCACAAGGAGTAGTAGTGAGCAAAACAATTCAGCACAGAAATAATACTTTTGTTTGTGTTCAGATCAAATAGCAGTATGGTTACTATTTCAACCCCTAAACACCCCGCAACCCCCCCCAACATGCAATGTAAAGTGATGGGAGGAGAGAGAGCAGGTATTCAGGAATGCAGAATTCAAACAAAATATCAATCCCAATCTCCCCCCAGCAAACACAAGAGATAAACGGAATTGATTGGCAAGCTGTCAAAATGGTTTTAAAGTTATCTTGAGAATGGAATGGGTAAAACACTAAATATAGTTTAAAATGGTGAAATTGTTTACATTTGTATGGGAGCCACTTTAGATAGTTGCAGACAAACACTAGCAATGATTTGATACTAAGGAACAATGTGAAATCTTAAAATTGAGGTCGGGTGCAATGAAAAGCTGTTTTATGCGTGGCAGAATTTTCTAAAACAAAATTATTTTCCGCGCGCGGTAATCTAGCTACAAGCAGAAGTTGAAATTTTGTTTCTAGCATAAAAATTGAGAAAGTTATGGACGTTTTAGTGGAGGTCGTTTTTCTGAGATAGGCGTAAGAATGGGAACACAGGGATGTACTTTTAAAAGACAAATGGATTATGACTATAGAAAAAGAGAATGCCACACTTGAATCTCCACATTCCTGGCCAGAGACCCTTCACGTGATGGATACTCACTTTCTTTCCGGGATTCAATTTATTTATTCACAACACTAATGATTTATGATTTTAGAAAACAAATAAGAGAAACTTAGCGCAAGAAAAGTTCTGACAATTCAAAAGTACCCCTAACAATATCAGGTTCTGAAGACAAGATAGGATGGATTTAAGATTGGGATTGACTAAACAAGGTACATATGCTGGTGACACAGTTCTATCTTTGATACTCACTATATGGGTTTCAAACGGAACCTCAGGGATTCTGGTCAGGGATTCTGGTCAGAGATTGGCAGCGTCAAGGCGATCTGGACACCACACGGCACAACTGTACTGGATCTGATCTCCAATAGCTCTGGTAACAGCATGGCACAACTGGATTGGATCTTTTGGTTCTGGTAATAATTCTTTTCAGCAAGGAAGCAGTTACAGCACAGCCTGGCTGTTTCTTTTGTTCCCCTTAGGTTTCTGGGGTGAATTCTGGAATTTAAGGCCTAGCTGAGAATGGTTCAGCTATAGGATGGGCCTTTCTGCTTGCCAAGTTTCTGGAGTCTGGAGCAAGGAAGATGGATGGTTCTCTAGCAGGGTGCTCTGCCAGCAATCGGTTAGCGGGTGAATCTGTGTGTCTCTAAGTCCTGAGCTATCTCTATTTATGCTTATGATAAAGTGGGGTGTGTGCCTTAGGCAGGCAATTGGCTGAAGTCTCATCTCTCCCTTGATTGGAGGAGAAAACAGGGTGTCACCTTGATGGTGTGAGTCTATGAGTCAGAGAATCCTCCCATTGTCCCTTGAACATAAAATCTACTTTTATTACAATACATATTTCCATGTGTGCAATCTCTACAACAATCATATATACAGTTTATATATTTTGTGTAGCATCTACTCCTCCAAACCTCGTCGCTGTAAGATCTTGTGTCTGCTTTTTACAGAATTTTGCCCTTTTTGTCTGGAACACAATATCAAGTTTATCAGAAAATGTGCGCATTGAATATGGGTATAAGTGTATGAAGTTTCATGCTTTTGGCATAAATATATTTGGTGTAAAACCATATTTTCTGCTTTTACTTCACAGAACATCTCACAGAGTTCTGGAGCCTCTTAAAACGTGCCGCCAAAGATAGATTCACAAATCTGTTGTTTACATATTTTTCACAATTTTACACAGTAATTTATCAGTCTTTTAAAAATGTGCTTTTGGCCTTTGTTAAGCAACAAATTGTGGTTTTTCTCCGCCTTCTTCTTCTCCTGGCAGCTCAGAAGAATTCTCCTCCCAGTTCCTTCTGGGCCTGGCCATTTATGACTCTTCACACTTCGCATTTCCTTTCAGCCAGAGGATGTCCATTGTCCCCTTCCCCTGCAGCCCCAAATTCTCCTCCCGTAATCTAATCAACACAAAGGTGTGATTTCCTGGTGGAGTGAAGCAGAAGGGAGATCCGTGGGGGAAGCTGTTGGACTGGTTTGATTGCTTTTAGGCAGGCTTAAATTCAAGTTCATTCTGTTACATTTTTTTCTTGGTTTAAAACAAACTTGTCATTTCAAAACAAGCAGCTAGAATACTCATTCCAGATTCTAAACCATGGGATTAAATAGTTACAACCTAGGTTACTCTCAATAACAGGTCACTAAAGTTTTCAGACATTAGATTTCAGTTGTACAAGTTTAAATTCTATGCAGGCTTCTGACAGCTGTCATACAGGCGGCCGAGGGTACTTCACCCAGATTTTGACTGATTTCACAGGCAGGCACATTTTTGCTGCGAATGTTTTGATGACAAATTCCGCTTTTCGGGACATTGTATGTTCATAATGATTTCTTTAATTAAGTGAATTGTAGCACTCAGCGAGAATATTGGATGTTTGAGGGTGTTTTGTACCGGCATTCTGCAGTTACAGCAACCAAGAAAAATGATTTAAAAGCAAGATTTTGGATTTCTTTCAGCAAAGCACTGCTTTTCCCTCTGCGCTCCATTTTCACTTGTTGTGAAGCCCAGTGCCATGTTTCAGGAGTGAGATCTCCGTTCCACCAATGACAACATGCATGGTAGATTTGGCAGCCGTCTTTTTGTGTGGCAAAGCGCGAATCCCATAGGTTTTGGCGTACATGAGGGTTTTTGCTGCCATTTTGATATTTCTGGCACCATCAGCACACAGGGATGCCGCAGGCCAGAGCATAAGTGGGTAAATACATCCCACAAAGCCCCCCCTTGACCGCCCGTCAAGGGAAAGTCGGGAGATTGGGATGTTCATTCATTCTTTTTGGTCCGAGTGGAAAAATCTGTCTGCCTCTCCCATCAATGCTGGATCGACAGGTTCTCCTCGCCGGTTCCGGATGGGAGTATGGAGCGATACCGATACTCCGGGCCCCTTGGGTCTTTCCTCCCGGTCCCCAAGTGGTCCTCCTTGGTGCTTAGAATCCATGGTTCCAGTGCTATGATGACAAGAACAGAGCAAGGTTACGGACATTTCCCCAACACTATTCATGTAGCGGGGCAGACGCATACATTTGACATACAATTGACAATCTTTCCCGCCTGTAATTACTACTGATTTTAACAGGTGGAATGGTTTTACAGTTGGAATTTTCTAGGGATCCGGAATGTCCCCCTCTGGGTTTCTAGATGGTTCCTCTAGTTGCTGCAGAGTATGCCTAGGATGGCAACACTTCAGCTGGTTTATGTGGACCCACTTATCTTCCCCTTCTGCCAAACTGCCTTTGGGGATGCAGATGTTGTAGGCGACTGGTGAGATTCTGTCTACAACTTCAAAAGGACTCCGCCAGCTAGTGGAGGCATTTATCAATGTCTGCTCTTGGGTTCTGTAGAGCAGATGCTGGGGAAGCACCATCCTTCGTCCAGTCATCAGCTCAAACAGCAACGTTTTTGTTGCAGAAGAAGGGGTAGATCTGATGGCCATCAGGACAAGAGGTAATCGAATGTCCCAACTTGGCCCAGAATCTGCCACAAACTTTTTTAATATGCTCACAATTGTCTTGTTGTATCTCTCAACTCCACCACTAGAGGCTCGCCGGTAGGCAATGTGTAGTTTCCTTTTGACCCCAAGTATCTCCCACATCTTTGTCATCACTTCGCTCGGTCTGACTCGATCCTTTGGGGTAATCCAAAATGCGAGAAGATGTGATTGATCATCAGGGCAGCTGCTGTTTCTGCCTTGCAATTTGGGGCCGGGAGACATTCCACCCATTTAGTGAACAAGCATGTCACGGTCAACATGTACTTGTTCCCCTTAGAGGAGCGAATCACGGGCCCGATAAAATTGACTTGTAAATCTGACCAAGGCAGTGTCATCCCCCTCTTTTGGAGGGGAGCACGGTGTGTGAGGGATGTTGGCTGAAATTGTGCACACACAAGACACCCCTTCAAGTATTGGTCGAGGTCCTGCCCCATGTGTGGCCAGTATGCAACCTCTCGCAAGATTTCTAGTGTCGTATGAAACCCCCTATGACCTGCTGTGGCCGCATCATGGGCGTGACTTAGCATCAGGCTTCAGAATGAGGTAGGGACCACCCACTGGTCATGGCCAGATATGGATCTCCTTACCAACAAACCGTCTTGGATTTGAACATTTTTGGACATTTCATCAACACTCTGAAGTCCGCTTTCCCTATGTAATTGGTATCCTTCAGGGGAAAGTTCTCAGGGTGCTCAATGTGTTGATAAAACTTACCAATTATTGGATCCCCTTTTTGAGCCGTAATCAAATCAGCATCTGGGGTCTCCTTACTCCATTGTGCAGTTGAGAGTTCATTGTGAGCATTTTTCCGGGACCTAGTGATAGCAGTGACCGTATTTCCCCCAACAGGGACTCGATCTCAAGTAGATCCCCTTGTATGGCTCCGGTTTTGGCCAGATGTTCAGCTAGGTAATTTACAGTTTTGTCTGGTCCCTCTACTTTTGAATGACCCTTAATCTTTTTCCAGTAGATGGTCATCCCATTCGAGGTGACCAGATCATCATCTATATTCTGTATTAATTTCCCATGTTTCAATGGTTTATTATTAGAACATAACATGCCTCTGGTTTTCCAGTTAACAAGGTGCTCCACGAACCCGTTCCGTACATAATCTGAATCTGTGATTATGACCAGTTTGTGGAGTTGGTGTTGGACAGCAGTAAGGATGGCTTGATGCACAGCCATCAACTCTGCCACTTGACTACTTCGGGGACCGAATTTGTACCCAGCGTAGGGTTCTGGAGCATCATTCACCCATGCATTCCCTACGCCGGCCACAAGTTCTTTTACCCTGTTGTTGTCAACATGGTAGAGGCACCCATCCAAATAGACAGTGGGCATTCCCTCACACTGGTTGTCTTCATAGACTTTGTGTGGGGAATTAAGGTATACCTCCATGTTGTCCTTGATTTTAAGACTTTTGTCCTCGAGACAGTTTTCTCTGGCACAATTTGTTTTTTATTTTTTATTTTTTATTGTGTTAACTGAATTAACAGTTTTTACAAAAAGGAAAGTCTTGCTTCTTCAGGTACTTTGTGTATGTTTTTCCATTTTTTTTGTTCGTCAAATTAATTATCTAGGGCTAAGTCCTTTAGTCTTTCATTTATTGAGCAATGGCCTCCAGGTACAGACTATGCAAAAAGTTTACCAGCGCAATGACAGGTCTTCGACTTAGCCCATTCATCAAGAAAGTCCACTAGTAGTCTTCGTCCAGTCTTGAAAATTTAGAATAGAGATGACCTAGGTGAGTTTCCCTTTTGCCAATGGTACCAGGACAATGGAGAATCAGATGTTTTAGACTTTCCTTTGTGTTCTGTTTCAAACAGAAACAACAAGAATCGGTCTCTGATTTGCCTCGGATTCTCAAAACCTTGTTTGTTTTTAAAATGTTCAGTCTTGCTCTCAGGAACGTCGAACGCAAGGTCTTGTTTGTAAACTTCAATAGGTAGCTGATGGGTTCGTTTATTTTTTGGGCAAAAAGCGGAAGGTTGGCCGCGGATTTGTAGTTCAATGCTTTCAGCTGAGTGTCGCACCAGTCAGTTTCCTTCAGTTTTTTTTGCTGTCTTTGTTGGATTGGATACAAGCTCATCCTCTGTACTTCCTATTGCTTTTAGGAGAGTTTGATTTTTGTGTATCCAAGCTTTAAGCATTTTGTTTGAACCTTTCTCGATTTCTTCTTGGATTAGTGTATAGATTTTCTTGTTAGATGATCTCACTTCCCTGTAGAACATCCGGCTGTTAAGGGACACCGTGCCTTCAAGTGAGATAAGGCCGAGTTCTCTTCTTTTGAGGATTATTGGCGTAGAGGTAGGCAGTCGGAGTAGTTTTTTCCAGATAAAACCTTCCAACTTAGGTCAAATTGAGTCTGGAATGTTTTGTCATCGCTACTCCGTAGATAAGCGATGGGACCACTTTCATCCTGTAAAAGTTAATTGCAGCCTTAACTGAGAAGCAACCACATTTTTTGTCCATGATAATCAGTTGGTTAGTTAAGATTTTGTTTTTATGGACCAAAGATTCTTGCATTGGTTGCTCTTTCGTCTTGTTGCTAAACATGGTGCCCAGGTATCTGAAAGTTTCCACTTCTTCGAGGTGGGCACTGTTAAGGAACCATGTCTCTGATGTTTTCCGTTTGGCCGCTTTTATTAGACGCATCACTTTGGTTTTCAGGGCATTGCTTTCCAGATCGTTAGTTATCAGATATTCATTCGAATTGTCCAATTTTCTCTGGAGCCCTATCTTCGTTTGGTCAATTAGAATGATATTGTCTGCAAAAAGCAGCCTACTGATCTTTTCAGAGCCAGAGAAGGAGGGAAAGCTTTTACATTTCTTTCAGAATGTTGGTAATCGCCTGTATAGGCGTTGTAAAGTGCCGGTGCCAAGGGACATCCTTGCTTTACTCCGCAGGTTGTGCGAATTAGCGAGGAGAGTAGACCTGTGCCATTGAGTCAAACTCTCATAGATGTTTCGGTGTAAAGTTCTTGTATTGGATCCAGCAAAGCGGGGGGACATTTCCAGTTGGTGAGTTTTCTCCATAACTTCTCTCTATTTACTTTATCGAACGCTTTGGACAAATCGATAAAAGCCAGGCACAGAGTGGGAGCCCCTTCTTGTTCTCTGGCCTTGAGGATGTTAAGAGTAAATATGTTTGCCATGGTGCTTAGATTTTTCCTGAAGCCAGTTTGGAAGTTGTCCCATCCTTCTGAAGAAGACACCCAGGTCTTAAAGCTATTGAGAAGGAAGGATCCAAAGAGTTTTCCGATGCAATCAAGGAGTGCAATGGGGCGATAGTTGTTTGGATCGCCTCTGTCTCCTGATATATAAATTGGCACTACGTTTGCTGTCTTCCAGGATGTTGGAATGGATCTGGATGCCATGCAAGATTCAAAGATTTCCGCTATCAAGATAGACCAGCTGGCGGGGTTGGATTTTAAATCCATGTTTGACAAACCGTCGGGACCGGGTGCTCGTGATGATTTAAGTTTTTTGATTTTAGATTCGATACCAGCTGGGTCGAGTTCAATGTCCCAGTGGGTACTTCGATGTTTCAGAGGTTCTATCCCTTTCGAGGGTAGGTAGAAGAGAGCTGAAAAGTGGGTAATCCAAGCTTCTTCTGGGACGCCAGATGTTAGGGCGTCTTCACTTGGTGAGCTTTTTGTAGCAATCAATGACCAGAAAGCCTTCGTTTGCTTACCACTAAGTACTCTCAGCATTTGCTCAGACTCAACTTGATAGAGCTGGAGTTTGAATCCTTTTAACCAGTTCTTGTAACAATTGATTGAAATCCGAGCTGCTTCGCTGTTAATAGTGGAAGGAAAACGTCTGGCCTTTCTTTTAGCTCGTCTCATCATGAGCCTTTTTTCTCTTAGTATCAGGTTGTTGTAATGGTGGGTCTTCGTTTTGATTCAGCTGCCAATTTGTTTAACTTGGTATGGCTGTAGTAGTGGGCAGTTGTCCGTGAGGCTGGATAACTCTTTTGAGTTTTCCCGTGCTTTGGCTTGGCAGTAGTTTGTAGTTAGTGTCGTGATGGCTGGACCTTTCAATCTCAAACGTGTGGAACTAGCATGAGTCTCAATGTTGGTCGTTCTGAGAGCACAGAAACTCTCATGGGCAGGTAAACGGGAAGCTGTCCAAGTCATTTTCAAAAGATTGTGGTCACTATTGAGTGTTCTAATAACCTCAAAACCTGTAACCTGTATCATAAGTCTCTGGAGAGATAGACATGGTCTAGAGTGGCGTGTTTCCGGCTAACTCCCAGGATGGGAGAACCGGGTGGGATGCTTTTCCCAAGAAGTGGGCGTTATGAAGGTCAAAAGTGTCCATCAAGATCGCCCATTTCCTTCCTCTTTGTAGGGAGTTTTCTGACATTGGTGTGATATTAGCTTTTATTTGTAAGTTTTCAGTTCTTTTTTGCATGATCTTGACATTTAAATCTCCACAAATGATTATACTGTCAATTGAGTCATTTGCGTCTTTCAGGATATTTTCAATTTTTTGTAGGAAGTGATCGGTTGCGCATTCTTTGGGATTCCAGTACAAGTTTATCAATAGATAAATTGTTTTCTTTTGTTGACTTGGGCCTTCTAGGCTAACGCCTTGTTGGATCAGTGCTGCCAAAATATGCGGCTTGTCCTTTATGACTTTAAGAAACTGGAGATTGGATCCGATGCACAAAGCGGTCAGTAGTCCGGCCCTTGGTCGACCTGTGGCTCCTCTCAGAGCTGGAGAAAAGATGGTTACGTAGCCCTTTATCGTCTTGGAAACACCAAATATCAGATGATCCAAGATTTACATCTGAGGAGTTTATCAGGTGAGTGAAACCTCAGGTGTTCTAGGAACCCGAGGTTAGGCCGGTGATGATTTCCAAATTTAATGACCGGCTGAAGGAGTCCTTGTTTGTCTGTCTTGTGTTTGATTGCTAATATTTCTGTTTTGTGGACAGGGCTTTAGGCAGCCAAGCCCAACGATTTATGTCTTCTTTGATACTGGTTCGGTTCTGATCACAGGTTAACTTCTCTTATCCTTTCGTTGTAATATGTTGTTCGATAGTAATGGTCCAGTTTTTCTGAGGGCCAGGTGGAACTCTTTCCAATTCCAAAGAGCTTAATCGATGGCCCTTATTTTGTTTCGGCGGATTAAGCCTTGGATTACACACATTTGAAAATGATGGAACTCGCTCATGCGAGTGTGGGGTCCCCTCAGTGTGTTGATCGTTCGTCTTTCTGGCTCGTGATCTTCTTTCCAAGTGATCTATTGAACGCTCCTTGTATTTATGACCTTCATTAGGCTCATAGTCTGTAAGATCGTACCCTAAAGATCTTAATTTATTTTTTGCCTTAGTTAAAAGTGACCTTGTTGTTTCTGACTGTATGTGTAGATAGACACTGTCCGCTCGCTTTTTATTTTGAAACTCCACAATCGTAAGCTCTTCTGATGGTAGAGATTTTAGTGCTGGGACCAAGTGCAGAATTTTTAGAATGGTTTTTCTGTTGAGAATGAAAGAGGAGTCTTCTTTCCAGATACTTTTCAGAGTAAAAGTACGGGTCTTGGTAGACCTAACGGATCGTCTTAGAAGTTCTCTTTTGGCTCGGCGTTCTTTACTTTTTCTCTGGGTGAGGTCACGTGCTTTAAGTTTCTAGGCCCTCTGGAGTTGGAATTCCGTTGTTTTCTTGGTATAACCGAGGGACTAGCTTTATGGTCTGATTTTGTTTGCCTTTTCGTGGTCCGATCTCTTGTGCAAGAACGCTCTTCCCTGTGACGACTTCTATGAACTCTGGAGCGCCAATGAGTTGAGTTTTCAGTCGGTCGTTCATACTTTAGTTTTTGGGGATCTCCTCTCGTTGATGGCTTCCTATTAGATGAGCGGGGCTTGGAAGTAGACCGCAGAGAAAACTTGTCCGTTTTCTTGGCCGATGGATATTGGAGCATTCTTGTGCCTTTGTTTTTTGCCAGGAGGTTTTGTTTGTTGTCCTCCAATGTTAGAAAGATTGGACTTGTTTGCTCCGGATAGAGCACATTTTTATCTTGTTTTTGTTTGTGGTCCAGGTCCACGGCACTTAGGGAGGGAGATTGACTGTTTGCCTTTCTTTTCCTTTTTTGTGGGGGGTTCCAGTCGACCTCACCCCAATCCTCCCAGATTTCTGTCTCATTCAAGGCTGCCTCCATCAACTCACTTTCCGTAATTGATAAGGTAGTGTCCTCCGTATCTTGCTTTCCCTTATTGAGAATTCGTGAGTTCTTTGGTTGTGGAAGGAGGGTAGGGTCGTTGGGTTTGGGCTCAAAAGGTAGGCAGGATTGTTTTAGTGAGGATGCCAGACTATCTTCATTGATTTTAGTTCTGGCTAATGGCCTACTCAACGTCGTCTTGGGTGGCCAGCTCAGTTTGACACTGTCTTTTTGGATGGATTGATCTAAAGACCAAGTTGCACATTCATTTTTTAATTGAGATTTAGTCACGGTTTTCGGGTTGATTTTCTTCGAGGTGATTGAGGACGCCAGCAAAATCTTACTATTCAAGGATGTCGTCTTTTCTTTTGATGTCAATGAAATCGAGATTGAAGGAGGAGCGTCACCTATTTTCGCTGAGTTGCGGCTAGGTGGCTCACTTTTTGCTTGGTTGGTAAGGGCTGTCGTGACTTCTTTTACCAAATTTCCTGTAAATTGGAAGGTTTTGATGGGCAACTCTTCCGTTTGAGTGGACTTCAAGCACTTTGTAGAGGCAGCAGAATTTCCAGATTGCGAAGCGGCTTCTCCCATAGGAGGCTTATTTATTTCTTTTGCTGTGATGTAACCTTCAATGAAGGAAAGGCACGTTTGCATGTGGGCCATTAAAGTTACTTGGTCTTTAGCTGTGTCATTAAACGCTTCGTACAGCTTAGTGAAGGGAGCTAGTGCGATGGTCAAGGATGACATGATGACAAAAGGGTCTATTTCTTTTTTTTTTGATGGTAGGTGAGCCTGGAGCGGCTCTGGGGTCGGGCGTAGGGTCAGAAACGCATCTTCCCATTGAGGATTGACGTGAATTATTGAGCCTCTCGCTTGCAGAGTTCCTGTGGGTGGGACCACAAGGAACTGCGTCTCTTTTCATCACTTCCTGGCTGGTCAAGTTTACTGGTTCTTAGCAGAAGGGTTCAGTCAGAAATTGACTCTTCTTTGGAGTTACAAAACTTCTTGGCACAGGGTCTTCGACTATCTTGTTTGTCACAGAGACGCAGTTGGTTTGAACTTGATCAGTGCAGGTTTTGGTTACATTTGGTATCGGTTTAGGTTCCGGTGTGTTCAGGGTGGTTCCAAAGCCTGGCGGCCTCTCCACTTTTAGGTGCCATCTTTTCAGAAATGCAAGTTTGCGCAAAGAGTCTTTTTCACTTTCCTGAGTTAGGTCTTGATGGGTTCCTTCCAGGAGTTCTGCATCCGATATCTCCGCTTTGTCATCCCCATGTGGTTGTTTTTTTTTCATCGCAAAGAAATCGACTATGGATCCCGCCGCTGGTGTTTTTTGGGCCTTGAAGAGACGCGATGGTGTTTTATCTTTCAATGATGGTTTTTTACAAGATTGCTGCTTAGTAAGCTTTGAAGAAGACGTCATATTATATTGTGACTGATGCTTAGTGTTTCTGGCCACCGTAGGATTGTGTCGGCTTGTAGATACTGTTTCTGTCGGCGTGGTGTGTGATTCAGAGAAGTTGAGTCTTTGGGGGATGGTCTGAGGTTTAGGAGCATCCCCCAACGCATCCAAGTCATCTTCAGAGTACTCTATTGTAGAGTACGAGCAGTCCTCAGTAGTCTGGCCGATGACGCTGTTATTTGGGGGACTAGATAGGTCCTCATTTTTGATTACTTAGTGGATTTCCACTTTGGTTTCTTCTTTGTTCTGGAGGTCGGTTAATTTAGCCGACGAGATGGTAATAACCAAGGGCGTGAGCAAAGTAGGCACTTTTAAGGGAGTAGCGAGTACAAGGTGAGCCCCTGATGCGGATGGGCCCTTCATACGCTGGAGCTCCTGGTTTTCCAGAGAAGCGGGCCCCAATTTTTGGCGTTCTGGCAAAGTAGGATTCCGACGATCGACCAAGCCAAACGTTGAATCGGGCTGAGCCTCAGAGTTTGAGGTTTCCTCAATGTTCATCGAGGGCAGCATAGGGGGCAGAGTCCCCGCCACTGCACCGCGGCTCTGCCCCGTGTATTCCAACTCACTCTCTACTGCTCGCGCCTCGTCGGCCGCAAGACTCGTCACCTCCGCGACAGGTTCCCGGCCAGACGACAGCGCTCAGATCGAGAGGAGGAGCACTCGGTATCCGAGCAGGTGAGCCTCGCAGATCCAGAGGGAAGAAACAGGGCGCCTCATTCTCGTTCTCGCCCTCAGAAGCATCCTCCTCGGCGGTGGCGTGATTCACAGGGTAAGTTGCTGGGTCCTCCACGGTCAAGACTTGAGGGCTGGTGGGGCCTGATGTGCTGTTTTCTGGGGGAGGGGGGAGATGAAATAAGTTCATCTTTTCCACCGTAGAGACGTGTTTAATAACTTCGACTGCCACCGCTGCCATTGCGGGTTGATCACTCCCCTCACTATGGCTGTACAGTTCCGATGATGTTAGGGCTGAGGAAACCTCTTCCGAGCCGATAAAGACTTCAGTGTAGTCTGATTGGTGTTTACTGGAGTCCGACGGTGCCGGGGCTTCAAGCAATTTGAAGTTTAATTGTGCTATATTGGTCTTCTTAGAGGACGCTTTTCTTACGCGCTCACTGGCTTCAAGGGGCTCTGTCGTTCCAGGCCGCTGTTCTCATTCCGGGTCCGCTGACTCCAAAGCCAGTGCCCCTCACTGCTAATTTCACCGGCCAACATCTCAGGACCGAGCAGACCGCGGATCGGCCGCGGACTGCCGTAGACCGCAAGCACCTCAGCGAGCAGCTCCACAGCCGGTCCGCGGTTCGAATGAGTTTAAGAAGGCTGTGTTGGTCACACCTCCAACCACAGCAATGGAAGGCAGAAGGGGAGAAACTGGAGACTGCCGTAGAGCCATAGACTGCGAGCACCTCAGCGAGCATCTCCGTGGCCGCTCCGCGGTTCGAATGAGTTTATGAAGGCTGTGTTGGTCACACCTCCAACCACAGCAATGGAAGGCAGACTGGGAGAAACCGGAGACTGCCCTAGAGCCAGAGACCGCGAGCACCTGGCACAAACATGGAAGTCAGCCAGACCTTGCGCGAGGGGACTCTTCTTGTTTTGGCCGTATCTGACCTCCACAGGAAAGCCTTGCATTGACAGAATCCGGGAAGTAATTTGGGAATTGCTCACATTTCTGGCCCGGATTCTGTCACTTTAAAGATATTACAGAGGCTGGTGTGCAGTCCCCACTATGATGTATTCCCCTGGATAAACTGGCAGTAATTCTTCAATGCCCACACCGTTGCCAGGAGTGCCTTCTCACAATCGTTGAATTTTTCCTCCACAGAGGATAAAGTCTTACTCGCATAGGAGATTACTTTATTGACCTTGTCATGCTTTTGATATAATACTGCAGTCAAGCATGTATTTGACAACCCTGTCTCCAAGAAGAACTCCTTGTTTTTGACAGGGTAAGCTAGGCAAGGCGCTTGTGAGAAGCTTCTTTTGAGTTGTCTTACTGCCTCGACTTGTTCTGGACCCCACTCCCACTTGACCCCCCCTTCAAAAGATGGATCAGGGGTCTTGTGATCTCTGCATAGTCCTCAATGAACTTTCTGTTGTAATTAGTTAGTCCAAGGAGGCTCCTTAGTTCCCGCAGAGTTGTGGGGTCTTTTAATTTCTGGAGTGCTTCCACTTTCCTTTCCTGGGGATAGAGACCCTGAGGAGTTATCTCATGCCCCAAGAAATTGACACGGGTCCTACACCACTGTGCTTTTTGAAAGGAGAGTTTTGCTCCGGCAGCCCTCAACTCTGTCAGGACATAAAGGATCTCCGCTATGTGTTCCTCCACAGTTGAGCTTTTGACTAGAACATCATCTACATAGGCCAGGTTACCCCTTTCAACCAGGTCGGGCATGGCCTTGTGTAGAAAAATGTTAAATTAATTGTCGGAGTTGATGTAACCAAAGGGAGTCCGGGTCCATGTGTACTGCTGCCCCCCTAAGGTAAAGGCCAGTTTGCATTTGTCCTCCCTAATGACAGGTACAGTCCAGTACCCATCGGTCAGGTCAATTGCAGTGAATACCTGTGACCCCTGGATCTGGGCCAGCCCTTGGTCAATGTAGGGAAGAGGCCATTGGGAAGTATGAATCCGTTTGTTGAGCTCCTTTAGGCCGGCACAGAGTCTCCACTGGCCGTTTGATTTCAAAATCCCCAGCACTGGATTATTGAAGGTGGTGTGAACTGGACGGATTATCTCACGGGACTCAAGGTTCTTAATTATTTCAGTAAGGGACTCCATTGATGCAAGAGGCAAGCAATATTGCTTCACAAACACTGGAGCCATGCCAGGGTCCATGGGAATTGTTGTTGTGTCGATGTCAGTGCGACCACAGTCATATGAGTCCACCGCAAAGAGATCTTGAAAATCTAAGAAAACTTGTTTCAATTTTTTGCTTTTGTTCCAGAGTCTCACAGGCATCAGCTAACTTGACTCTCTCTTCAACCATCTGCCTGAAGCCTGGAAAGACTTCCGGTTTTGCTATCTCAGCGGCCTCCTCCAGCTGGGTGGAGAAGTCCCTGGTCAAAGTGCTGATTTGGGCTGAGGGCTTCAGGTGGGGAAGGCAGTCCTCGCGGACTTGAAAGAACACCTCATTCCTCCTGAAGTCACAGGTCACATCTTCTTTACCATAAGGGCAGGAAGTGTACACCAGGAAATTCCCCCCATGACGGGTAAAGATCCTGTCTGGTGTTGCATCATCGTCGCTATCACTGTCAAATCAGTCCTTGGGGATTGGTCCTAACAGTTCATTACCTAAATCTATGGAAAAATGTCGGTCATCAACCGCCATTCCAATAATGGTGCCTGCGGCCAGAGTGATACTCTTTAGGTCGTTGTTATCCACCTCTATCGGAATGGTTTTGTGTTCTATGTTGACTAGTGGTGTTCGGTTCACACCCAACCCTTGCTTTTGGAAATGAGCATTAAGATGGACATAGGCGTCAGGGTTTTTCAGTTTCTGTCCTCTTTTAATTTTTACTTCCAGGGGGAATTGTCGGGTCCGTTCTGGGATGGTGAGTCACTCTCCAATCTGAATTTCAACTGCATATGGCAGCAGTTGTGCTGACCGAAATGATTTCTCTGGGTCATCAAAGTCCATCGGATTACCGGCCAATCGGATCCAAGCTTTGAAGTTTACTAGGTCCAAACTAATGGCAAAGCGATTGAGAATGTCACTGCCAAAATAAAATGCAGCAGGGACATCTCGCACAACCCAACAATTATGGACTATGCTCTTGTTGCCTATGGACATTTTGAGCATACACCTGCTAGGCAGGAGATGTTTGGAATTGGGTGTTTCCAGGTCCATTTCCCACTTGTCTAACAGTTTAAATGTGGGAATGGCTGGATCTTTTGGGAGTTTGCGGAACATGGCCTCGCTGATGAAGCTCTTACCGTTGTTCACACAGACTCGGGCGAGAACAGAGTCCTTCCCTTCATTTAACTGAATAGGGATGAACAACTGCTCTCCAACTTTCCAAATATCAGCCAAGTTTTGAGCTGATTTTACATCTTTCTGGACTATTGGAGTGGGATGTTTTGATTGTGAATTTGTAAAGAACTTCAGTGTTTCCTGAAATAGAGAGGACTCCCCATCACCAGTTTGTTGTCCTACTGGAATTACTGTCATGTCTGAGATTTGATTATTCTGGAAGTGAAATTCTTTTTGGTCAGGTTTTTGTTCAACCATGTGGCATGTGCCGTTTAAACTAACATGGTTGATTAACATGGTTGACACTATGTTTCAATTTTATTGGTCGGCTAGTCTGGGTCCAGAGGACCTTGTTTACACAATCTATGAAGGGAGACAAGCTACACACAATGTCATTCATTCCCTAGTAAAAAAGGGGTGCCCTCTGGAGTCACAACTTCACCTTGTGTCGCCCAATTTTAATGTCCAAATCCGCAGTCCCCTCGACCGGAATTTACTTCCCGTAGAAGTTCTGAAGTTGTCCAGGAAGAGGGGTGAGAGGAATTTATTACTTCTCTCCCCTTCCCGAATTCAGTTGATCAAAGGCCCTTTTTGACAGAAGGGTAGCTTGGGACCCAGTGTCCACCAGTGCCAAAATTGTACATTGCCCCTGTATTTGGACTGGGACATAATATCTTCCCTCCTTTTCCTCAAGGGGGCAGAGGTAATGCACATTTTGGCCAACTGGTGGGTTAGTTTCTCTACTTTGGACATTGACAGAGAGATGATTTGGGCAGGATTCTGTTTGGGATCCTAGGAATCTGTAAAAACAAGATGACAGCTAGATATAGGGGAAGGTTTGGGCTCCCCCTGGTTCTGATTCTGGGCTGCCCCCACCCTTTTGGAGGCAGTCACCAGGATGGGTTTGAACCAGGGGCTTTTCGTGCTGGTCATTCTGAGTACTGATGATGGGCAGTTTCAACTCGGTCCCCACATCTACCCAGTCTGGATTTGGATCCTTTGGGACCCATTTTTCTTTTGAGGAGTTCCCCCATCCCTGAAGGAGAAGTGCCTTTTCCCAGAATCCTCTGAGGACACCTCTCCTTCATACTGGAAGATTTGTACCTCCTCCCCAAAATGGGTCTTTTTGGGCTCTTTATTTCTCCCACCCGCCCTCTGCTCCTTGGGTGGCAGACTTTCGGGGGCAGGAGATTTTGGTTCTGGTTTCTGGGTTTCCAGGGGCTTTTCACAAGTGGGGAAGGAAGCTTCCTCCAAGTCTTTACACCCCCCTTCCTCTTGTGCCTCCTAACTGGGAACCGGTGGGTTGGTGGGGTTCTTCCCCCGTCATTGCTCTGGAGCACTAGATCCTGGATTTGAGGCATTCTGAGCCGCCATGCTCATCTGAGGGTTCTGTTGAGCCCTCAGAATGCGACCCAGATCCTGGGCCATGTTCCAGACCTGGCGCTCTAGTTGGGACACCAGCTCTGGCTGGTACGGGGTCCTTATGTCTACCCGGGGTGGATCCCGGGAAGGGTAGCTATCCCTTCTCCCAAAATACCCCGGGTTAGGGAAGTTTGGGTATCCCTCCACCCTTGGCCTCCCCTCTCCCGGATTGGGCTGTCTGGGCTCAGGAAAGACAGGAAAGAAGGATGGATTGTTTTGGGGGTTGAAATTTGGTGGGTATCTGGGAAAGAAATTTGGTCCGGCATTTGGGGAATTACTGCACTCCTGGGGAAAGTTAGGAGGGAAGTTCCCTGGGTTTCCTGCTGTCTGATTGGACCCCCCCTTGGGCTGGAGGAGTCCACACATAACCCAGGATGGGTCTATTTCCCTTGTAGCGTGGGCTGATGTAGTCAGGGACCTAAGGGGTCTGATTTGTGGGGTTACCCCCCTGGCTCCCTGTTTGTGATTGGCCCGAGGGCCTTCTGGGTTTGGGGTTGTTGGGATTCTGTGCGGGAAGGTTTTTAGGCAAGAAAGGGAAAACAGGAATGCGCTTTTAAAAGACAAATGGGATTTCTTATACTAGTTTATGACTATAGAAAAAGAGAATTCCACAAATGAATCTCCACATTCCTGGCCAGGGACCCTTCACATGGTGGATACTCACTTTATTTCCGGGATTCAATGTATTTATTCACAACACTAATTATTTATGATTGTAGAAAACAAATAAGATAAACTTAGCGCAAGAACAGTTCTGACAATTCAAAGTACTCCTAACAATATCAGGTTCTGAAGACAAAATAGGATGGATTTAAGATTGGGATTGACTAAACAAGGTACATATGCTGGTGACACAGTTATATCTATAGATACTCACTATATGGGTTTCAAACTGAACCTCAGGGATTCTGGTCAGGGATTCTGGACAGGGATTGGCAGCGTCAAGGCGATCTGGACACCGCATGGCACAACTGGACTGGATCTGATCTGCAATGGCTCTGGTAACAGCACGGCACAACTGGATTGGATCATTTGGCAGCAGGGAAGCAGTACAGCACATCCTGGCTGTTTCCTTTGTTCCCCTTAGGTTACTGGGTGAATTCTGGAATTTAAGGCCTCCCTGAGAATAGTTCTGCAGTATGATGGCCCTTTCTGCTTGCCAAGGTTCTGGAGTCTGGAGCAAGGAAGATGGATGGTTCTCTAGCAGGGTGCTCCGCCAGCAATCGGTTAGCGGGTGAATCTGCGTGTCTCTAAGTCCTGAGCTGTCTCTATTTATGCTTATGATAAAGGGGTGTATGTGCTGGTTTATCCTAAGTATGCCCCCTTAGGCAGGCGATTGGCTAAAGTCTCATCTCTCCCTTGATTGGAGGAGAAAACAGGGTGTCACCTTGATGGTGTGAGTTTATGAGTCAGAGAATCCTCCCCTTGACCCTTGAACATAAAATCTACTTTTAGTACAAAACATATTTCCATGTGTGCAATCTCTATAACAATCATATATACAGTTTACATATTTTGTGTAGCATCTACTCCTCCAAACCTCGGTCGCTGTAAGATCTCGTGTCTGCTTTTTACCAATTTTTGCCCTTTTTGCCCGGAACACAATATCCAGTTTATCAGAAAATGTGTACAAATGTGCGCATTGAATATGAGTATAAGTGTATGAAGTTTCATGCTTTTAGCATAAATGCATTTGGTGTAAAACCAGATTTTCCGCTGTTACTTCCCAGAACATCTCACAGAGTTCTGGTACCTCTTAAAACGTGCCGGCAAAAATTAGATTCACAAATCTGTTGTTTACATATGTTTCATAATTTTACACAGTAATTTATCAGTCTTCTAAAAATGTGCCTTTGGCATTTGTTAAGCAACACATTGTGGTTTGTCTCTGCCTCCTTCTTCTCCTGTCAGCTGTAAAGCAGTCTCCTCCCAGTTCCTTCTGGGCCTGGACATTTATGACTCTTCACACTTCGCATTTCCTTTCAGCCAGAGGATGTCCATTGTCCCCTTCCCCTGCAGCCCCAAATTCTCCTCCCCTAATCTAATCATCACAGAGGTGTGATTTCTTGGTGGAGTGAAGCAGAATGGAGATGCCTGGCCTCTGTGGGGGAAGCTGTTGGACTGGTTTGATTGCTTTTAGGCAAGCTTAAATTCAAGGTCATTCTGTTACATTTTTTTCTTGGTTTAAAACAAACGTGTAATTTCAGAACAAGCAGCTATAACACTTATTCCAGATTCTAAACCATGGGATCAAATAGTTACAACCTAGGTAACTTAGGTCACTTAGTTTTCAGACATTAGATTTCAGTTGTACAAGTTTAAATTCTATGCAGGCTTCTGACAGCTGTCATAAAGGCGGCCGAGGGTACTGCGCCCAGATTTTGACAGATTTCACAGACAGGCACATTTTTGCTGTGAATGTTTTAATGACAAAATCCGCTTTTCAGGACATTGTATGTTCATAATGATTTCTTTAATTAAGTGAATCGTAGCACTCAGCAAGAATATTGGATGTCTGAGGGTGTTCTGTACCGGCATTCTGCAGTTTCAGCAACCAAGAAAAAGGATTTAAAAGCAAGATTTTGGATTTCTTTCAGCAAAGCACTGCTTTTCCCTCAGCGCTCCATTTTCACATGTTGGGAAGCCCAGTGCCATGTTTCAGGAGTGAGATCTGCGTTCCACCACGGAGAACATGCATGGTAGATTTGGCAGCCATCGTTTTGTGTGACAAAGCGTGATTTCCATAGGTGTTGGCACGCATGAGAGTTTTTGCAGCCATTTTCATATTTCTGGCACCATCACAACACAGGGATGCTGCAGGGCACAGCATAAGTGGGTTAATACATCCCACACCATCCACCCACCCTGCACCCACTCTAAAATAAAACCCACCCACCCTACACCCTCTCTCTCTAACCAAACCTACCCACTCTACACCCACTCTCTACTCAAACCCACCCTCCCTATCCCAAATCTCTACTCCCACCCGCCCATCTGACCCCCACTCTCTCTACCCCCACCCACCATCTCTGCACTCTCTTTACCGCCACCCATCCGCCCACCACTATCTCTACCCACACCCACGCCAACTCTATCTACACCCACCCACCACCACGCTCTTTACAACTCACCCACTATATTCCCACTCTCTACCCCTTCCCATCCTTCCTCTCACACTCTCACTTTATTGCTTAGCCTATCACGCTTCTCCTTTATTACTCATATTTCCACTTGCTCATCATCAAGGGCACCCTCTCTCAATGGCTTCATGCCATACTCTATTCTCCTTCTCATTCCCTTGCACACCCGCACCTCTTATCACATCCTGATTTGAAACATTGCACTCTCCTCCTTGCACCCTGGTACCAATAAATGCAAAATGCAAAATGCAAAAGACAACAGTAATTTATGTTATGTTAAAGGTTCTTATACCGAGCACTGTTGCGACATGCGTGGGTTCTTTGCGCTCTGGCGATATGTAAAGCAAGGGGATATGGGGATAGGTTAGTAGGACTGAGCAGCACAAAGAGCAAGAGAGTTTTGAAGTGCTGTTGGCAGCATCAGTTCGGTTGACACCATTCGCTGAGTGAAGGTGTGTTTTTTGTTTGGTAGCCGCCATGTGCTGTTGGGCAAGGCTATATGTGGTTTGATTTGTTGTTGTGGTGTAGTGAAATGTATGCAGTTTGTTGTGCTGTAGAGTTATGGGTTGTGTATAGTTCATAGTTTGAGAGGTGTATGCAGAGGTGTGAGATTTTAGTAGGGTTAGTTAGTGGCAGTACCCTTTCAGACTAAGTTACATCAACTGGCTTAAGTCAAACGATATCTAATGTCTGCACATACACATCTATCCCTCAGGACTAAACTCTCGCAACACTGTACCCCTTCTTGTATATTTGCCTGTGCCCCCCCACATCCTAGTTGTACGAACCATGCCTCTACATCCTATCTATATTGTAATGATTTGTCTATGTATATTCCATTGTGTTTTCTTTTTTCTTTCTGTGATCCTCATCTGCACTACTGTTTGATTGCACTGCCAACTTTGTAACCTGTTAACTAAGCTTCGCATTATCTGTAACTACTGTGCCCTGATACCCCTGGGTCTGGTGCGCATTATAAATGAATAAACTAAACTAAACTAAACTTACCCCTGCAGTTCTGACTAACTGTGGCCCATATCTCTTCCCCTGTTGTACGTTCTGGTGTGCTCCAATTACCACCCCTACGGTGTATGCAGAATTTTTTTTAGTAGGGTTATTTAGTGACAGTATCTTTTTTACACCCAGTGTTCTGACTAAGGTTCGCCCATATTCCTTCCAGTTTAGTATATTTTAGTGTGCAGCAATTACCACCCCATGGGTTCCTCCAGTGGGGAAGTGTTCCCTGTGCACTGCACCCTAATCTAATCATCACAGAGGTGTGATTTCTTGGTGGAGTGAAGCAGAATGGAGATGCCTGGCCTCTGTGGGGGAAGCGTTGGACTGGTTTGATTGCTTTTAGGCAAGCTTAAATTCAAGGTCATTCTGTTACATTTTTTTCTTGGTTTAAAAAAAACGTGTAATTTCAAAACAAGCAGCTAGAACACTTATTCCAGATTCTAAACCATGGGATCAAATAGTTACAACCTAGGTAACTTAGGTCACTTAGTTTTCAGACATTAGATTTCAGTTGTACAAGTTTAAATTCTATGCAGGCTTCTGACAGCTGTCATAAAGGCGGCCGAGGGTACTGCGCCCAGATTTTGACAGATTTCACAGACAGGCACATTTTTGCTGTGAATGTTTTAATGACAAAATCCGCTTTTCAGGACATTGTATGTTCATAATGATTTCTTTAATTAAGTGAATCGTAGCACTCAGCAAGAATATTGGATGTCTGAGGGTGTTCTGTACCGGCATTCTGCAGTTTCAGCAACCAAGAAAAAGGATTTAAAAGCAAGATTTTGGATTTCTTTCAGCAAAGCACTGCTTTTCCCTCAGCGCTCCATTTTCACATGTTGGGAAGCCCAGTGCCATGTTTCAGGAGTGAGATCTGCGTTCCACCACTGAGAACATGCATGGTAGATTTGGCAGCCATCGTTTTGTGTGACAAAGCGTGATTTCCATAGGTGTTGGCACGCATGAGAGTTTTTGCAGCCATTTTCATATTTCTGGCACCATCACAACACAGGGATGCTGCAGGGCACAGCATAAGTGGGTTAATACATCCCACACCATCCACCCACCCTGCACCCACTCTAAAATAAAACCCACCCACCCTACACCCTCTCTCTCTAACCAAACCTACCCACTCTACACCCACTCTCTACTCAAACCCACCCTCCCTATCCCAAATCTCTACTCCCACCCGCCCATCTGACCCCCACTCTCTCTACCCCCACCCACCATCTCTGCACTCTCTTTACCGCCACCCATCCGCCCACCACTATCTCTACCCACACCCACGCCAACTCTCTCTACACCCACCCACCACCACGCTCTTTACAACTCACCCACTATATTCCCACTCTCTACCCCTTCCCATCCTTCCTCTCACACTCTCACTTTATTGCTTAGCCTATCACGCTTCTCCTTTATTACTCATATTTCCACTTGCTCATCATCAAGGGCACCCTCTCTCAATGGCTTCATGCCATACTCTATTCTCCTTCTCATTCCCTTGCACACCCGCACCTCTTATCACATCCTGATTTGAAACATTGCACTCTCCTCCTTGCACCCTGGTACCAATAAATGCAAAATGCAAAATGCAAAAGACAACAGTAATTTATGTTATGTTAAAGGTTCTTATACCGAGCACTGTTGCGACATGCGTGGGTTCTTTGCGCTCTGGCGATATGTAAAGCAAGGGGATATGGGGATAGGTTAGTAGGACTGAGCAGCACAAAGAGCAAGAGAGTTTTGAAGTGCTGTTGGCAGCATCAGTTCGGTTGACACCATTCGCTGAGTGAAGGTGTGTTTTTTGTTTGGTAGCCGCCATGTGCTGTTGGGCAAGGCTATATGTGGTTTGATTTGTTGTTGTGGTGTAGTGAAATGTATGCAGTTTGTTGTGCTGTAGAGTTATGGGTTGTGTATAGTTCATAGTTTGAGAGGTGTATGCAGAGGTGTGAGATTTTAGTAGGGTTAGTTAGTGGCAGTACCCTTTCAGACTAAGTTACATCAACTGGCTTAAGTCAAACGATATCTAATGTCTGCACATACACATCTATCCCTCAGGACTAAACTCTCGCAACACTGTACCCCTTCTTGTATATTTGCCTGTGCCCCCCCACATCCTAGTTGTACGAACCATGCCTCTACATCCTATCTATATTGTAATGATTTGTCTATGTATATTCCATTGTGTTTTCTTTTTTCTTTCTGTGATCCTCATCTGCACTACTGTTTGATTGCACTGCCAACTTTGTAACCTGTTAACTAAGCTTCGCATTATCTGTAACTACTGTGCCCTGATACCCCTGGGTCTGGTGCGCATTATAAATGAATAAACTAAACTAAACTAAACTTACCCCTGCAGTTCTGACTAACTGTGGCCCATATCTCTTCCCCTGTTGTACGTTCTGGTGTGCTCCAATTACCACCCCTACGGTGTATGCAGAATTTTTTTTAGTAGGGTTATTTAGTGACAGTATCTTTTTTACACCCAGTGTTCTGACTAAGGTTCGCCCATATTCCTTCCAGTTTAGTATATTTTAGTGTGCAGCAATTACCACCCCATGGGTTCCTCCAGTGGGGAAGTGTTCCCTGTGCACTGCACCCTAATCTAATCATCACAGAGGTGTGATTTCTTGGTGGAGTGAAGCAGAATGGAGATGCCTGGCCTCTGTGGGGGAAGCGTTGGACTGGTTTGATTGCTTTTAGGCAAGCTTAAATTCAAGGTCATTCTGTTACATTTTTTTCTTGGTTTAAAAAAAACGTGTAATTTCAAAACAAGCAGCTAGAACACTTATTCCAGATTCTAAACCATGGGATCAAATAGTTACAACCTAGGTAACTTAGGTCACTTAGTTTTCAGACATTAGATTTCAGTTGTACAAGTTTAAATTCTATGCAGGCTTCTGACAGCTGTCATAAAGGCGGCCGAGGGTACTGCGCCCAGATTTTGACAGATTTCACAGACAGGCACATTTTTGCTGTGAATGTTTTAATGACAAAATCCGCTTTTCAGGACATTGTATGTTCATAATGATTTCTTTAATTAAGTGAATCGTAGCACTCAGCAAGAATATTGGATGTCTGAGGGTGTTCTGTACCGGCATTCTGCAGTTTCAGCAACCAAGAAAAAGGATTTAAAAGCAAGATTTTGGATTTCTTTCAGCAAAGCACTGCTTTTCCCTCAGCGCTCCATTTTCACATGTTGGGAAGCCCAGTGCCATGTTTCAGGAGTGAGATCTGCGTTCCACCACTGAGAACATGCATGGTAGATTTGGCAGCCATCGTTTTGTGTGACAAAGCGTGATTTCCATAGGTGTTGGCACGCATGAGAGTTTTTGCAGCCATTTTCATATTTCTGGCACCATCACAACACAGGGATGCTGCAGGGCACAGCATAAGTGGGTTAATACATCCCACACCATCCACCCACCCTGCACCCACTCTAAAATAAAACCCACCCACCCTACACCCTCTCTCTCTAACCAAACCTACCCACTCTACACCCACTCTCTACTCAAACCCACCCTCCCTATCCCAAATCTCTACTCCCACCCGCCCATCTGACCCCCACTCTCTCTACCCCCACCCACCATCTCTGCACTCTCTTTACCGCCACCCATCCGCCCACCACTATCTCTACCCACACCCACGCCAACTCTCTCTACACCCACCCACCACCACGCTCTTTACAACTCACCCACTATATTCCCACTCTCTACCCCTTCCCATCCTTCCTCTCACACTCTCACTTTATTGCTTAGCCTATCACGCTTCTCCTTTATTACTCATATTTCCACTTGCTCATCATCAAGGGCACCCTCTCTCAATGGCTTCATGCCATACTCTATTCTCCTTCTCATTCCCTTGCACACCCGCACCTCTTATCACATCCTGATTTGAAACATTGCACTCTCCTCCTTGCACCCTGGTACCAATAAATGCAAAATGCAAAATGCAAAAGACAACAGTAATTTATGTTATGTTAAAGGTTCTTATACCGAGCACTGTTGCGACATGCGTGGGTTCTTTGCGCTCTGGCGATATGTAAAGCAAGGGGATATGGGGATAGGTTAGTAGGACTGAGCAGCACAAAGAGCAAGAGAGTTTTGAAGTGCTGTTGGCAGCATCAGTTCGGTTGACACCATTCGCTGAGTGAAGGTGTGTTTTTTGTTTGGTAGCCGCCATGTGCTGTTGGGCAAGGCTATATGTGGTTTGATTTGTTGTTGTGGTGTAGTGAAATGTATGCAGTTTGTTGTGCTGTAGAGTTATGGGTTGTGTATAGTTCATAGTTTGAGAGGTGTATGCAGAGGTGTGAGATTTTAGTAGGGTTAGTTAGTGGCAGTACCCTTTCAGACTAAGTTACATCAACTGGCTTAAGTCAAACGATATCTAATGTCTGCACATACACATCTATCCCTCAGGACTAAACTCTCGCAACACTGTACCCCTTCTTGTATATTTGCCTGTGCCCCCCCCACATCCTAGTTGTACGAACCATGCCTCTACATCCTATCTATATTGTAATGATTTGTCTATGTATATTCCATTGTGTTTTCTTTTTTCTTTCTGTGATCCTCATCTGCACTACTGTTTGATTGCACTGCCAACTTTGTAACCTGTTAACTAAGCTTCGCATTATCTGTAACTACTGTGCCCTGATACCCCTGGGTCTGGTGCGCATTATAAATGAATAAACTAAACTAAACTAAACTTACCCCTGCAGTTCTGACTAACTGTGGCCCATATCTCTTCCCCTGTTGTACGTTCTGGTGTGCTCCAATTACCACCCCTACGGTGTATGCAGAATTTTTTTTAGTAGGGTTATTTAGTGACAGTATCTTTTTTACACCCAGTGTTCTGACTAAGGTTCGCCCATATTCCTTCCAGTTTAGTATATTTTAGTGTGCAGCAATTACCACCCCATGGGTTCCTCCAGCTGGGAAGTGTTCCCTGTGCACTGCGGTCCATCCGTTCCGACATCGGGACACCTCTCTCTCCATTGTTTCCATCATAGGCCTCTATCAGTTGTTCAATTAAGTTGGACCCATCTCCCTCCCCTGTTTCCCCTTTGGCCCTCCATCGGGAAGCTACACCATAGGTCTAAAATATCACCCCTCCCATTCAGATGTCTCGCTCCTTCCCTGCACTGCACTCTGGTCCAGCCTACTCCCTGCTCTTTATCATTCGTGTGTTCATTTCATGGTGCGCGGTTGTTGTTGAATAGTTGTCATCCCATTTTCAGCTGAAGAGGCAGGTTTTTAGACGTTTTCTGAATTTTAGATGGTCCTTCATTGATTGTATTTGTCTGGGGAGGGAGTGCCAAAGGTTAACGGCTAAGCAGGAGAATGCCGATCCACCACGTTGTTTCCTCATATATGGTTCAGGTTCTAATGTCGTTGCTGGATCTGAGTGTTCTAGTCGGCTGGTAGATGGTGAGTCTCCTAGGCCGTGTATTGCTGTGTGTGTTATGCACATTGTTTTGAAGGTGATTTGTTGTTTAACTAGGAGCCAATCTGGCATCCTTAGCGCTGTGGTGATGTGGTACCTTAGTGAGAGTTTGAGGAGAGGTCTGGTAGCTGTGTTCTGTATTTGATACAGTTTCCTCAGTAAATAGTGTGACACTCCGAGGTATAACCTGTTGGCATAGTCTATCCTGGACATGATGAGGGAGAGGATGGCCAGTGCTTTGTGTGTGAAGGAGATGGTAGAATCTTTCTGATCGTGTGTAGATGGAAGAAGCATGTCTTAATTAATGCGTTTACTTGAGGTTCCATCCTAATCTCGTTGTCCATTACGATTTCCAGTTCTGTGGGCCATGTGATGTACTGGTTGCTTCCTTGGTTGTTGGATGTAATCATAATTTACATCTTGTCCGGGTTGATTTTGAGGTTGTTTGTGTTCATCCATTGGTAGGGTTCTTTGAGACAGTCTATTGGCGTTGTGTTCTTCTTTTGTTTATCACTGATTTTGTAGATGATTTGTATATCATCTGCGTAGTTGTAGCAAGTGAAGCCATGTCTTTTGATAGGTTGAGGTTAATTAGTGGCATCACATATATGTTGAGGAGCGATGATAACGAGGATCCTTGTGGTACTCCACAGGTGGTGTCCCGCAGTGCCGATTTCAATGGTTTTATCCATACTGTTTATATTTCCATACTGTTACTGTTCTTTCAGACAAGAAACATTTAATCCAGAGCAGCGCTGTGTCACGGATCCCTATTTCTTCCAGTCTCTTGATGAGGAGGTTATGGTTGACTGTGCTGAATGCTGTGGAGAGGTCGAGTAGTATCAGTGCCGAGTTCGTGTTGAAGTCTGCATTGGTCTTCAGGTCATCCCATATATAAAGAAGTGCTTTATCTGTCCCTGTCATGGGTCAGAAGTCAACTTGTGCCTGGTACAATAGTTGGTGACTGTCTACGTGTTACAGTGTTTGTTCGTAGACATAGGTCTCTGATAGTATTGCTGTCTAGGGAATGTTAGAGATCGGTCTGTAGTTTGAGAGGTCTTCCACATCACCCGTTGTATCCTTGAGGAGTGGTTTGATTTAGGCAGATTTGAATGCTTGTGGTACTCTCCCCATTGAGAGTGATAGGTTGAAGAGGTTTAGGTAGCATTCCGATGGTGTGCCCTGTGTAGGGATTGATTTTCAGATGTCTGGTGGACAGGGGTCCTTTGAGGAGCCTGCCTTGTTGCTTTTTTCGCCAGGAGTTTTTATCTTGACATTTGGACGAAACTGTTCAGCCTGTTCTATGGTTCTGGGATATATACGGGATGGTGCACAGTCTGGTTGATTGGTCTACTTTGTATGATCTGGTGTATGTCAGTGATTTTGTTCTTAAAATGATCCGCAAGATAATCGCATATTTTTTGTGATCCACCAGTGTGTTATTGCATCCGGGGGGATTTCCCATATCATTTATGATGTTGAATAGTTCTTTCTGAGTGTTGGTGGCTTTTGTGATCTGGCCGTCGTAGTATTTCTTTTTAGTTTGAAGAGTTTCCTTTTTGTATGCTCGGATTTGTTTTTGATAAGTTATTCTTTTGTCTTGGTCATAGTTTTTTCTCCATTCTTGTTCTAGTTTCCGGTTTCTTTTTTTCATTGTATTGAGGTGGGGTGTGAAACACCTTTCCACTCTTTTCTTTCATGATGGGATGATGTTTTTTTTCCTGGGAGATGCTGTCAATTGTTTCCATGATGTATTTCTGGATTAGGTCTGCTTTTTCGTCTGAATCATTTGTTTCCAATGTTGTGATTGATGGCTTTGAGGATTCCTGTTGTTCTTCTAAGTTACGGCTTTTGACCGTATTCCAGTTTCTTTTTTCAGATTGGGGGGCACTTTTGGGGCTTTTTGGATGCTTTTGCTGGTCGTTGGATCTCAAACGGTATGATGAGGTGGTCACGCCATAGTATTTGTATTGGTGACGCAGTTGTGATCAGTTTTCTATTGGTAAAGATTGCATCAAGGGTGTGACCTGCCGTTTGTGTCGCTCCTTTCACCATCTGTCATAGTCTCATTGTCTCAAGCTGCTTAGTAAGTGATTTCTGCGAGTTTGTGTTCTCTTCTTCGACCCATGTATTGAAGTCCCTGAGGATGTTCAAGTGATCACATTTGATGGCCAGGTTTATGACAGCTTCTACGAAGGTTGCATCATAGGTCGGTGGTCTATAGATGAGTATGAATGTGAGGTTTGTTTGTGGATCTGATGTCAGGTGTAGGACGAGGGATTTGCAGTTACAGATGTTAAGTGGATAAGGTGTTTTTATTTTTAGGTGTTCTTTGAAGGCTACTGCAAGTCCTCCTCCCCTTTTTCCTTTTCTGTTTACCTGCATGCATTTGAAGTTTCCAGGTTGACAGCTGTGTAGTGTGACTTTGTAGTTGTCATCTAGCCAAGTTTATGTGACAAATAGGATGTCAATTCCACTGTTGCAGAGTAGATCGCAGATCTCTTTTTTGTGTTTGGACATTGATGCGTTGATTAGATTGCAGTGTATTTTTATCTTTATACTGTCCTGTTTTGTTCTTGCTTTTGTCTTTGTGTGGTCTTGTCGGCAAATTTCCTCATTATCCTCAGGATGTAAGTTGTGTTCTGTTTTGTCATTGAGTAGGTCGGCTAGAATTTGAATTGGGTCCATGACTTCGCTGGCTCCTCTTCTGTATCTAGTTGCTGTTGCTGTAGGTCTCTTGGGATTTAGTGAAGTATGGAGTGTAGGTGTTGTTTCCCATCTTTCTCTTTCTGCATGTTTCTGTCCTTTTTTGGGGGGTTCAGGTATCCTGCTGTTGTGTTTAACATTTCTGGTGGTCATATGCTGCTCTAGTGAGTGGTATGTAGTGAGGTATAGTGTTAAGTAAAATAATGTTTGCCTTGTTTTTGAGTTTGTTCTTTTTACTGTTGCGGTTAGGGCTGTGTGCTTCGTTGCTGTGTTGGTATTTGGTGGCATGGTGGCCTGTTGTGGCTCACATTTATCATTTCTCCTATTTTTCTTTTGTGTCATCCTGTGGCTTATTCTGTTCTCTTAAGTCTTCTAGTTTTTGTGTGTTTATGTTATTGTCTTTGGGTTGCAGGGGCTCCACCCCACCTCTGACACTTTTTCTAGCAGCAATGCATGTACTTTAAAACCTTTCACATGCCCTCATATGGTCAGTATAAAGCTACATAAACTCAGTTATATTGCATTAGGTTTGGGCAGCTGGTGTCAAATCGTGTGAGGCCCTGCGAATGTCTGAGCGGTGTATCCAATATCAGAGCCCCTTCACTTTTACTGCGAGGGGGGTGTAAAACACGATCTCGTAGGGCACATGAAACCTGGGGTTGTTCCACTTTCACACAAACCTCTGACATAAGCTAGCTCTCCGGCAATAGTTGTTGAGCGGGTGAGCATCAGGTTATAGGGCAGTTGGTGTTTGTGCATCTTCTGTGTTTGGCGGAGCCATCTGTATTGAGATACATCTTATTGCACGAGTCAGTTAAGAGAGAGACACTTGCCTGCTTCGACATCCTCTCGGAAAATGTCCCTAGCTTCCACATGTCCAGCACTGCCCTATTCCCCCTGCCCTCGGTCCTGGACTTCCAAACCTCCTCCTCTCGGCCCCCAAAACCCAATTCTTCCTCGTTGCTGTCCTCCCTGCCACTGTGGTCCTGAGAATTGTTGGTTTCCTCCCCACTGCCCTTGTCTTCCTTCAGCCCATACTGCCTCTATTCTTGCAAGTGCTGCATTAGAAATGCACCCTCTCTCTTCCGTCTGCTCTGGCGCAGACCCTGTTGATACCGCAACCACTTTCACTAGTTTATTTTTAACCAGTTCTGCTTCCTCAGCCTGCCTCCTTTGGACCGTTTTCTTTTCTCACTCTTCGATCCCCCTACAATGGTGAACTATGATACTTTGAATCTCGGGCCACCCCTTAGCTTCTACCCCAGCTATCTTGTCAAGCACCTTCTGTAACTCCTTGGGTAGGCCTCTTTTTACTATGAAGTAGAACAGTGATGTTGTTTGGTCCCAGATGCTGCCCGTTTATGCTCAACACATCTCTTGAACCCTAAGAATGTACTGCGCCGCGTCTTCCTCATACCCCATTTTGCACTGCATGATCGATTGCAAATCTGGGGTGTCTGGAAACATTAATTGCAATGCATCCCATGCCCGTGCTCTGATCCTGTTGAACAATGCTCCATCATGGGCATCATTACTCAATGTCACTCCCGGGTAGTCTGATTTAATCCACACAGTCTCTGCTTGGTCCCCAATAGCGGCTAGCAACAAGCTTTTGATGTCCTCTATGGCTAAAGGTACCCCCGCTGTATTCTTTTCAAATGCACAAATCCACTTCCCTGCCCCTGCTGAGACTTGGGGGAGCACCTTAAGGAGGTTATTTTTGTCCATCTGTGCCCAGAGTACATAGTGAGGCCGTCCTGCACCCTTGTGTATCAGTGGCATCTGCATTTTCATTTCTCCTTTCCCACCCTTAGTTGCACTTCACTTTTTCCACTCTACAGCTATTCTGCCAAACCTCTCCCTTAGTCTTCTGTCCCACAAACCTTCTAGCCTCGGTGTGGATTGGCATGCTTGCTCAGCGGCCCCCTCTCCCTCTTCTTCAGTGTCATCAAAATCACTCCAATACCCCTCGGCTCCTCTTCGGGACCCCACATTCTCATAGCCCAGGCTGTCTGTTTCTCTGTCACGCTCTACATGGACGATTATTATTGGTGCACTGGCTATTCTGAATAGGAAATCACCCTGGTGGTTGTGTGGGCACCCCCATAGGCAGCACTGGTTTATCTACCACACTAGTTGCAACAACACACGGCTCTCAACCTGGCTAGCTTCGTTTGTGTTGATGCTAGTGCTACTTCCCAGTCTCCCTTCGCTCACCCCTGTGTGGGCACTAACCTCTGGGGGTGAGACATATGGCAGGGGTGGGGCTGTGCTTGGTGTTGCCACCATGGTGCTCGCCAACATATATGTTGGATTGGTATACCCTTCCGGTGGGCAGATTGCAAGCAGGTATTTCCCTTTTTTCGTCTCCACATTCTTCCCCACCTCACCTATACCTGTGTCCTTATTACTGTTGGGTGTTGACCTTTCTTCCTTCTGATCCTCTGTTTCTTTGAACATTTTCCAGAGGTTCACTACCCCCCTTCTATTCAGTAATGGTCTCCACTTATACTTTGCTGTCAGGTAAGTAGAAATGTTTTCCAGTGCACACTGTCAAAAGATCCTTACTCTGGCCAGGATTGGGGACTCCCCCCTTTAGTCTCAGTCACCCATTGAATGTGATATTTTCTTATATCTTGTGTGTGTCCTGTACTGGGTCTACACCTATGCTACTGTGCCACAGTTAAAATTGAAATACCTTTAAAACATTAAAACCATATGAAGTTCAGTCTTGTCCCCCCTATATGTCAATACAGTCAATGGATTCATAGGAAAATCAATAGTTCAATTTTTTCCCCCTCCCGCTTTCCCCCAATAGAGCATCTTCATGCATTCACCGCACAATCTCCTGATTCATCCACACCCATACACCATACATGTCTACCCACGGGTTTGGTGCGCATTAACAAATAAATAAACAAACAAACAAACAAACAAACAAATAAACAAACATGCCCATCCTTAAACCTTAAAATACACCAACAAAACAAACTAAAATAACAAGTTAAAACAACAACCACTACTATTCCTGAGCTCTCTAATTATACGGAGCTCCTATGTTTCTTCTTATATTTTCCTGCACTGGTTGATTTTCCTTTTCTCCTAATAACCTTAAAAAGTTAATAAAAAAGCCAAAAAATCAGCACAATACATAAATATATCCAGCTCGCACTTTCGTTCACTGCGTGTTCACACTATTCACACTGCTCAATACAACCAACCCTACATTGCTATCCTCTGCAGGCTATACTCATGTGCCCACGTTCTCCTGAAGACCTCTGTTCATGGGGTTCCACAAACAAACTGCACCTCTCCATGGGGCCACACTCTGCTCCAAAGAACATGCAGGATTCTGCAAAGACGGCTCTCACAAGCCCACTTAGCGTACGTGTTTTGGGGCTGGTCGCTGTAGGCGGGCATGGCCCTTTCAGAGAGGCTGCCTTGACACCTCCACAGGTACGGAGGTGATGGGATCACATTGCCAGGGTCACCAAATGAAGTAAGTCCCTGTTTACGCACACTACAGAATGAATACAACCCTCTAGGGCAGGGGTCCCCAACCTTTTGTTAGCAATGAGCAACATTTGAGCGTCAGATGAAATGGTGAGCAACTTCAGCACTTTGATATAATTTATCGGCATTCAGTCAGTGGTAAAATGATTGGAACAAATCATAACTGTACTAAACTAAGCTCAATACTGCTAATAGAACTATTAATTAGGTTACCAGTCAATTGGTCGAAAACATTTGGTCGAATGCCAAATGGTCGAATTTTTTTTTTTTATTTTTTAATTTTTTTTACCCCTTTTTTTGTTTTTTTGGGGGGGGTCCCCCCCAACCCCCTTTTTTTTCTTTTTTTTTTTCCCCACACGAAAACCCACAAAACACATATATAAAAAAAAAAGAAATTCGACCATTTGGCATTCGACCAAATGGTGTCGACCAAATTGCAGTCGACCAGTTTGCTGTCGACCAATTGACTGGACACCGTTAATTATTAGTAATTAACAGTGATCTCATCCAGGTGTAAGCCTAGTCCACGCAATTCATAATGGCCTTAAACATCATTTGACATTAAATTGGTATAGAAATACAATCTTTAGTAAATTAAGTGGCAAGCAGTGCATTTTTAGGCACTAGGCCAGCAAAATTATTCAAAAACATTGCAGGATGTATGAAAATATTTGAGTGCTTGGAGTTCTCTCCCAGGAAATGTTCAAGCGATTTAATGGCAAATGTTTTTTAAGCACGTTTTGACAGTAGCATTTACTCCAAAGGAATTGTCGGGATCTTTAGGGGCAAATGGTGCATTTTTAGGAGAACAGGATGAGTAACACTGGAAATAATATGGTAGAATCTAAAAATCATTTTAACCAGGCTTTGTGTGAGGGGAGGGTTATCTGCCTAAGAAATGTAGCAGAAAATAGTGCTTTTTAAAGCACTCAAGGTCTCTTACACTGAAGACAAGTGATTAGGAATAAAAAAAAACTATGTTTGATGGATTTGGGTACTCTTTCCCCAAGCAATCCCCTGGGAAATACAGTTTAAGTGCTGCATTCTTAAGCATGCTAGTGGGCCAGTAACATTGTTCACAAACTGGAACTTTTGAAGACCACTTTACAGAGGGGTGGGTTATTTCCTTCATATTGTACACATTATATGTTTATGGTTGCATACCTCGCTTGTTAAGTGCACTCCCTTGACATGGGGTCAGACTGCACTTCGCATGTTCATACCCATGGCAGGGGCGATTTAGCCATTCATCGCTCGAGGTTGATGAATTCAGTACATTACATTGGGTAATATCTGTTCTTAAAGAATTTAGAAGCAGGAAGAATCTAGCAAGAAACACTATACTAAAGTAAAAATAATTTCTATGTCACTAAGAAATTATTTTCAGTAACGTATGTGAATTGCAATTGGTAGCTACACTAATTAAGCGTGCACAGTTTGGAGCTCATTCCCCTTAGCAACCCATTGGTGGTATGCCAGATGAGCAAAGCATCATACAATGTGAATTTTCCCACCAGGTACTGCAATACAAGTAGCATGTAACATTTGTGCCAATTATGACGCATGGGGCCCGCAAACACAAACTTCACATGTAAAGAAACTGGCATAAGCAAATTGTTTAAGAAGGAAAGTTTGAGCATGCATGCCACTCATTTGCCCAATATGTGGGCACCAGCTGTATAAAGGCACAGAAGTTGACAACTGTCACCAGAACACAAACACAGGCATTTGGTTAGATTATTTTTTCCATTAATGCACTTCCATACTGGAAAGAAGAATCAGGAGATGAACATGTCTTCACAAAGATTATGCAATTATTGTGGAACATTTTGGACCAATAAATTGCATTTTGGCAACAAATGCAAATCATACATGTACAAAAGAAGCTAATTGGAACTTCCTTGACAGTCGGGCATTCAAGTCACTTATTCTATTACGCATTTTCGTACTATTCAGCGACTAGCCCCCTTTTCTGTCTACCTGAGTACAGCATGGGAAGGCTCCGTTGGCAGCAACATTATCTTCGTAGTTTGTATTCTTGATCCAGCAGCAACGCACCTCGTAGTGTACCCGAGCTCCAAGTGGCAGACCCTTTAGAGTGCTAAGACAGGGATTGTCCCAATAAGGGTGGGTTCAGTGGGGAGTCACTTTTACTTCTGATTACAGAGCAGTGCAATGGGTATTCACATGGATGGCCAGGCCAGCCTAGTTTCTGTGCTTCAGGCTCTCTTCAATCACTGGGGACTGTCTCATCTGAAGCCCTAAGAGATTAATTTCTGTTGCCACCCCCCTTGCTCCCTGCAACCACCTGGCCTGACCCACCATTCAGACTACTCTACTGATGCCTCCACAGCTAAAGCTTCAATAACTAACAGTATGTCATGCCTGTCAAATAGAGTAGGCTGATTGTCTAGCCTTCCTGCAGAGTTATGGCTCAGGGTACACTGCCATGGTTGTCTCATCCCTGAATGGCCTCCTTCTTAGCCTCCACGCAATGACCCAGAGCAACTGGCGAGCAACATTTTAGGGTCAGGAGAGCAACATGTTGCTCGCGAGCTACACGTTGGGGATCACTGCTCTAGGGAAATAAGCCAGGAGATAGCTTGCAAGGATAACAAGGTTGAATTGTACGGAATACTAAATATCAGCAAAGGACCGTGCTGCTCGAGAACATTCTGCCTTCAAAATGGATGTTGATAACTTTTAAGAGGTCACAGGATCACAGATGACATCAAATATATGGTCCAAACCAACACAGCTGATTGGAAAAAACGTATGCATGGTCCTGCACCAATGGTGGATGCCAGGCTACAATTGGTTGGTCTCTTTGCTGTCTTTCAGGTTCCATGTGGGTCAGCTGGGGTCATCTCTCTGCAGAGTGAAGGTCAGGTCTCTCATAAATTACATTACTAAATATATGCCAGCATGCTAAACCCTCTACTACATCACTATGGCATGCACCTGGGAGGCTTGGGGATTGGTGCCAGGGGGAAGGGAGGAAGAAATACAGCCACACTGACCCACACATTCTAGGCTTTGTTGATACCGCTTCTCTCACACCAGAGGCCTCCACCCTTGCATGTTCTATAATTTATACCTCCCTGTACCTCGTGTTACAAAGGATGTATTTTATGTTGAGGGGTGAAACAGTCCTGCATGCTTAGATCTTTTATGGTTGCTTGGTTTATGCGAGGGGCTGAGGGGTTGTTTGCTTATCATGGAATGCGAGGGTGTGGGGGTCAGGTCACTGGTGTGGGCTCTGGCATGTCTGGGTGGGGCTTAGAGGCTTGTTGGCAGCTTTGCTGTGATAAATGGGCACTGGGAAAAGCCTGGAGTAGTCTAAGGGCCTTGCAGTGCCCATTCCTCCCAATAATACTAGATGTTTGCAACAGTGAAGGGGACAAGAGGAAAGTGAACTTCCGTGAGAACTAGTGGTGCAGACTCATTCTGCCCTAATGATTTTGGGCCTAGTCAAATCTTTCCATGGAGCTGGACTGGTGCAGTGCGGCCATGCAAGCATGTGCTTCTGTCCTAATTACAAAATTGTGCTTCTTTCTATGTGCCTTCCAAGGTGCTGCATCTGCTGTTCGCGCTATATTATGTCCACAGCGGGTTTCATGATGCGGTTTTCTCACCCATTGTAGACTACACTATTTCATAGGCGAATTGCCTCCCCTTAAAGCGCCTGGGGGGGGTGGCATGAACTAATTTCCATCCCAACTGTACCACCCCCAGAAGGACTCTTGGGTGGCAGCCTCTCCTCCATCTCCCCATGGGAAAGGTGCCCCTCCAGGGGAGAAGGGACAATATTGAGGGATTCATCACAGTATGAACATTTTAGCATAGTTTTTATAATTGGAAGAAATGATTAAGGATCTAAAGAAAACTGCTTGAAATGAGTGAGGAGAGCCGATTGGACGAGCATTGCCTGATCAAATGTTTGGGGATGATTGACAACTGCGTATCCTATTCAGCTCAAGTGAGAAGAGAAGCACGGATATACAGTCTAATTGGAGCCAGCTGAACAAGCGGTTGTAAAAAACATTGGTGTTTTTCGATTAATGGCTGCAAATAAACAGCTGTGGCCAACACGAAGGTGTGCCGGTTGAGAGCCCAGCTAAGAGCTCAGGGCAAGAAGATGAACGTCCTGATGAACAAACAAAGTCTTGTCTCTGCATAGTCTACCCAGCATTGAAACCGCTGGCCTAAATGTATGGCATTAATACGCTTAGCACTATATCTGAATGTAAGGCAAAAAAATGGGGTTGGTCAGATTTCACTATTGCCAGTACACCACACACTTCTATTCTGACCTCGGGCCAAAACCTCAGCTCTCCTACTGTTGTGGGGCTGAAGCCAACAATTGCAAAATCGGCAATCTCCCGAAATCGCCCATACTGATAGCACAGGGCCAGACCCCACCCTGTGCAGGGCGAATGGGTGGTGGTTGGTCAAATTTCACTATCGCCAGTACACCCCAGACTGGTATGCTGACCGTGGGCCAAAACTTCATCCCACCAACTGTTATGGTGCTGGAGCCAACCCGGAACATACAAACTTTCACAATTATATGTATACATATATATAGATTGTATTCTAAATGTAGAAATCCGAATGAACATATTTGATTGATTGACCCTCTGTTCTTTCTTCCCACTTGAATGCAAGCAGACAGGTGAACTTTGACTCCCCTGCTCTGCCTTGTATACAATGGGACCTACCTCCTGTGTGGGTCCTCCTCCCTTCCTCCAGCATCTTATATGACCCTAATTTCTCTGCGGTCACCCTCTACAATGGAACACAGAAGAAAGAAACTCTGGGAAATGTAATTTATTGAATATCTTAAACCTTTCCAGGGCCACCACCGCAAACAGAGCTTTGCTAAGGAAAGTCAAGACTACATTTTAATCCCACACAGGAGCAACAAACTAGTGCAGGAGAAACTGATTACACACACCTCGCAAAAACTGCACAACAGTGGGGACTGTGAAAAAATATACTCGTTCAAGGTGTTAGCGCCCCGGCAGATGTCGGGATCATCTGACTCAGCAATAAATTCTGCAGACACGCAGCGGATGAGCTGCGAGGAACATCCTGCCCAGTCAGGACCACCGGACGGCTTACATTATCTGGGGGTACACAGCATGCGGCAGCCTCGGCTCTGGAGGCACCCAGGCCGGGACTACAGGACCAGGCGTGGTCACACGACAGACAACGAACAGTAAAGGACACAGACACGAGTTGCCACTTCCTGGGGCTCTGCTGCACTGCCTCTCACGTGCCAGCAGAGCCCCTTTTATTGAGGACCGTAATTACGCTTTTTCTTAAAGGGGCAACGGGCCCACACGAAAATGGGCCACACAAGGATTCTAATGAAGATTTAAATGATGGCCCGATTGAAGGACATTTGACCTTACCAATATTATTAGCAATTAAGAGACTTGTGGTAGCTCTCAGATCACAAGAGTAGTGTAATAACACTGTTAAAGTTCCAGGGAGGTAGCTTTTCAATCAAAGCAACGTACATAGCACGCGAGAACCAGAAATAAGACTGTTCAAGCCTTACGTCATCTCAGTGTCCTTTTAGGTAAACTCCATTTGTGGGCATCAACTTATCCGCCGGAGCAGTCAGTGTGGGTCGCTGTTAACAAGGACCAGTATGAGATGACAAAGAGTAAATTGCAAGCATTTAGTACAGTACAAACTGCCTAAACTGCCACTCTGCTAACACATTGTCTTAATACAGCTCTGCCCAAATTGCGGCTCTGCTACTGCTGCCCTCTTTGTACTTTTACAACATGCCTGCGGGCTCCGGCACTGTAGAAATAAATAAAAATGTCCCAGCTTCTTATCACACCTTTCAATGTTCATAACATCTTGGAACTCTTTTTTAAGTTTCAATTTTCCCCAGCAGACACACTTTGAGATGCTTCTTTATTTCTCACCTAGCACATAACCTAACTTTTCACTTTTTCCCATTTTGCACATTTCCCAAAGTTTCAATAGTTATGCCCAAATTAAAATGTTTTGCAATTTACCATAGTACTAGAGTTATCACACTTGGAAAGATTCCCTAATGTTCCAGTGGGTATACTTCACATTTCCCATAAAAGCACAAATTGAAATGCCTCATTATGCCCCAGGTAAGTAAGTGCCTTTTGCAAGTTCCTATATTGCCCCATTGCACACACCAAGCAGGCTTTCCTGGCACCCAAGCAACTGTACACGATTTTCCAAGATCCAATAGTTCCCCACTTACCATACTTACCAAATCCCTAGGATGCCCAACTTGGCATTATTAACTCAATTTGGCTTATGTCAATGGCTGTGGTGGCTTGACAATGCACCACTGCCAGATCTACCCTAACGTCCTGAATGGAAGAAGTTTTTGTGCTGCAGCTACCTACGAACCTGTAGGATTGGGCTCCCAGACGCCCACTTAGCTCTGCTAAAAGCAGTCCACCAGGCCGCAGAGCGTCTTATTGTGGGTGCGCAAAAATGTGACCGAATCACCTCTGTCCTACGCAAACTGCATTGGCTTCCTCTGCAGGCCAGGATACTGTTCAAGACTGCACGTATTATCTAAAAAACAGTCACGAATAACACACGAGCATACCTGGCAGCTAAACTCTTCTTATCTGGTGGCATGCACTCTTTGCACAGCAAATCGACAAACCGGCTGAATCACAACTAGTCTGCAAAGAGAGAACACACAAACAATCCTTCTCTTGCCACACACCCGCCTACTGGAACTCAGTCTCAGTATTGACTCAGAATGCACACACAATTCTCCAATTTCGCAACTCTCTTCTTCTGGAACTCAGTCACACACAATTCTCCAATTTCGCAAATCTCTCCTTCTGGAACTCAGTCTTGGTATTGACTCAGAATGCACACACAATTCTCCAATTTCGCAAATCTCTCCTTCTGGAACTCAGTCTCGGTATTGACTCAGAAGGCATACACAATTCTCCAATTTCGCAAATCTCTCAAAAAGTGGATTTTTTTAACAGCACCTGACCATGGAGTAATCCCACTGAACGCACAGAACACAACTCACAGTAGTGCGGTACTGTTAAAAGATGCCAGCTCAAACGCTAGCCCCAAACCTTATAAAGCAATCCGCTGCTCGTGAGTTAGGTCTGTGCTTTAAGCAATAAAATTACAAAATAAAAAATAAAAAAGTGTGCCCGTTTCCCTAAATCGGGAGAGGGGATTTGCATGGTTGTGTTGCAGGGAGCAGCAGCATGTGCTAACATTAAGCACACCTCCTTAGATCTGGGTGTAGAAAAGAGAATGCATAAGAAAGGGTATGGGCGACACGCAGTATTGCTAGAATGTTAAGCATGCTATAGGGCTGTGGTAAGATTTATCCCCTCATAAAAAAGGGACAGAGAATACATCAATGAGGTTCTAAGCATTCAGATCCTAGGAAGATGTGAGATATTTGTGTTGGGTTATGAGGATGTCTTGGAGGGTATTTGCTACCGTTATAAGATTTGGCTCAGTAGGGTGATGACGCTGGCCAAGAAACCGATACTGAGGATATGGAACTCTCTGTAATTGCTCTCGCCTGATGAGTGAGATAGGGCTATTGGAAAGCAGTATAGCATAATGAATGCAGTACATTGTTACAAGAGGACATATAAGGGAGCTGTTACATGTAGACATATACGTAGGCGGCTCCCTGCCACTAAGTTATGGTCATTTGCCCGGCAAAGTGCAAATATGATGGGCAAAAGGCGGCATACAAGTGTGGCATGCTGGTGTATAAAGCTGGCAGGCTCCATAGGGATCCTCAGTATTTGTACCAGCATGAAGATGCTTGTGGGTGCAAATGCTGGGGCATTTGTATGGTGCACAGGAAGGTAGGTGGCGGAAATGCAAGCTGCATCCCACCCCACTTCTCTGCAATACAAATGGAAGAAAATGTGGCGTGGCATGAATGAAGTAAGGCCCACTTTTAATTCACAACAGGCCATAGAATAAAATGAGCTCCAAGAGGTTTCAGGAGATTTGTTCCAGATTTGCAGGTCACCATGGCTAGGGTGAACTCCTGAAAAGGTTAACAATGTACTCATATGACTGCTATTGAATTGTTTATGCTTTGCACAATGTGGCTTTCTTGGGTGGCCAGTACATGGCATGTGTGCCTGTTTTTGTTTATGTAAATCACTAACAATAGCATTGAGATGTAGTATGTATTGCTATGTTATTTTGCTAATACAAAAATGAAATGCAAAAAAATGAAATCGACCTCTGTTCATTTGAACAGATCATTGATAGCTTCAGTCAGGGGAAAATACTTTGGCCCTTATTGGGATTGAGTCAGTCCCTAATAAGATGCTGGTAACAACCTTTCCCGGGCCGGCTCACTCTGAGTCTGCCAGTAGGGGATGTGAACTACCGGCAGCCTTGACCTGCCAGTAGTTCAGGCCTCTACTGGCAGATAAATCACTGGAGCACTTGCACTGTTAACAACAGTGCCGGTGCGTCAGTGTTCCCATTCCATGGGAATTCAACGTTCCTCTGCCGCCTGTAATATCCCAGTATTACCGGGATATCAGACGGCGGAAACGGTGATGAGGGCCTTCGTCTCTTCCCTGTTTGTTTACATAATACACTACTGCAAGGTTGTATGTTCATGCATGGACCGCCATTCCTTTTAGGTGAGGAGTAAAGATTTGGATTGCTCTGACTATCGCTGACAGACGAAGAGAGGATTCATATGGTCCCTGGTCCACGGGACCATACGTACTAGAAGCCATCTTACCCTGGACTTCGTGCAACTGAAGAACTGGGGCAAATCTAAGGCTATCACGATCCTGAGGCTAGTCTGCAGCTTTATTACACTCTGATTAGGATGAACTCAGGACATGGAAATACTTATGTAATATGGGCACCAATATGGGCACCAATCATATTCTAGGAGATGGACATAAATGCTTTGAATATGCCTATGTCTGGTCAACAATCCAGTTGTCCAGGTAGAGATGTGCAGGAGGCTCTTCTGTGTGCAACAAACCAACCAGCAAAGCAACCACTTTTGTAAAAATCCTAAAAGCTAATTCCAGGCCAAAGAAAATTGCCCTGTACTGAAACTACCCTTCAGGAGTAGAAACCTGAAGAAACCGCTGATGTATGGGTCTCACTGACACACGAGAGTAGGCATCCGCCAGATCCAGGGATGCTAGAAATTCTTTTGGACACACCAAAAGCCCAGGAAGGCTTTAATTTTGAAAGCAACAGTCTTAAAATACTCTATAATGTGTTTGAAATGGGACAGAGCTTTGAGTGAGGGCTCCAGACTCCCTCATCCAAAGGCATAACTCTTGACTAGAGAACTGTGCAGGCATCTGCTAAGGCTGAGGAATTTCATGCTGTCACCTTTTCATTCCACAACCCAAACTCAGGTGTCTGAACGATGGGCAGACTAGATGGAAGCAAAGAGACATTGGGCCTCATTCCGAGGTTGGTGCTAGTCTAGTCATGGCGCTATTAGCGCCATGACTAGCACCAATACCGGTACCGCCACCGACTTGGTGGTATGGGGACTTAGCAGTCTATTCTGACCATTGCGGGACCGGTAAGTCCCCATTTGAAAAGACATTCCCCATTCCCATTCGAGCCCCCATAGGGCTCAATGAGAAGGGGAAAGGCAGCAATAACGGTACCGTAAATTACGGTACCGTTATTGACCCCGGTATCCCTTTGCGGGCCCGTCCATAATGCCTGCTAAAACCAGGCGTTAAGGAAGGACCCGCAAAGGGACCTCGGAATAGGGCGCAAAGGGATTACCGGCACCGATGTCATTACCGGTGCCCTGTATCCCTTTGCGCCCATCTTGTAATGAGAGCCATAGCCTTCTCGCACCCGATACTTTGACACCCTCAGATTATCCCTCACATCCCTGCCATAGTCAGAAGAACTGAGGATGAGCGGTAGAATGTCATTGGTTCACCCTGGTTGGAGCTGAACAGCCCCAGAAGAATAGCTTCAAAGCTACAGCTCTAGGTGATGCCGCTCCCTTTCAAAAATAGAACCACCCTTGTTGTCGGCATGCTTCTCTAGAGTTATTATCCATAGTTGTGTGTTCAGAAAACCAAGAGAAATATCTGAGGATAACTGTACTCTCTAACAGTGTAACATGGTCCAACCCATCATCCACAGTAGTTAAAGGGACCAGCAATCCTTAAGAAGGCACTGAAATGTATAAGCCAAATATGTTCCTGCTCTGAGTATGAAGTTGAAATGAACCTGAGCTATTGAGAGAGGAGTCCATTCAATTGTCTACGATTTTAGCAGGAGCAGCAGTTTCAGAAGCCTTTGGTTTTACTGAAAAGGTCAGGGAGATGAGAGGCTAGCCAGAACACCTCTGTACAGCCCTGAACATGTGTCCTCTCAGGGTCATTCCTGTCATGCAACAAAAAGGGAATGGTATTCACTATAGTGACTACTCTACTCCTAGTCCATACTTCCCTTTCCTCCATACTTTCGCGTCATTGCATCGGAAGGGACAAAACTAGATCATTTTTGCAGCACTAAAACATTTAAGGTTCTTTTATTCGTTTTTACATGGGGCCGATGCAAACGCTGCTGCAGCCCCACCTCGCCATCCACTGTCCAGTCCTTTTCTATTCACGAAGTCAGTCCCTGACTGACAGCTAAGTGATATTTAATGGGGAAGATGGCAGGGCGTATAGAGGAAAGGGGACTCTGGGCTAGGAGCACAGGAGTTTCTATAGTGAGATCATTTTTCCTTACTTCTACATCCCATCCTCTTCCCTACATACTTCTGAGATATTTTCTAGCATTCCGTAACATGGGGGTGGATGGTCCTATTTCAGCTCTTAGCCAAAAAGGTTTCTGTGGACCATTGTCAAAAACTGAGCATCTGCCCTCAAGTTCATATCCAGACGATAGTGTCTGCAAACATCTAAAGAGGAATCCCAGGTCGCTGCTTTGGTAATTTAGTTCCATGGGACATATACTTGTAAGGATACTGAAGCATGTTTGTCCCTTACCAGGTATGATTAGATGCCTTCAGTTGTGGTAATCGTTGGGTTGAATAGTTCTCTGGGGGCCACGGGATGACCCATCTTGAGATAGTGGCCTTACACGCCTGAGAACATTTATTGGCATTCCCAAAAGTAATGAAGAGTCAGGAGGAGCTAGTAAACTCCTTTGTGTTGTACAGATAGTATTTCAAGGATTTTTTGATGTCTAAACTACATACAGTTATTTTAATGTGTTAATTTTTGGTCACAAGAAGTTAGGACAGAAGGCGTACTACTTAGCGGGCTGTCCTACTTTGTATATTTGAAATCAGTATTTGAGACTGAGAATGAATTTGTGGTCCACAAATGAAATACGTGCCAGAAGAGGTAATATATCTAAGGGGCTGAATTTTTGCTGCTTTTGCTATGAAACTCTGCACAAAGAAACTCTACAGCATTTGGTAGTAGAGTGCTCTGCTTTGAAGTCAGAACAGGAAATGCATTTTAAGAATATCATGGCATTGGTGTGCACAGAGAGTTGTGATGACATTTGGCAAGCTCTCTTCACCACTACTAGAATGTCGGTCAAAATTGCCCAAGTACAGTTTCTTGATGTGGTTTTGTCACAAACATTTATTCTAAATAATTGTCAAAATAGTGCAGTCAGTGACAAGTTATTTACATAGATGGCAACCAGTGGGGCTATTTCATTCTGCTTTTATCTGCCTCTTTATTAATTCAGGCTATTTGACGTTATAACAAAATTTAGTTTTAAATGTGCATGTGAATGTTTTAAATTGAGATGAAATTGTATGATAATATGATTTGTATGATATGAATTTTTGAAAGGTTGATTCTGTCAGCAAACCAAAATAAAAAAATAAAAAGATGTCTAAACAGTGGCGAAAACCTTCCACCTGCAATGAGGAATTAAGGACGAAATCCTGCAAGGATAGCTCCTGTTGTATTTGAAGCTCTAACACTATTTTTGGCAATAATGATAGATGAGTACACAGCAGAAGCTTTGCCTCACTCAAAAACTATAAAGGGCCCTCCTGCCAATAAGGCCTGTATCTGGATTATAAATGTACATGAAGTGATCACAGTGAGAAAAGCCATGAAACTAGTCTGATGTCAGCGATTGCCATCGGTTCTGAAGCTTTTATGTCATATAGCCATGAGGACTAGGTTCAGATTCCACTTTAGGAGATGTTAGGTATAAGTGTCACAGCCCATCGAAATACCACTTCACCACGGAATTAGAAAAGGAAAAGATTGAATATCTGAGTTGAAGTTTCCCCCCAAGGCCTCTGGAATATCTGACAGCACAGAACTCCACCTGAATACCCAATGCTGCTGAGTATAAGATATAATCTAGTGGCAGAATCTGAGCCACTTACTTCCACTTTAATTTGGACTTTCTCTTCAGGTACACCCAAGGGGCGGAAGGGCCTAAATTGAGGTACCACACTTCCAAACTTAATTTTCAGGGTGCATGATCTGACCCTGCTCCTGAGCAAGCAAGTCCGGGAAGTCTGGAAGGCGAACCAGGGAGTGACATGACAGGGTCATGAGGTCTGAAAACCAGAACCTGTTGTGCCACGAGGGAGCTATGAAGATCAGGTAACACTTGCCAGAGTTCTGGAACTTCTGCAGCACTCAATGAATCAAGGAACTAGGAGGAAAGGTGAACCCTCCCATCCTTTGAGGAGTTCTCCTCCTGGCCTTCCCTTGATGCATAAAATGGACACTTCCAGTTCAGGCCTGTGGCTAAGAGGTCTATCTCAGGGAATCCTCAATTGGTAAACAAGATGTGGGTCACTTCATGGTTGTGTTCCCATTCATGGTTGGTGGTCACAAACCGGCTCAGATAGTATGTAACAGTGTTCTATGTACTTTGATGATGAATTGCCAAATGTCATAGTGAATGGCCTACTCCCATGTGGTCAGATGTTTGGATTTTATACCACCCTTTTTTTCATGTAAAATATTGACACAGAGTTGGCCTTCCAGATCCGCACAGACTTGTTGAGAATTACTGGTCTGGAATGCTTTCAAAGCAATGAAGATTGCTGTGAGCAGTAAGGCTTTCATGTGTTGTTGTGGGTCCTTGTAAGTCCAAAGATCAAAGACTTGTAGGTGATCCAAGAGATCAGAATCCATGGTGATGGTAAAATCAGGAGGAAGAACTGCAAAGAGTACCCCAACCATCAAGTGTTCTGCATCTGACCTCGAGACTAGACCTTGCTGTATCCCATTTGAGATCTGTATCAGCTGGGATTGTCGATCTAAAGCCTGAGACCAGGACTCTCACAAGCTGGCCTCCATGCGTCTTGGAATATAAGAGGAGTGTGCACCACTTTTTCTCATGTATACCCAATTGACTATGTTAACTAACATTTCAAGGTGATAGCAGCAATGCAACACTTTCACTGGATTGGTACAATTACCGGCAAACAAAGAGCCATGTGAAAGTTCTCACAGTGATGGCTACACTCTTAAAGGAAAAAAACTATACAAATGTGGTTAAACTATCTGGTCTACTTGTGATAAATCAGTGTGACATCAATGATGGTGGATAAACAGTCTTTAATTAACAACAAGGCAGATGATATCAAAGCCAATGCATTTCAGACCTCTTAGGGTCCGTTGTCATGACAATGGGCCTCATTACGAGGTTACCGGTCTGGAAAAAACGGTACCGGTAATCTTACCGGTATGGTTGTTTCCGGACCGGCAAACTACGAGTTCTGTGAGCGGGTGCCATTCAGCCCACCAGGTCTGACCGGGCAGGCAGAAAGGCACCCGCTTGCAGACCTTGACAGATGCTCCGGCACCATTTACGAATGGTGCCGGTGCATCCGTCCTCCCCATTCCCATTGAGTCCAATGGGACTTGAAAGGGAATGGGCAGAAAAATATGTCGGGCCCAGCAATGAGGATTTACCAGGACCGGCACAGCTACCACCAGGCTCATAATGAGGCCCAATGTCTGTAGAAATGAGAAAAAGAAAAATGAACCCGATAAACATGACAGGACGACAAGCCAGGAACGCTAGCAGCCACCCATCTTCTTTCAGATGAAACTCAAGTGCACCATTTGCTCACATGTACATGGAAAGGTATCCCCTCAACCAGCCATAAAGATTGAATCCAGTAGACCTTCTTTCAGGAACAGGGGAGACAAAGGAGATCATGGATGGGAATACCCTGATGGACAGTATTGATTAAGCACCAGGAAGCCACAGTGCTGACATCATTAGTGACACAACGACGTGGCAGCGTTAGCCGCAATGCACACTCACAGCCCTGCACCACATTACATGAGCACACCTCCGCATACACGAAGAACATGATTACACATTTATATAGCTAGAGGATGAGTACATATACATACTATCAAAGCTTTTATTAATTTTCTCATTAGCCAAATGCAGTAACACAGAAACACAAGGCAACAAGAGATCCTGAGTAAGTTTGCAGATGCTTGACGCAAATAACCCTATGGGACTACAGGAGTATATATGGAGCCTAGTAGGACCATGTGTGACTAACTTATAGGTTACCTAACATAACACAAGCATGTAGAAATCATATTGTAAGTCTAAGGAAAATTACAGAAGGCCTCAAGCCACAGAGCCTGAGACAAGAAGAGCTGATTCAGGCTACACGAAGAGCTAAGCAGGCTCACAGCCATGGTCAGAGATACACGGCCGCTTTCCAACCTTCAGACGACAGAGGACCAGCTGCAGAGAAATGGAATAATTCCTCATAAATGCAAGCTCAAGAGCTCGATTTTGTGGTCTCCAAGCATGTAATTCAGCCTAGCCAGACAATGGGCATTCACCTGTGGTAGGAAAGCAGTGCCGATCCCAGCAAACAGAGACAAGGAAGGCAACAAGTGTTGCAACGTAGGAGAGCCCTCTCATAGGCAAAGGTGGTATATTACTAGTTACAATACAGACCCATAATTGTTAACATCCCCTTGAAGAGGTGCACAGAGAACCGAATTGAGTCCAAAGATGTGCAGCAATCTCTACTGACACACTTACTTTGATATTTATTTATTTATTTATTTATAAATATGCTTTCAGCACCAAGGCTTTACATATAAACTCATATGACACTTATAAAAAACTATATATCATCTCAGTGTCATCCATTAAAAACATCAAATTACATAGCCATTCAATACTTAAAAACCTTTTCAAATACCAAATTCCATGAGACCATTTTTCTAAAACTGATAAAATAACATCATAAAATTTCATCATACCATAAATCAAGTTCTCATCAGCTTTTCCCAAATTTCATCTATATTAGTAACATTCTTTGAGTTGTCATACGCATGTAAATATTTGAGTCTCAGAAATATCAAACTTTCACAATTACAGATAATATGTTTTGCCGACTCTATTTCATTCAGACCACATAGTCTAGAAAATCTCTCTAACTTCGGCACACCTATTTTTGAACCTAAGATTTCCAGCGCATCACACATATTAAATTTAAACAGTAAATATCTCTGTCTACTTTGACTGTCAGGAAACGCTATCTGATATGCAGGGTTTTCATCTGTTATAGCCCAAAATTCGAGGTATAGCCCACTGTTCATTTCACTAGCCAGATTCACCATGTATGGTTCTCTATCTACGCTATATATCTTCTTTTTCAATAACGATTTGATTTTGTTAATGGAATATAATGGGCAGCTATCTTTAAAATCTTCTGTCCATTTTTCAAATATTCCTTTCCATCGATTGAACAGTGGCATATCTTTTTTATTCTTCATCTTTGCATATTGATTTATAGTTTCCACAGCGAAAGTACCATTTTTCAGGCGAGATAATTTTATGTATAAGATTGCCATCATATATTGTAGTTTGCTTTCTACACTGTTTATGTTACACGCGAGGGAGACTTATAGGCATTCTTAGTAACAACTTCAACATTTTCCCTTCAAATTTCTCTTTTTCTCACAAAATGACCCCCCATATTTCTGCTCCATATAGCAAACATGAGACCATTTTTGCATTATACCGCATAATAATAGTGCTTATTGACATGTTACCCTGTGTACTAATACATTTACTCAAAGCTAATGTAGTGACCATACATTTTTGCTTTGTTGAACTCCAGTGATCTTTCCACCTCACTCTATTATCCACTAGTACACCTAAATATTTATATTGTTCCACCATTTCAATCTTTTCATTGTTAATGTACCAGTTCATATTATTCCTCACCTTACCTTTTTCTTGCTTGAGCAATTTCATCACCTTCGTTTTACTTATATTGATGAGATGGTTTATTTCTGCAAACTTATCCAGCATGTCCAATTTTGTTTGCAACCCCTTAGGTGTGTAGTCAAGTAGAATAAGATCATCAGCGTACCCCAACCATCCTAACCTTGCGGTACCTACTTTGATGTTCTTAATATTCCTCTCATTCACATCTCTCATAAAATCAGCTAAGTACAGATTAAAAGGCGTGGCCGCCAACGTACACCCCTGTTTGACTCCACGCTGCGTGTATATAGACTCTGACAATCTTCCTTCTCCATCTAAACGAAATTTCACATTGGTCTCCTTATACAGTAACTGTATCATAGATAATAAACCTGGTGGTATTCCCCATGCTCTTAATTTTACCCACAAATGTTACGCACTACTGTGTCAAAAGCCGCAGAAAAGTCAATATATGCTACGTATACTGGCAATCCACAGCAATTCCACGAATATTCTATCGCTGCTACTAATATAGCAATATTGTGTGTGGTTGCTGATCCCACCCTAAATCCTGATTGGTAGGGTGGCAATATATGATTGGAAGAAATCCACTGATTAAGTTCACCCAGTAATATTTTAGCAAAAATCTTGGCTGGGATGTCCAGCATGGCCAACATCATATAGTTGGCTGGATCATTCCGCACTGCCTTTTTGTATACCGGTAGAATTATACTACTTTTCCAAGGCTCAGGAATTTTCCCAATTACACCGATCCATTTAAATAAAATATCCAATGTTTGCACCCATAGCTAAGGGGATAGTCGCAACAACGCATTACAGGTGTTATCTAGACCTGATGCACGCGATATAGAAAGGGTTCTTATCAGATTTGTGAGATATTTCAACGTATAAGCGCCATTCCACACTATTTTCTCATACAAATTCTCATTATCTTCTTGCACCACAGCTCCTAAGGTCTCAGTTACAGTGTTAACTGGAAGAGTTCTCTTTTTGCTATTATTTATTGTAGCCCACATCTCTTGATTATTTTTCTTCTTTGCTTGATATGCCAGCGTACGCCAAATCTCTTCCTGTTGTTTCCATTGATACTGCCTTAACCAATATCTATATACTGCCTTAGCTTGTTTAATAGTGTTTTTTGCAATTCAACTTTTATCATATTGAAGTTCTCTAATTGTCAATCTGAGCATTTTCTTTGCTGTATGTATGTTGATATCATATCTATTAGATAATTTATGAGTCAGAATCCACCGTTCACTATTAGATCGATATTTATGTTTCTTCACCATAGCTGTTTTAATGGCTCCTATTACCTGTTCAAACCTATAGATCAACATACTTTGGGGCTCCATGTGGTTCATTTGGCTATCAGCAATACATTTCAAAAGTTGGCTTTCAGCTATAGTTTTTCCTTTAGCTGATTCTATAGGATTCCACACTATCCTATTCCCTGCATTATTTATCCCAATGTCACCATTCAACTGCCACGTATCTACAATGGCTACAGAAGCGGTCTTTAGCAGCAGAAAAAGGGGCAAGTGATCACTTTCCTCTCGGCTGCTGATAGCCATATCTTGGACTAAAGCATAAGCACTATTATTGACTATTATATAGTATAATGTGCTCATACTTTTGCCACTTACACGTGTGGCACTTCTTCTAATGTCACCTGCCATATTCCCATTTAACACCAACAGCTGATGTTCATTCAGCATCTTTACCCATGCTTTTCCAACATTATTCGTAGCTTTATGGTCAATAGGCTGAGATCTCAAATTATCCTCATTTTGTACATTAACAAGGTTAATCTTTGTATTTAGATCTCCTACAATAATTGTCAGTATATTACGACTATACACTTTGAGGATTGCAACTAACGTCTGTATATTGATTTTATTATATATTCCATTAGGTGGATTGTATATATTTACTATTACAAAAGCAGCCATAGTTGAACATTCACATAAACTCCCAGCACCATATCAGTAGATCCAGTGATTTTCTTTCCCACCCAAGGATGTTTAATGGATGTCAATAACCCACCATTTGGGCGCCCTCGAGGTCCTTGTACTGCTTAACTTACTAATGTAGAACGACCATCAATCTCACATCCACCAGTTAGCCAGGTTTCCTGTAGAGCTGTTATCTTAAACGTATGGATATTTGCTAAAAGCCCATTCTCACTAGTATAGTGAAGGTTTCCTCTTGTATTCCAGGATATAATTGTGTCCCATTCATCAGGGTCGCTTTTCAAAATGGGATTTAAACGCAGTGGGTAGCCATTGCCAATACCCCTCAGAGTTATCAGATTTTTTCAAGCCTACCGGGGTATTACTATTTTGTTGCTTTATCGTCAGACGATATTCATCCTCTCGCATTGTACTTGTTTTATTAGACTCTTCTTTGCTGACTGTAATATTTCGTATATCAGTCTTTACAGTATTGCTTACTTCACATTTAATTTGGTTCATGGTAGTTTCTGTACAATAGTACCCCAGCTTCTCAAACAATCCGCTGTGGCTCAATATATAGTCATGCGTAGCCACATCTATGCACCATATATTGGAGATTATTTTAGTAGTAGACACCATCTGATCTACAATTTTTAGATCACAAGATGTTATCATCCGTGAATGTACTATGGATCCACATAATGTTAATACTTGTTGCCTATTCAACGCTGTTAGCGTAAATGGATTGATTTTTTCTATTGCTATAGCACGTACCGGGTTGGATACAAGACCAGTATTTATATTGCTCCTCTGATCAGCATTATCCTTTTCAACTTCTGCCTGAAATGTCACTTTCTACTGACCATCTCTTTTTTGTTTTTATCTTCAGCACTATCATCAACTTCTAATGATGTATCTCACGTTTATCAAAGAGCTTATGTAGGTCTACCAAAAAATGTTCACTACATGCTGTATCTTTCTTCGCTTTCTTTTTTCAATTTATTTCTTGCATGTCCCTTGCCACTTCTTACCATCTTCCAGGGAGTCTTGCAGAGTCATAAAGTGTCTTATGTCATTAGACTTTTGTTTCTTAATTTGTTTATATCTAGAATCATGTTCTTTTCTACATATGATATTTTGATGAATTGTGACCGTATGTTCTGCCACATGGCTGGGCTCTTTATATATGGACACAGCCTTTTGGATCTTGGTTTTGTTTCCCGATGTTACCTCTGGGATGGATGGAACAATCTCATTGCCCAGCATCATGCCACTTGGGTCAGCTATACACCCATTCCATTTCTTATTAAGCACCCTAGCATTAGCCAGGGTATTTTTATTGTTACCACCAGTTCTTTGTTCATGAATAATTTGTTGTTTGATTTTACTATTAATTTTTTTCTCTTTTTTATTCTTACATGTATTATAATTACTTTCCGAGATGGTGTATTCATTATCTCTCTTCTCTACGTTATGGATTATTGTTTCTGTATTTACCAAGTGGGTAGTTGGTTGTGTTTCAGTATCGATTTCCAACAGTGTATTAGTTGTGGCATCTTTATATGTTTTGTTCTTATTCCTACTGATCTCATACAATAATAATGAATGTATTGCTCACTTAGCTTCTATTGATTCACTCTTTTCAACTAGTGTAACTAAGACATGTTCTAGTGCTTGGAAGAGCTCTTCCATATTCATACTAGCAAAGCTTGTATCGATAGATGCATCAAGATTGCTATCAAGCTTACTTATGCTCGCAACTGCCTCTGTTTGATCATTAACAGTATCAGTATTGATACCTAGTCTCATTTGGCGCACAACAATCTGACCTGAAACAGGATCAATTTCAAATCCTTCTCCATATTTCAACGGACCCTCAACTTCATTCAGTTGTTGCTTTCTACACTCAGAGTGGCAGGTGACATCAGCAACGACTACTATACTAGGTATCTCATTATCGTATTCCACAAATACCGCAGCCATCTCATGATCACTATTACTTATTAACACACACACAGCTCTCTTTTCCTAGATGGTTGTCTATTTCAATCTCTCTTTTAGGGTGAGAACAAGAGAGCACTTGTGTAAGAAGCTTACTACCAATACATGGAAAAGCAGCAGTTAATTCATCCATTATTTCAATAGTACTGGCCTCACTCTCATGGGGGGTCATCGTTCTTGTTTTTTGATCTTCAAATTGATTTAGGGTGGGTTTGACTCTTTTTAAAAATGTTGTCATTTTAGCTAGTTTGCACTCTGACAAAAAAACAGTGCTGCTGATGATTTTTCGTTTACATGCCCGATTCTTTCTTACTGGAACAATGTTGCTCTTTTCACTCTTCATTTACCCATGTGCATAAATAAATACTCTACAAACCAGACGTTATTCTAGCTTCACTTTTTTATCTGCACTATTAAGTAATCTTACCTTTGTAATTTAAAACTCTAAACTGTGGGCTTCCTCACATACACCCCAAACATCACACAGCAAACAGCCAACAGCCACACTTGCAAGCACTTGCAGGGGCGCGCGCAGGTGCCCGTGCACCTGAGGTTAAGTAGTGATTCTGGGAAGTAGGGGTGGCTGACAGCACGTCTCACACGCCCAAACCCAATGCAAAAAAAAAAAAGAAAGAAAAAAGCAGCACAGAAAACTAAGTGAGCGGCGTACTTTATAACAGTGGGGAGAGCTTCTGCTCTAAACACTATACGTCTCACACCAAGGTACTGAATCAAAGGTACCGCCTCACTAGCAAAAGGAACCAACATAAAAGGATCACAAGGCTGAATACTAAAACAGCATAATTACTTGTAGTTAAGACCTCGTTGCTAGGCAGGTTTCGCAACGCTCTGTAAAGTGAATAGTGCTTCGTCTTGCCGACTCGCGGCAATAAACGTCATTCTGGACCTTCAATTCACGGAGGTCAGCAGTCCATGTCCAAACAGTCCTCCACAGCCAACAGCCACACTTGAAAGCACTTGCAGGTACCTATAAGGGGAAGAAGCTAGCAAACTGCATGGCAATATTGGAGTTGTGGAGGATATTTCAGAAGAGCGGGGGGATGCAGCAAGGCGTCAGTAGATGCTGAGCCAGCAGGAGGTGCAGGGGACAGTGCCCCCACCCTCCACTCCCCCACCCTCTCCAATGCCAAAGAAATAGAGGAACTTAAGGGGAGCAATGAATCAAAGTACTGGGCAGAGATAATGGAAGAGATGGACAGAAGGGAAAGGGAGAGAGAAGAGAGGCTAAAGAGGGAGCACAGAGAGGGGAAGAAGGAGGAAGAGAAGAGCAGGAGCATAGGGAGAGAAGGAAGAAGGATCAAGCAGAGATTGAGAAACGAAGGGAAGCAGATGAGAAGGAAAACTAATGTTAATAGACCGGGAACGAAGGAAGCGGCAAACAGAGCAAATACCACAAGAGCATGCATTCAAGGAGGAGGAGGAGCGTGCGCTTAAAGACATAAGAGCATGATAGGCACTAGGAACGGGAGACAGCATGAGCATAGGGGGAGGAGGTAGGAGCCTAGAACCAGACAGTACAAACCTGCCAAGCAGGACCATGACAGCAGCATAAGGTGTGGGCATGGGATCCTATGCAGATAAAGGTGCCATAGATTTGATTGATTTGAAGGGGACAGCTGTGGAAGACATGAGTCGGAAGATGATGCAGGGGGAAGTGGTGATGAGAAAAGAGGGCGACCAAGGTATCGGTCCCCGGGGACAGCATGGAAAGGAGTGTGACATAGGAAGGGGGCAGAAAGACAGGGACGATGAAGGACGACAGGGACGGTCAGACACCACGGACCAGAGCATCATTACAAGACTCTGACAGTGTACTACCATACGTTGAGAGACTTAGGGATCTCCGAGAATGAAGGAAGAGGGAGACAACAATAGCATGTTCTAGAGAGAGGATCAAGGGGGGATCTGACAACTGTGCGAGACTGCCCAGAGGAGAGCGAATAGACATATACACTGATGTCAGGGACACTGACAAACAGATCAGACTGACTAGAGGAGCGAGTGGGGAGGTGGGGTTCACACAAATTCCCCTGCTGGAGAAGGGAGGTCAGGCAAACTCAATATATCCCATGGAAACACATTGACAAGGAAAATGTGGGATGTAGGTTACCTTCATTAATCATGGGTGCGGGGAAATGGATATATGAATGACAGCGGGACAGAGATTGGCAGTGGGGGACGTAAAGGCAATCCTCAGAGAGGCTGATGGAAGAGGGTGGAGTTCCAGCGAGAGACCATCCAGAACACGGCACACAATGGTTCGTCATTTGCAAATTGCAAACCAGCAATAATAGCAATGTGCCAGTATTACTGGCAGATTAGTGCCGGTAATGTCGATAACGCCATCCAAACTGCCAGTAATACCACGCCAGTGTTACCAGCGCTGGAAATATCATCACCACAGGAAAGGGAAGGCCGCCAACTGCCATTTTAAAAACACAATCCATCCTGAACTGCCCACATCTTGCTGCCATCCAGTCCCAGAAGTGCAGACAAAACATGTCCCTCCAAAAGAAGTCCCAGGCACAAGCTCTGCACGCCTAGATTTTCAGAAGCGGATCTCACGCCATTGTCAGATTCTGTGGTACAGCATTCTGACAAACTGTTTGGGAGTAAGCCCAGGAAGACCAGTGTGCAGAGGAAGAGTGCCATATGGGCAGATGTCATGGCAAGGGTGACGGCTGTGGGATCTGTGCCCTGCAGTACTGGGGATTGCCATAAAAGGTGGAATGACCTGAATGCAAGGGTCCGTAGCCTCATTGCCAAGCACAGGAGAGAGTGCACCGTCATCAGAGGAGGCACAGTGGACCCAATCAGCCTCATACACTGGGAGGAGACAGTCAGCAGCATCCTGTACATGGAGGGCATTGAGGGGATAGGGAGTGCAGAGGTTAGAGCAGGGACCCAAGGTGATGGAGGTAAGTACAACTGCGAGTGCATGTATGACCAATTTCATGCATCTACCAGCATAGATACAAATAATGGGCATGGTGAATAGTTCGACACATAGCAGGCACAGCAAATGGCCAGTGAGCATGCACATACACATGTGCCAGGGTATGCAGGTAAATGTACCATGCGCATGGACACATGAGAAGCACCCATGTGTGCCAGGGGTGACCACGTCGGAAAGTGATGCCCCATCCCGCCCATGACAAAAGACAATCTTGGCAGGCCAACAGGCAATGTGCACATGCATGCACAATGTATACATTCAGCAGACACCACCACCAAATTCATGCAGCAGCACCCATCAGAGCAATTGCACCCAAGCGTTCCACATGAAATGTGGCTCTCTGGGACACTGTGAGAAACCTAAGGGTGTTCTCCTGATTAGACCCTGATTAGACCCAGAGAACCCCCTCTCAGATCCTAACCCTGGGGATGGACGAGCGAGGGATGATCACCTGGGTAGGGTAGCCCGGGGTTTTGTTTGGATAAATGCCCCAAGTGAGATGCTGTGTTACACCGGGGAAGAGGATGAGGAAGACAAAGTCCCTTAGGGTTTTATAGGCTGTTCCAAATCTACCTCCCTTCCGCCCAATGAATCACCCTTACCAAAAATCAACCCAAAACCTGTTGCAGCGAGAAATTACATCTCCCAGAATCCCTATATTCTGGTTGCCTACCTGAATGCTCCCAGTCATACTTCTCTCGGTCCCTCTAAGTATTATTTCCTGAACTCCCCATCTGCTTTAACCAAACACCACCATTCCCACAATCCCCCTATTCATTCACAACAGTAATCCCGGCCCTTCCCTCAACAAATCTTCAAACTATTATTTTACAGATTTTTCCCATTCATTTCAGAAACCCTACAAATCTCACCCTCCCGAGTTAATGAACTCGGAGGGAGGAACAGTCCCCAGGGGAATAGGAGGGATACAATTCCTTACGAAAGCCTGCCAAGGTGTACCAGTTTTAAAGCAAGATGGACTACACCAAAACTGTGTAACTGACATGTCCCAACACAAGGGTCAGGCAGAATGAGGCAATTGCCAATATCTACACACCCCTGACTGCCCTTTAAAAGGCAGAGCACAAGAGCACACTCCAAGCAAGGCCGAACGCACAAGGAAACAGCCACTCCAATGGCAGAGAAAGGCTACGAGACCTGAAAGGACGTCAAGGAGGGAGTTGCCCTTGCCCTTTTCAACGCAGAGCCATGAAGACTTTGATGAAAGCAACATAAGACCGGGAATTGCAGCTGGCAAATGGTGTAACGGTTGTCAGCAATACATGGCACCCTCCTGCACTGATAGCCAGGGTGGGGAGACGTGGTTGCCATTGTGGTACCATCCTTGACTCCATCGGCAAAGGAACCGCCAACAAGTTCAGCACAGCCAAAGAGTCAGAAGAACCTTATACACAGTATGTGTTATGCTCAAAGTTGCAGTGGCAACATTAAAAAGATAAATAGACAAGAGGTATTTTGTGAACAAACCTGGTACCAGAGTCAGAGTGGTCCAGGGCCAAGTGGGCGCTCAGTCAAAGGTCTCTGGCTGGTACCCCTCCCCTGAGCAAAGAGACTGTGTTGAACATTGTGACATCTAAAGAAAGCTAAAAGTACCAAGAGGCCATAGGGAAGGCTGTGTAAGGTGTTAAGGTAGTCATACAAGGGCCATGTCAAATCCCTTGTACAATCAAAAGTCCTTGATACATTGCAGAGCTTTTGATATTGTGAAACAGGCATTTGAATCCGGCTGAGGGGAACGCTGTGCGCACTGTGAATGTATGAAGCCTGCGCTTTCCGTAGGAGAACAGAGTGACCCAGCAAGACGAGATCACCCTTCGGAAGTCTCTGTTTAAAGATTGGCCAGTACTTGGAAGGTCTGAGCCTGGGTGAGGTGGACCTCACTTAACTGAACAGGTTGTTTAAAAAGATTTTAAGACTTTTTGAGTATTACAACTGGGCGAAGCTGACTGGGGGCTTTAGAGAAAGCCTTACTGGGGGCTGAGACCCGAACTAAGGGGTCTAGAAGGACTTTCTGTTGAAAAGTTAGCAACATTGTGATGGCAAGTATGAACCTGACCGAGGGATGTCCACAGTGAGTGGTTGGTCTGAGCCCGACTGAGGGAGGCTGACGACTGAGAGAAGGATCAAAGTCTGGCCTGGCTGAGGGGGTCCAAAGGTGAAGGGTAATCACCCGATGCAAAGGTTAACAGAAGGAACTTTTGTTTTGTTGTTTCTGCATATCAGGCCTTCTGAAGTAAGAGACTTTGCATGAGAAGAGACCTAGTTACTGAAGGCCATGATATTGAGAAAAGGGTGTGCTGTGCTGAAGAGTCCCGCCTTGTCCGCTGCTAAAAACGTGGGGAAGGGAGACCCCAGCCATAATATCCTTATCATTATGTGAACACTATCCCACACTCTTTTGTAGCATAGCAGTAAGGATTTGCAATAGTTTTTATTTTATTTGCAATAGTTTTTATTTTAATTTAGTATAGGCCCTTTTCATTTGACTAGCCTCCACTAGGACTGTAGTATTATTATTTGATGGTTGTAGCTTAGCTTGCTCCCATTTTAGATTTAGGCATTTATCTCACACATTTTACAGTTTAATAAACACCTTGAACTGTGATCACGTGTGCCTGTCTTACTTTGATGACATGCCTTCCTTACAGACACACACACACGTTGCATGAGTGTAATGCAAGCCCACAGACAGGTCTGCTAGATGACTGACATCATGCCATTACATTTGTAGAGTTGGCCTCCTTTATTATATAATCTAAATAACGTACAGAAAAGTAACTCAAAGACGAGTATACACAGTACAAGAAAAACATTGCTTTATTGCAAATACAGCAGGGAGAAGAAATTAGGACAGTCCATTAGAACTATACTGGGTGAAAGAATGCTCAACCCTGCCCACTACTGATACACTATTTATACAGAAAAACATTAACTACATTTTGGGGCAGGTCGAACAAGCTAATTAGTGAAACACTATCAAGCCCTTATGGTGCCCCACACATTAGGGTAATACTATTGGATACATTATTTCCTGGAGCATAACCCTAAAACCACCCTTTCATGACGGCATGATTCCGCGCTCCTTGGACTGCTCCCAATTACATCACTAAGCTGACCAACAGAAAAACTCTAAGCTATAATTTGCTGGCTCAGTTCAACACACAAATAAAAAATGGCTGCAAGCTAATTGCAACCTGTGGTTGGAGAGCACAAACCACAACATCCCACCAAGTCTGTCTCCTTCGAACTGTGCACTTGTTAGCTCTCCCTGTCTCTTCCCTTGCGCCATGGCAACTGTGCAGGACAACGTTGGTGAATTTGTATTTTTCGTATTTAATTCTATTTCGCTATTATTTCCCTGCCAAGGCCCTCTGTACCTAGCACAGTTCCCTTTGAAACGTATCTTGTGGGACTGAAGCTGGTGTCTGTCTGGAGCTCTCTTCCCACGAGAAACCTGTCCTTTGGCAACAATTAATTAGCTACTGTGAGCTTCTGTGTTCTCCGACCTTAATAAGCTCATCCACTGTTTCATCATGTCAGCAGAAATTCAATTTGACTGGGTGCTGTGGCCTTTTAAACACTAAATACCAATGGCTTCTATCAAGTCTGCCCTGGGCCTGCTAAAACATGGCAGCACTGAAGTTAACGTATACACATAACACTAAACTATATTATACTCCTAGTCTACTCCTACCACTACCTCTAGCTATCAGCCCTCATTATGTTCCACCTATACTTAATAAAATATAAACAAAACCCTATGTGCATATGTGCCAAATAAAACTGGAGACATACACTGTAAAAAAGAAAAACAAAACACAAACACGCATACTATTATTATTGCTACACGTGTGATTATTCTTCTCAATTACTGTGCTCCTACATCCATAGCAATCAATACCTCGGGACAACAACTACATTGTGTTTTTTCATGTGTGTATTCTCCTGTGCAGTTTCCTGCTCCCTGATGTGTGACACATTAGGTTTATTGTGCATGTGTCGTGATGTCACCCTCCAAGTTACCTTTTGGCATTACTATGTTAGTATTTTAGCTTGTATGTGCGCCCCCTGGGCATCGTTGAATCTGCCCCTTCACACATTTTGACCAGGAACACAGCACACAGACAGTGAAGAGGCTGAACTCTCACCTGCAGCCACATCAACTGACCCCACCACTGCACAGGCCCAACCACTCAACAGCAGGAGCAAGCAGTAAGGCAGGGCTGCGGGGTGACCAGTGCCACCTTTTAATTATTTATTTTTTATTGTTATAGTTGGAAATATCAAGCTTTCAATACATGATCATTCTTATAAAATGAGTCACCTAAAATGTACACTTATACATAAAGTCAAATACAATAGTAAATTGATACTCATAAAATAGACATATATTTCACATACTCATTATCATTAATGCAATCACATATTTACAGTAATCCCATGTAAACTATTGGGCTCTCTCTATTTAAAGTTTTCAAGTATCTCCATTTCCCTTGCCATGTGTTCTAAGTGTCTCTAGTTCTTCTGCATCATTGCAAAATTGACATGATCTAGCATTTCTTGGGATGCCCGTCTATTTACCTAAAACGTCTCTTGTTGGCCACAGATTTAGATGAAATTGAAGAAACAAGTTCCTGTTAAATGCTCCTGGTCAAAGTTTTGGTATGTTATACATTATTGTCTTGTTTGAATCCAATCATAGAGCCACTACTTTTGCTTTGCACAATCATGATTTGAGATTAAAAGTGAATTTGAGTTGTCTGCATCTTGCATGATTTCAACAACTTGCTCTTTCCATTCTATCATCAGGCAATCTTTGGTGGTTTCAAGGTATGAGGGATTGTGGGTCAGAATATATCAGGCATTTCCAATACATTGAACACATTTTCCATATGCATGCGATATTGAGTGAAAGGAGGCATAATTAATTTCTAATTATATACACTGGTTGACTTGCAGGTTGGGATAGGACTTGCCTCCAGAAATTACCCTCTAGCTTTGTCCAGAGAGCTGTTTCCGAGCTCTGGTTTCTACAGCTTAAGTGACAATAGGCACTACTTTTTGTGCATAGTATTTGTTCAGCGGCATACAGGAAAAGTTCCCATATTTTGTATGTATAATACGAGCTTGGCTGACTGCTGCCTGAAACTTTCGCCTCAGCTCCGAGTAATATGGGAAATCTGGGGGATATTCATTGACTATTTCCTAATGGAAGCCATGAAGTTTCCATGCATATGAGCATTTTTTGATCTTATGTTTAGTGGCACATATCATCACCTTAGTTTTTTCTAGATTTATTATGAGCTGATTCTTAAATTCATATTCTTCAAGAGCTGTCAAGAGATTTTGTAAACCTCTTGCGGTCTTGGATAAAATGACTAAATCGTCTGCATATAATAGCCAGGGTACTGGACGCAAACCAAACATAGGAGAATCAGACACAATTTTTGCTGCCCAATGTCTGTAATAAAAAACTTGAACAAGGTTGACGCCAAAATGCATCCCTGGTTTAGGCCTCTATAGGTGTTAACAAGCTCAGACAGTCTGACATCCAAGGATAGACAAATTCGTATTGGCGTGTTGGAATGCAATTGAGATACCAGAGCTTGGATGTAGGTGTGGCATGCTGCCCTTGCCATCTTTGTGAACAGCATTTTTCTTGACACTGAGTCGAATCCTATTTTGAAATCGGCAAAGGCCATATAGACCGGTTGGTCAGTTCGCTGTTCATTGATTTTAATTGCAGAGATAGTAAAGAGATTGATGCAGTGCCCATCCCTGAAAGAAAACCTGTCTGGAAGGGATCTCATAAACATTCTTCGGTCACCCACTGATTGAAATCTATCAATATCAATCGAGCAAAATGTTTTACTGGTACATCCAGAAAGGCGACTAGCAGGTAGTTTTCGGGCCATTCGTGATTACCTTTTTTGAAGCTGGGAATTATGATTGATTTGGTCCAGGTGGGTAGAATTTGTTTTAGGGCGATTATATCAGAGAAGATCTTATAGAGAATGTTAGCCCAAACTTCCGGATTTTCTTTTAAAATTGTATTGGTTAGACCATCAAGGACAGGAGCTCTGGAGGGCCTAAGTTTAGCTATCTGAAACACGATGCCATCTCTATCAAATTGCATGTCTATGGTTATAGGCATGAATCCCCTTGACAGGTGGGGACATCTGTGTAGTGAGTTTCATAATAATGAAGCCAAACTTTCTCTTGGATAGGATTGATCTGAAGGGCTGTTTGAGTGTCATAATTGACATAGTTCAACATGCTCCAAGCTTGAGCTGTGTTCTTGTGTTCTTGGTGGCTATATCAGCTAACATTGCTTCTGCATCTTGCTGCTGGATTTAGGCCTTGTGAGATTTTAGCCAATTCTTGTGCTGCATTTTTAATGTAGGCACTTTGATACTCTGAGCTCCCCTGTTAGATTGGATAACAGTTATAGCTCTCGGTCATAAGCATGTTTGTGTTTGTAAACTGGCCTGTACCCCGGTGATGGAAGCAATTTGAAAATATGGAACGCAGCCACATACATCCCGTCCTCCTTGACTAGCTCAGAGGGAGCATGAAGACCATGAACACATCTTTCTGGTTGTGTGGAACAGTTGATCGACCATTTAAATCTATTTCTTCCACTAGAAAGTTGAACCGTGTGCAAATAGTGCTTGTTTGGCACCAGGGAGTAGGCCCAAGTCCAGGTAAGAGATATTAACTCTTGATCACTGTGTGTTTGGGTTATGACCTGGAAGTTGTCACTATGTGCAAACATATTCCAATCTGTAAATATGTAGTCAATGAGTGCTGACTGCTTTCCTCTCTTCCAGGTATCTTGTGGTGGGTGTCACCTTTAACTGCTCCATTGAGCATGATAAATTGTCTATCTTCCATTAACGTCAGCCATTGCTGTGCCATACTCCCAGTATGTTCCCTCTTCTTTTACAGACAATACAGATTAGAATTGCCTAACAGTATCATGTAATTTATGGAGTCATCTCCCGCATTTAAGTCTAGAGCATGTTGTATGTCACACAGGCTTTTTAGCTTCAATTCCAGCGTGATTCCAATGTATGTTGACAATAGCTAGCACTTCCCGAGGAGTTTGAATCTTTACCAATTTGATGAAACTGTTAGGGGTAGCCCAGATTTCTACATTTAATCCCTGGTCCACTTTCACAGCCAATGGCAATCCTGCCATTGGCCTGCTTGTGGCCAAGAATTTTGCTGGTAACAGTGAGACTGCATATCCATCCCAAATGGGTGGTTGCATTAACCAGGTTTTCTGCAGTGCTATCCTGCCAAGGGGTGAGCATATGAGGCTAAAAGATGAATTAAGCCCCTAGTGTTCTAACTAGCAAGCTTGCAGACTCTGGCTGGGATAGGCATTGATTGCTAATTTATTGCTGAGCCTTGCATCAGGGTGTTCTTCTAGACTTGTGTACTTTTTTTGCTTTACAAATTGTGTCAAAAGGCCCTCTGATGCACGCTATTCACATTTGAGAGAAATCATCTGCATTGTTGACAGGAGGGCCATCAAGGTCAGGTATGTTCTTCAGATTCATTTCATGATGTGTTTTAACTTGGGTAGGTATAAATCCCATCTCATCAAGTTGTAATTTAGCGTGCCATATGGAATTTAAAACTATGCCAGATTGTACCACTAGTGAAGAAACTGTCAGGTCATAATCATGAAGGAACTCTACTTGTGCCAGATCCAACAAACATAAATCCTCCAGTCTGGGCACAGCAGCAAATATGTTCAAAATACTCGCTCTGTTTAAAATATACATTGGGTAATATCCACCTCTACAACGAAGAATTAGGGGGTGATAATTCGAGTTAGATAATGGTTTGGATATTTATTTAGTTGCGTGTCTCTGGGTCAAGTTTTTTGTGGCCGGGCATACAGGTGGTCTATTATGGCCTGAAGGAAGCCACATTTCCCACTCAGAGACTTTAGGTGTTTGTTTGTTATCTTGTGACTTGGTCAGTACCGAGCATATAGCAATGGATTTTGCAATCTCCTGCCTCCTCTGTTTGAATGTGACAAAGGAATATTCTTGGATAGGCAATGTCTTTGAATAACTAGATGTATCCTCAAGAATTTGACCCAGTGGAGGAGCAGAAGGCTGGGAAATAAGGTTTCTCTGGGTTTTCGGCTCATCAGTTAGAAGCTTAGCCTCATGTATAGGTTCATCAATTGGTTCATACTGCATGATGTTTGCTGCTTCTGGATCCAAAATGACAGGACTGGTATGTTTTTCGGACACTTTTTTTGCACGTGTTAAGTTGACATATTTTTTGTTATAGCATTTTTGGCGCAAATATTTTGCGATCCAGGCATGGGTAAAGATTGGCAAAATGTTTGCGACCATGACTGAGCTGAGTTTCGTGAATCTTTCATATTTTTTGGTTTTTTGGGTTGATTGGCTTGTTTAGTGGCTGATTTATTACATGAAAATATTGTAAATGCCTGTTTGTGAGAGGATGGATGCACTAGTATGTCAGTCTGAGAGGAAGAGCCTTGACTTCTAGGGGCCAATACTTGTGAGGTTGTGTCTGAAACCCCAGACAAAAAGTTATGGCCGAGATGTTCTTTCGAGGTCGTCTGGCCTGACAATAATATGATTGAATCACCTTCGTGTGCGCAGTTTTCGAGGATCATTTAAGGAGTTGGAGATTAGCAGAATAAATGTGTGCCGAAAATGGGAGCGCAAGCGTGAAAATCCCAGCGCAAGTGTGAAAATTGCAGCGCATGCGTGCCAAAGCCGCGCCCATCGATTCATGGAATTCAGTGTGCGTGTAAATCCTGGGATGTGAGCTAAAATCGTGGGTGGTGCACGCGGGCGCACACGTCATTAAATGGCGTGCGATACACGCACAGGGAAAGTGCACATAGCGCAGCGCACACAACAAAACTGGGCGGAACAAGAGCGGAACAAGAGGCGTAACACGCGGAATGGGGAACAACGTGTGAAAATGTGGGCGTTACGGGGGAAAAACAGGAGGTAAATGCTCGCAACGCCCAGATGCGTGCCAACAACATGTATTCATGGAATCGAACAAGGGAAAGGCGTGCGCCAAAAAAGACACGCTAATCCGGAAACACATACGCCAGCAGGAAGCAGGCGTAAGCGACCCCGCGCAGCATAAAAGTGCGCGCAAACAACAAACACGCTCAGACGATACGATTAATATACCGTTCCTTGCAGCAGTGGTCGTGGGACACCGCAGGAGGAGGACGATAGCCAAGCCCCACATTTTTTTACCCATGACCAGCCTTTTTGGGATGCCTGATGACCAGGTGTATGGGAGGTACAGGTTTCCACCACACATAATCCTAGACCTGGTGAGGGAGTGGAAGGATGACCTCACATCACCCACCCTGTGCTCGCAAGCACTGAGCCCCTTGGAAAAGGTGCTCAATGTACTGCACTTCTTGGCTACTAGTTCATTTCAGCGGACAAGTGCCATAGTGGGGGGGGGTGTCACAGGCCACCCAGTCACGCTGCCTACACCAGGTGTTGGCCATCATGACTGCACGCCTCTTAGTCCGCAGGCACATATACATGCCCAGAACACCTGCAGAAAGGCAGGCTGTTGTCTAGCAATTTACGGGGGTGGCACACTTCCCCAAAGTCCTAGGTGCCATTGATTGCACCCATGTGGCTCTACGTCCACCCAGGGCCACTGAGCACATCCATCGGTCCCTGGCATTCCATCAACGTGCAGGTTGTATGTGATGCCAAGGGAATCATCACCTCAGTATATGCCAACTATCCAGGGTCCAGCCATGCTAGTTTCATACTCAGAATGTCACCCCTAAACCGGGACCTAGAAGCTGGGCGGCATGGCGACACATGGCTAATTGGTGAGTATAAATGCCTCTGCACATGCATGCATGACAGAAACTGAGAAATGGGAAAACCCCACTAATGACAACCATTATCACCTCCCCAGGGGACAGTGCCTACCCTCTGAGCACCCACATGATGACGCCAATTCGGAACCCCACCACACCACCCGAGGTAAGATACAACACAGCCCATATTGCAACCCGGGGCATAGTGTAGTGCACATTCGGAGTGCTCAAGTCACGCTTTCGCTCCCTTGACCGCTCTGGTGGGCAGCTGCTATATGCGCCCCCAGTAGTGTGCAGGATCATAGTGGCAGCATGTGTCCTGCACAACGTTGCAACCCGCCGGGGCGTGCCGGTGGACATGGTGGTGCCCCCACATCCCCAACCACATGCACGGTCGCTGCGCATGGGAGGTGAAAGGGCACATGGTGAGGCAGCCCGTACCCAGCTTGTGGCAAATTACTTCACCTAAAATCCAACCCCTGTGGAGTGCACACAGGCCTGGCACATACCAGCTGAAAATCAATGATGATGACAAAAGGGACAGTCGACTGTCACAACCATACCAGCCTGAGATTGTTCACCTGGAAGTGTTACATTGTGTGCATCCCTACCTAATTAAAAGCACCCAATGCTGTGTCACAAAAAGACACACATTCATGCAGCAGGAATGACTACCCCCTTGCAAAATACCACATCAAAATAGTACCATGTCACCCAACCCCTCCCCATCTCAGCTACCCAACACACCATGGCATGGCATGCAATGTGAAAGCAACCAAATGAATGCACAACACATGACACAAGTGTCACAAAGTGCACTGTCCCTAATGTAAACAGGCCTCAGACAATATGCGCTCATCAATCAATAAGAAACAGTACACATGAACAAATCCTTACCAGCAACACAAAACATCAGTTCAGGATGAAACTGTGTCAATATATGACAGTAAAAAATTGAAGTAGTGCAAGTCTCACAACCTGACTAAGGCAACACATCGACCCCTTCCAAGTGCAGAGTGTTGCTGTCAGGCAAAGTCTCAGTGTACTGCTTACAACATGAACTGCATCTGCAAAGGAAACGGCCTTGTGAAGACATGAAGAACCTACATGTATATAAGGAGAAAGACATGGATGCACAAGCACATATCAATACACCATGCAGTGTAGAATCCAACAGCAATCCCCACTAGGGATGTACACACAGTTTTGACTACAGACTGCCCACACAACTCATGGGAGCCCAATGTCACTGTGTAAGTTACTGTCACTTGGTTACACCCTTTGCAAGCCCATGGAAAGGGGAAGCAGGAGGGGTGTGTGTGTCAGGAAACCAAGCATCTAACCCAAAGACAGGACAAGCCTGCATGTGCCCAGCTGGAATACACAGTGGATGCCCACAGGAGCCACATAAAGCAACACACTGTAAAAAAAATATATATAAAAAAAAATCAAAAATGGCCCTGTGTGGACCGAGGGGGGGTGAGGCCACCCAGGAGGTTTGAGGTACAGGGTGCGACCCAACACACACATGCGTGGATGTTGAGAAAAGAAAATACGTCCATGGGCTCATGGCCTGCACGGCTACGCTACAGTGGGAGAACTGCCGTCGCTCTCTTCACCCTCTGCTGCTACATCCGGAGGTGGCCGTGATATGGGAGGCAGCCCACGCAAAGCCCTGGTATGGTCCTCCATGACAGCAAGCATGTGGGTCTGGAAGGCTTGGTTCTGCAGGATGATGGTACGGAGATCCCCATGCAGTACCTCACGGATTGCCCGCATTTCTGCCTGCATGGCCTCGCGTGATGCCGGATCTCCGCACGGGTTGCTTGGAGCTCAGCTGAGAGTGAACGTGTGAGCTGCTCCAGCTGCTGTTCTGACCTAAAATTCGGGAAGCCTCAAGTTTACCCAGAGTATCTCTGAGGAACCCGTGTTCTAACCTCAGGGCTTCCCTGTGGGCCTGTGACTCTACAGATATGGCTTCGCGCAGAGCCTCCAGTCCAGCCCGTCAGTCCCTGTTGGACGCCAACATGTCCTCCCTGTGAGAGTGGCAAATGGAGTCTGTTGCCTGCTGCTGGAGCCCCATCTGCCTTTCAGGGGGGAGAATGGAAGTGGCCACCCTATCCATTGCCTGAGCCATCACTTCACACGATGCTCCCTGTTGTGCTGCAATACTGTACATGGAGTTCTCCCACACTATATTGCCTGTTGGCGCACGGCCACCGCGTTGACGAGCACCACACCTGTTTGGGGCAAGGCGATCTGCACCTTGCTGTGATGGCACTGCCTGAGGCTGCAGAACTGCATTCCTCCTTTGATCTGCTGGCCCAGGAACAGGAGCAAATTTTGTGGAGTGTGACCCTGCATCCGTAACCGCCAAAGGCGGACTTACCAACACTGAAATCACCATAGAGGGGTCTACCCCCGGTGCAGGTGGGTTGGACAGAATAGCATCCCTGCCAGAAACACTCACCTGTGACGGCACATATGTCTCACTGTCCGATTCAGCACCTGATTCATAGAGGTCTGCGGAGGTGTACCCAGAGACACCCCTGGATAGCATGGTCTGTAGGACAAATGGGTTTTCACCCACCACCACCCCACGTCCTCCAGTGGTGCCCGGTTGTGGCTGTGATTCCTCCTGTGTCTGCACCATCTCTTCCTCCTCAACAGCATCAAGTGACTCATCACCTGCAAAAAACCACATGTGCTGCATGCTGGATAGCACTGGCATCACACATTACCCTGTGAGTGGCAGGTCCAATACACATACATGACACATGCCAGCACACAGATGGCACGTAGCATAGCCATGGTACTTTTGACAAGTACAGCCATATGGTAGGAAATAAGTACTGTCCCCCATCCATGTGAGATGGACATCATGAGATACAACATACAAAATAGTGTGACAAAACACGCATGTGCCACACGCTGCAACAGATCCAGTGTTCAATCATACAGTGATGGCAGGAAGATGGATACATCAATGGTTGGTCACTTCAACATGACAGAAGACAACAGTCATGTTCAACATTCAAACAGGGCCCAAAAATGATTGTGTGCAGGCCATTACACAATCAGCCTGAATGGTTAAATCATTTCCATAACAAGGTAATAAATGTGGGCCATTGTGGGGTGTAATCTATGACAGAAGTATGCCACATTTGTTGTGGTAGGGCAGAAAAATGCGTCGTAAAAATGGCAAGGATTGAAACAATCAGGCTGAATGAACAGGAAAACATTTTGAACAATTTTGTTACAAGATGACAGTTGAAGGGCAACTGCAGTAATCTGGTGTAAAGTGGCTACTGTGGTCAGAAGGGATACTGTCATACCCAAACCCAAGGCCAGGGAATGGTTTGGTTTAGAGGGACCACATGGGTGGCCCATACCAGTCATAACTACACAGCCTCACCTGGCACTCAATCAGAACACATCACCCAAGCAACATACACATGGATTGCACACACATTCATGGGCACTCACCGGACAATGCTTCAAAATCTGGTAGGTCTCCCACGCCTTGGATCTGTTCCTCTGTGACAAAGGTTCCAGCCACTGACTCATGTTCAGTGAGTTGGTCGTCCTGTGGTGGAGACCCACTGCCAGTCAACAGAGTAGAGGCATGATTGGAAGCCAGCTTGTTCATTGCTCTGCGTTTCAGGTCATTCCACCGCTTATAGCAATCATCAGCTGTGCGCCTCACAAATCCAAGGGCACTAATGTGGTCCGCGATGGTCTGCCAGTGGGCCCTGCGTTGAGCAGGCGTAGTCTTGCACCCTGCAGTCACCACCATTTTGCGGCTATGTGCCAACACATAGGCCACAAGTGCATCTAGTTCGGCATCATTGAAGCTAGGCTTCCTTGACGTGCCGGAGTGGGCAGCTGTGTCTGGGGTCCCAGCCTGTAGTGCAAGAGCACCCTTCTTCTTCTTGGAAGGTGGTGTGGATCCTGAGTGGCTTACGCCGCTCTGGTTGGTAGGGGCAGAAGCGCAGGTGGACTGGGTACTTGAATTTTCCAAAGGCACAATTATCAAAGGTCTCACTGCAGGCATTGGCTGCAGGGTGATGCTGGCAGATCCAACCTCGGTGTGATGTACTTGGACCGGCACTGTCCCAGCTGGGAGACTTGGAGCTGGGGTGGATTGGCTGCAGCTGCCCCTGCAGCCTCCTTACCCTGGCTTCTTGGGGCAGCAGATGACATTGCTGCCCCAGATCCACGTGGCCTGGTGACAGCAACTTTCACCAACACACGTGGCTTAGACTTGGTGACACGGAAGTCAGCCTGGGAGTCATCCTGTGTCGGTTCAGTTGACAATATGGGCCGGTTTAACAATGGCTGAGCTGGGATGGTGTCAGCTACATTTCCCACAACCATTTGGGGGGGCATAGGTGGCCCCGATTGGTCCTCCACACACCCTGCACATCCTGGCCACGTCCCCTACCACGCCCACTTTTTGGAGGTCGGCTACCTTTCCCTCCCTTACTGCTTGGTTGCCTCCCAACCATGGCACTGATGTTGTTGTGCGTATGGGAGTTGCAGTAAACAATTGTCCTGGGCAATTGGGATGAAAGGGGTAGGGTACTAGATGGTATTCGTACCCTAGTGCTCTAGCAAGGCTGTCTGTGACCCCTGGGGGAAGATGATGGGTCACGCAATGCACAGGCATCCCGAAAACAATATCAAACGTGCACGCAACCCCTGGTAGACCACATGCATGGAAAAATGAACCCGCACTACGCTGTGGCACCCAGAAACACAAAAATAAGTGTACGCATGATACACACAGCCTACAATGACCTCTGAAGGGGTATGCGACACACGGGGGCAACCACAGTTGGAAAATACATGCGCGACTCACCGTCTGCCTGGAAAAAGAACGTGAAAAAGATGCGCATGTGCGCGTTGGCAACACCCCCGCCAAAAGAAGAATTGAACGCTGTCTGTGGAAACAGGGAGTACGAATTGGAACCGTTGTGAAGTAATCGCGTGTGAACCGACAAGAAGTACAAGAATCACCCACTCGCTCTCCACAAAAAGCACGTACAAGAAAATGGCGTCCTACACATACCTTTTAAGCCAGCCCACACGTGTAAAGTCACTTAGGCACCTACGCGCTAAGGGCCTTTCCTCCAATCACACGCAGTGACACCCGGACGAGCAATTTTTTCACGTGTACAATAAACATGCACCCGTGTTGTGGGAAACGCCCGTGCACATAATGTCACAGACGCGCTTACGCACTAAGGGCCTTTCCTCGAATTTCACGCTGACATGCTTTTTTTTCATGTGACAAATCACTCCGTATCAAGCTGGCCACGCGACTACACACGGAAGACCACGCTTCTGCCCAGAAGGCCATTTTTCTGCCCCACAGAGCCCTGAGCACGCTCCCACCTGCCATCTGCTGCTGCCTGCATGCCTGCTGCACACGTGCCCTGCTATTTGGTGCCTGCACATCAGCCATCTGCAGGGGTGCAGTTGCTGTGACCACCCCTGCTGGAACTGAAGACTCCCGACTGGGACACCATCGCTCCACAGCCCAGCCCCAGGACCCAGTTGCCCACCCACACCTGCCTCTGGGGTTGCCATGTCGGACACAACACCATCTGACACCACTGGCAACCCCCAGCCAGAGAGGCAGACGGCTACCAGATTCAGTGAAGTTGGTATCCTGGTGGAGCAAGTCCTGGGGCAGTATGATGCCCTCTTTGGAAGTTCGCGCGCCGACAATGAAGGACGGAAGAGGATCTGGATGGACATCATGACTGCCATCCACGAGGAGGGGGTGGCAGTCCGCGACATTCATACGTCCGGAAGTGCTGGCAGTACTTCAGGTCCAGGACCCTCAGCAAGGCCCGGCGCCTCTTGAAGGCAGCGGATGCCAAGGGGTGCCGGTCTGTCTAACCAACAACCAAATGAGGGTCCTGGAAGGTATACGCCCAGCACTCCACGTCCAGGTCCTTGAGAGGCAGACACGTCTGGAGTCGAGCGGTAAGTGTACATGCGTACTGATTGGACGCTGTGCGTCTTGAGGTGCCGGGAGTGTGCAGGTTGCACATATGTCTTTGTAGGGCCATGTATGTATGTGTATGTACAGGGACGTGAACCTGCCACATGTGATTCTTCTCATGGGTGAGACACATCGATGGTATATGTGTTGGTAAGCATGCTGGGCAAATGCATGTGTGGGTGCAGACATGTAAAAATGTATTTGTTTGTACTGTGGCATGGTTCTGGTGTCACACATGGATGCTGGTTCCTGCTGCATGTATCTGCACTATGTACATGTGCATGTGTGTGTATTTGACAAGTGTGCAACTGTGATGCAACATGGATGCCTGTGACACTGACATGTAGGAGGCTGATTGCCAGATGTGACATGGATGGCGATGTTATCACTGCGACAGGTGGTGGAGATGTACAGATGCATGTAAGTCTGGTGGCGTGTGTGCATGTGTTCTGCACTCCCCGTGTTGCATGTGACGTCAGGCTCACTTTCAGCTGCTCATGCTGTTGTTTGTGTATGGATGGTGCTGCCTGGTGCAACATTCCTGTTGATTTGCTCATGTGTGTGAGTTGAAATGACATGTGTGTTGGGGAGTGTGATGCCATGTCTGAAGTTTGACACTGCCAATCATGTACAAATGTCATGTGTGTATCAGTCCATTGTACAGTGCCCTGATGTCTGTGTTCTATCTCCCCCTGTCTGCAGCGTCAACTGATGAAGAGGGTGGAGAGGGTGCTGTGGAGCAAAGCGGCAGGGATCGCACCACCAGCCGGAGACGCAAGGCCCAGCTCCCCTCCCATGTTGTCATCTCGTCGGGGAGTGAGGAGTCTGGTGTCACGTCCCAGGCCGCAGCTGCCGAGGGTAGGTCCAAGAGGCGGAGGTCGGAGGTGGACTCCTCGGCAGCAGAGGGGGCAGCTGAGACCCTAGAGGGTCCAACGGAGGAAGATGGCACAGAGTCATCCAGGTTGGTGGGGGGTTTGGTGGAGGAGGAGGCCGTGGAAGGGACACACACAGGGTCTGGAGGGGGGATTCCACTGGTGCTAGTGGTGTAGTCCAGGAGCAGGGACAGGAGGCAGCACAGGCCGCCGCAGAGGTGCCTGTGTGTAATCCTGTCGCCGATCCTGTGACTGCATCATCCCGCACTAGCAGGGATGCCTATGTCCAGACCCGTTTTCAGGGAGGGGATGAGCGCACAACTGGCCTTCCTCTCCCTGTGGACGTGGCAATCCGGGACCGGGTTGAGCCTGTCCTGGCTGGGATGGTGTTGCGTGAACGGGGTATGCGAGCAGACCTGCAGTGTTTTCGTGAAGACACTGCACGTCATCTCAGATGCCTCTTTGACCGTGTTGACCTACTAGGACGGGTCACCAGTGCTGGATTCCTCCATGTGCTGGACCTTCTTCCGACACCCACCTCTCCTGAACCACCTATGCGCCAGTCGTCCTCCATACCATCTTCCCACCCATGTATCACCTGAGTACCCTGTGGCGCTGCCTCTGACCCAGCGGCCAGGCTGGTGGAGGACACATCCCTGCCACAGTCGAGGTTCGGACGTCCAGCAGGGGTGGCCACCACAACAACTGCACCTCTCATGATTCCAGCCCCTCATGTCCCCAGCCCTCCAAGATGTCAGGCTGGAGCCAGGCCATGATCACCTGCATGGCCCTCAAGGGCCTCTCCATCCCTCCAAAGACCCACTTGGAGTCAGACCTGGCGCTTGTGGCACCTGGCTCACTCATTCCCATAGGATAACATTGGGGATTGGACTTGTAGTGCATTGATGGGGACAAGATGGATGCCCCCACATATTTCGGTTCCCAGATCTGCATGTGCGGTCTAGTCTTTTGGATGTGGTTCAGCCCAGAGACACCTGGGATACCCAGAGACTATTTAAGCCACACCCAAGCTGAGAAAGATGCTTTGCGTTTTCTGCACCTGCAGAGTGACACTCACTGTGTTCGGATCGGTCTCCAGTAGGCCTGAATCTAGATTCTGCGCTCAGCTCCTGCAAGAACAAAAACACTGTTAGGAACAGCCTTACCTTGCGGCGCTTCTGCCCATCATTCATCACTACTTCTGTTCTGCGGGCATCTTCGGCGGTGTCAATCCCATCCCGGCACGCCACTTCCTAAGGAAAAGGGAAAAGAACAGAAAAAAGGCATTAGTAAGCATTCTGCAAATATTCGCATATTTTTAAATACTGTACGAGCTTCAAACGCTTACCTGAATCCCAACCGCTCTGGGGGAACTCTGTCTCTGGAACTTCTCATCCATCTGCAAGAGGGAAAAGACACTCCAGGTTAGCATGGAAACATCTAGAGGCGCTGCATACCGCGCTTACCCACCTCATTTGTTCTTCATAACCGGCATCCACGCTGAAAATGTCGCAATACCTAAAAGACACAGGAAAATAACTCAGTTCAATTCAAATACTAAAGGGGTGCATCGCATATCATGCTCTCACTCACCTTCAGCGCTATTCATCTCAGCAGCACGCCACCATCTCCGGGCGCTGGCCATCATCTAAGGAAGGAAAGGAACGAAGTTAGAGAACTGTTCAAAAGACTCATTATACTTACCTGTGGGATGCTTGCCAGTGAAGTAACTAGGCAGCAACGAGCCTGGATCAATCAACGCACCCCTGCGCTGAAAGCAGGACGGAGAGCACACTATCCAAGAAAACAAGGTGAGCTGTGGATCAAAGGGAAGGGTTGGACCCCAGGGAAGAAGGGGGTTCAAGCACACATAGACAATAGGGAGTTAAACTCTACCAATCCTGAGTTTCAGGCCCAGTCTCCAATCGAATAGCCTCCAGGGAAGGGTTCCAGGTCGTAAGAGGTCAGAACAGGCTGAGTGACGTCCGCGTGGATACCAGGTGAGCGTTACAGCACCCCAGTCGGAGGAGGACGTGCAGGCAGCAAGAGGCAGGGCACAGGCACAGCAGCATCAGCCACAAGGTGGGAGCGATGATGGCTCGAGGCCATCAACATCAGAGGGGCAGGCATCGGCCAGAGGGCAGGAGGACCCTGGATTTGGTAGTCTTCCATGTGGCAGCGGTTGGGCCAGGCCATAGATGCGGAGCGCGGGCGGGCGGAAGAGGCATGGCTCACAATGGTCAGGGCGGAGAACTCCATGCACAGGGCACTGAGGCGAGCCGAGTGCTTCCAGGCAATTCGCAGGGAGTTAGATTTGAACATGGCATCGTCCCTGCGAAACCTCGGGGCCATGGAAGAGGCCCGCCTCCAGGACATAGACCAGGAGATCGATGATGCCCTGGCATGGGAAATCAAAAAGTGAGCCGTCGGACTAGCCCGCCCCCATTGTATATAGTTTGTAGTGTTAGGTTTCAATTTGCTTTATTTTGGGGTGCTTGGACAATGCCCCACCCTTTTGTATATAGTTATTTTTTTTCATAGGTTTCATTTCATTTGTTGGGCTCATGGACCCTGGATTGAATAGGTGTACATAGTTGAACTGTGGCTTTCTGAAAACAACAGTTTTTTAAATTACCATGGATCAATGGATTTTGCATTTACGTTTCCTTTGGATTTGCTTTGGTGGACGGAGAGTTTAGACAAACTTTCTTTTGGATTACTTTGGATTGAGACTTCATTTCTTTTATTCATTTTTGGACATGCATTTATTTTCTTGTTTAAAATATTTTTCATGTTTTCATTCCATTACCTTACATTTGTGGAAAATACATTTTGATGTATTACTTCCATGTGTGGTATTTGCTCATTGGTTTACTGCATGTCACAATGTGGGTTTACACAATCACTGGCACCCAGTGTATGTGTGTGACGGACATGTGTTGATGTACATAGTAGACTTTTGGTTTGTGTCATGTAATAGGCCTTTTAGTGTGGGGTGGATGGGAAACTTGATTGGGTCTCAAGACTGGGGTGGCATGCAGTGGGAATTTGGTGGACATGAGGCCCATGAATGTGCATCTTTATGACATGTTGGCGGGGGACACGTGTCGGGGCCTGCTGGCAGGTGCCCGTCACTGCTGGGTGGGTGGTGGTGCAGGGGGACATGAGTCGGGGCCTGCTGGCAGGTGCCAGTCACTGCTGGGTGGGGGGTGCAGAGGGACATGAGTCGGGGCCTGCTGGCAGGTGCCCGTCACTGCTGGTTGGGGGGTGCAGGGGGACATGAAACGGGGCCTGCTAGCAGGTGCCCATCACTGCTGCGTGGGGGGTACAGGGGGATATGAGTCAGGGCCAGCTGGCAGGTGCCTGTCACTGCTGGGTGGGGGGGGTGCAGGGGGACATGTGTTGGTGCTCATTTGTGCATGGTGACATGTGGGCTGGCTAGGGGGCATGCCCAGGGTGGATGGGCTGCCTGCGGGACATGGCCAGGGGTGCAGGATAGTCCCCTGTGGTGTGGGCTGCCTGCAGGCCCTGGGGAGGTTGGTGAGGGCTCACCTGGGAGGACACACACTGCCAATTCATATTGGGGCACCCCAGGAATACACGTACCCCACTCGGCCAGCGAAATCGCGTGTGAAACTTCCCGCACACCCCCAGAAATACACGTACCCCGCTCGCCCAAGGCCTATAGCGTGTGAAATTTCCCGCACACCTCCAAAATACACGTACCCTGCTCGCCCAAGGCCTATCGCATGTAAAACTTCTCACGCACCCCAGAAAGACATGTACCCCGCTCGCCCAAGGCCTATCGCATGTGAAACTTCCTGTGCACCCCAGAAATACACGTACCCCGCTCGCCCAAGGCCTATCGCGTGTGAAATTTCCCGCGCACCCCAGAAAGACACGTATCCTGCTCGCCCAAGGCCTATCGTGCGTGAAACTTCCCGCGCACCCCAGAAATACACGTACCCCGCTCGCCCAAGGCCTATCGCATGTGAAACTTCCCACATACCCCAGAAAGACACGTACCCCGCTCGCCCAAGGCCTATCTTGTGTGAAACTTCCCGCACACCCCAGAAATACACGTACCCCGCTCGCCCAAGGCCTATCACCTGTGAAACTTCCCGTGCACCCCACAAATACATGTACCCCGCTCACCCAAGGCCTATCGTGGGTGAAACTTCCTGCGCACCCCCGAAATACATGTACCCTGCTTGCCCAAGGCCTATCGCGTGTGAAACTTCCCGCGCACCCCTCAAATACACGTACCCCGATCGCCCAAGGCCTATCGTGTGTGAAACTTCCCACACACCCCCGAAATACACGTACCCCGCTCGTCCAAGGCATATCGCACGTGAAACTTCCCGTGAACCCCCGAAATACATTTTCCCCGCTCGCGCGATTGCAGTGCAGCGTCCCTGTTAGCAGGTCCAGGGTTAGCGTGGCCCTTTGCGCTGCATTGGGGATTTCAATGGTTTTTCCTTGCGCAAGGGGAGTTCTTGGGGGCGCAACTGCCGCTGCGGGATGTTCTCTGCGCCTGCGCTCAAAATGGCTTGGTAAATCCATGAATATGCGGTGCGCCAGAATGCTGTTTAGCACACAGGGCTGGCGCACGCTGGCGCACGCTCCCTCTCTGCGCTGCTCGCGTCCCTGCCTCTGCGCTGAAATCTATGAATTACCCCTTAGATCTTGTATTAGAATGGTCTGTTTATTCATCTTTGTGTCAAGTACTTGATACAGTTTCACCAGAGACATAAACGCTGCTTTCATGCCACTTTGAGTAACTTCAACTAATGGCAGCGGTTCAGATCTCGCAAGAAGAGGTCTGCATGGTGTTGGATTTGTGAAAGAGAGAGAGAAATGAGGAGTTATGAGTGGAGTTTGGAAACATAAGTGGGGATTGAGATAGATTGCCCTGTTGCGGGCAGGGTATGCAAATTTGCTTTGGAGAAGTATGATCTCTATTTACTGCTTCACAATGTGGGGAAATCGGAAGGGAACCTGTCGACTCGGCATTATTCAGAGTGGGAACGATACCTAAGGTTTGTGTTTTTTCATTTGTTTCCATGGTATTTGCACTAGTGGTGCAATGCATAGTTGGATTTATGGAATCTATGCCTTTGTGAACCTGCGCAGCTACAACTATATTGTTCAACTGTGCTTTGTAAGGTTCACAGGTCTCGACAGGATGAGCAAAAGGGCTTGCCAGCTGATGTTTAGCTGACTGGGGATCATGAGTACGAGATAGAAAGCAGGAGGTGGGGATTGTCCCTACAGAAGAGTCGGAAATTTCAGTTAAGTCAATTAAAGGTTTATCTGTGCCAGAATCTCTATGTGTCTTAGTGATAGAATTTGTAGAGTTCTCACTAGACGCTACGCTTTTAGAACACAGCATTGGCAATTGCAGAAGCCTCTGATGTCGGGTGTAGCCGAATACGAAGGAGGTCTCACAGAGGCAGCTATTTGGCGCGATGCAACGCCATGCAGAAGTCCTTTATCAGATCTCGAGTTCACCAAATTGAGCGACCTTGTAATTTGTTTATGTGGTGGCATGGATGTTTTCAGGGATGTTTTCAGGGGAATAAGCACTAGTCGTGGTCACAGTAGGTAAGATGAAGAGGATGAAAGAAATGCAAACTCAATAAATAATATTATTTGTTAGTAGATAAATAGCGACATATACAGATATCATTAGGGCATGAATACCAGCTATAAACTCCAAACTCCACACCTACCCAACTGCCTAACTGCACTCATCAAGGCACGCTCCAATGTGCGTGCAACGTCCTGTTTTTATAGGGAGTTATGGGTAGGTGGGTGGGGCTTGTCGCTCATTAGAGTAAAGGCAGTATTTTCTTCCAAATCAGGTAAGATACTGAAGAGGGAAAATCAAGATCAAACCCATGCCCCCTCACCCCAGGCGCATATACAGAAGAACAGCAGGAAAAACAAGGAGCACACTTATCATTTGAACCAGGCCCCAGCGCACCCATGGGTGACAAATATGCTGAAACACACCCACTTCACCAACAGTGCAACTTCCATGCTACATTAGAATCAATGCTGCAATATCAGAATCTACAAACACAAAAATCCCTGTTTAAAGGCTTGCAAATGCCTATATGAATTAACATGGTCTAAATGCACAGTGTAAAGCCATGTTTCAGGAAAATTACAGCCAAGTTCATTTCTCTCACTGAACACTGGCTGCGGGAGCCTTCAGCAATGTTCCTCGCAAGGCCGCACATTCAAGATAAGATTGCTTTCTGCAGACAAACATTTTTTAATTATCCACAAATGCGAATAAATCACGGCAACCCAGTGTGCTTTTTTTTTCTTTCTGGGAAAGAAAGACATTTTCTCAAGGACTCGCACAACATTTGAAACATAAATTGTAACAAGAATGGCGCAGCCCAGCGCCCAGAGCCCAGGTGCGAACTGCTTGTTCAGCTAAAAAGTTATGGGAACAAGGTCATATTGCAACAAATTAGAATTAGGTAAGGGGGGCTGGCACAGCTAAACCAACCCACTGACGCAAAAGGCTAATATCCAATTTTCAGGCTCTCTATAAGGGCTACATAGGTAACCTATCACTTAGCAGCCAATAGCAGGAGGAGATAGGTTTCTGGGAGCTGATCCAATTCTGTGAGGTCAGCCTGCAGTGTGATTACAAAGCTGGCTTGCAAGCCAGCCCCGGGGGAGCCGGCGCCTGAACTCTCGATGTGCACGATGCTCTGCGTGTTTTTTTTCTTTTTGCTGCCCAGAAATAAACGCAGTTTGGAACATGCTGCTGCCTGCTTGGGACTCTGTTGCATTTCTGGGGGCCATATGGGAGGTGTTGGGGTCTCCCATAGATGGTGAGGGTATGGCTGCTGGCCCCCACTCCCCTGGTGGGGGTCCAGCTTCTCCCCAACAAGGTGGTGCCCTCTGTGAGGCTCATTGCTCATTGTAACATGGGTGAATGGGCACTGCCTGCACAAGCCCTGCGCTGAACTGAACTCCCTGCTGCCGACTCAAGGAAGCTGTGGGACCCTCGCCTGCACCTGAAGACCACCGGAAAACGCGTAACCGGCTAAAGGCTTCGGGGGCCACTTGGAAATACCCCGCTTGAGGGCAGGTGAGAGCCCTGCAGGAGAAGGGGTCCGGTGAAGCGCCTTGAGGGGGTGTCCAGCAGCGGAGCAACTGCCAGTGCAGCATAGGAAAATGTAAGTCAACCAGCAACATGGGCTTTGAGGGGGGGAAACGTTTAAAGTATTATAATGCATTGTTGATCAGTATGTTGCAGAAATGTTAAGTTATTTTGTTTGGGTAGAAACTGAGGGAGGCATTGTAAATTGGGTGGTGGGTGATTGTACATTGTCGTAAAATTCAGCGCATTGGTGGTGATCGGCACGTGAATTGTAGTTGGGACTGGGGCAGTGGCAGTGGTCCCTTCTTGTGTTTTTGAGCCTATTGGGTGGGGTAGTGACTCCCCACATATAGGACAGGAGTGTCGCACTGGTTGGTCTGGATGGCGATTTCATGTACGGGGGTCTGGATTTCCTATGAATTGACGTTATAGATCAATGAGTAGATGAGGTTCCCTGCTAATTGAGCGTTTTAGTTCAGTGAGTGGATGATGTTTCCCCGCAGGAGGTAGCTAGATTGTTCCTGAATGCGGAAGATAGTTGGCTGGTTAAGGTCCCCTGGTGAGGAGTGTATCACACGTGAGGCGACGCAGCGTGTGCAGTCCAATTATAAGAGTTTTTATTATAGTTTACCTTGTTCCAGTTCAGACAGGAAGACAGCTGTGGGGATTGTGGGGTTTTATTTTGGGATTTTTGTGGGGTTGGGAGAAATGGGTTATTGTTCTGTGTATGCACATTTGTCTGTTCATTTGCACTGTGTTTTTAGTTTGGTGACGTCACCTTCAGATTGATGCATAGGACACAGAGTTTTGATGGTGAGGAGATAGTGGTGTGGTTTTGGATTTGGAGAATAGGTGACCCAGAGGCGGTGTGTGGAAGACACATGCGCAAGATTGTGGGGGTGTGCCGGAGAAGGCTATGGTTTGGTGAAGATGGGCTGCACGTGGAGTGCACTGGCTAAGGTGCGGAGCCAAGAAGGCTCACAGAAGTTGAAAAATGTTCAATTATCTTCTAACTTTTGCTCCCTGAACAGCGGACTATCGACATTTTCGAATTGAATAGAGGTAAAATGTATCACACAATACAGAAATGACTCCCCTTCACCTGTTGTGTAGCACACAGCTTCCATGCCGAAATAAGTAGTTAAAACATAGTGTGCAAAGATTCAAAAGTACTGAAGGTAAATTAAAAAAGACCATGGCTGCTCATAGGCGGCTTCTCAGGAAGCGTGCAGCAATCGCTAAGGACACACATACACAGCACTTACACGGGAATAGCTTTAAAAGCACATGGCTACAGTTGAACTGTGTGCACGAAGGAAAGGGAAGATGCGAGGGGTCAGCTGATGCTGAACCAGCGCGAGCAGAGGGAAGAGGGGACTCACCCTTCTGAACCTCCGGGAGTGTAATATTTGATGACACAGATGGTAAGAAAGGAATGCATTGCATGAGAGAACTGAAAACAGCAGAAAGACATTTAAACACCACACACACACAATCACAATACACAAACAGGAAAGTGCAGAACAACCCACTAGCAGCACTGGAGTGAGCAAAGGAGGGCTGCAGTGCATGGAAGTAGATTTGAAGGCACAGGTACAGAGGAATTAAATTTAAAGGGAAGATAACGGGGGAGGTGCAAGGAGTAACAATAGCAACAAAGAGGGGGAACTGGAAAGGGAAGAAAGGGATTGGAGGAGGAGAGAAGGACTGAACGAGACAGCACAGCCAAACATGATAGAGGATCAGTAAGGGGTGGTGCAGCATGCATGGGGTTATGGAAGGGAGGAAGGAATGATAGCGCGCTAGACATTGACTGTGTGCATTGTAGATTGTGGCAAGAAAACGCAGGGGCAGAGAAAGGCAGATGAGGACAAGTAGGCACAAAATAAATTATTAAAGTATGCAATGGGAGGGGCAGTTAAAAACAGCCTCAACACACACGCACAAGAATCACAATAGCAGTGTCAACAACCACCACAATATGCACCGCCCATGTGGGGAGGATACATGGGGCAGGATGGGATCATTTCAGCAGACACCACAAGCACCAAAGCAGGTACTGTCACCACTACATGTACAGACACAACAAATGACAGCACCACTACCCCAGGACTGACTAGAATCACAACACAGGGGCACTGCACAGCAGCCAGCACCCATACAGAACACTGACACAATAGCAATGGTACCGGTTACATGACTGGGTGGGGTCTCCCTGATGGGGAACAAACATTTCAAAGGACATAGATTGACATTATACCGCTAATAGGACAGCCCAAGACAAACTTGATTTGACTCACTCTGCCACACACACTCATGCTCCACCTCCACGACAGAGCGGGCGAGACGCACGCCGACACACACACTCACGCACACTCAATAATGCAGAGGACAATTGCATAGGGGTGGTGATAGGTATCAAAACATTTTCTTTTCTGGGTGACAGTGGGGCGACTAGACCATGCATTAGGGAAGAGACATTTGTGACATCATGAGCGATGTGGACATGACCACCTTATTAACAGAGAAATCCATAACTTGTTAAACACCAGGCATATACATGTTGAAAGTAAGGAAGATTGTTTAAGCATAATGGGGGTGCACGGTACAGAGGGGGGTGCATAATGATAGCGCATCACAAGAGAGTACATTTAGCTACATTTTGAGCACACATCTTTCAGTGAGGAGACTGGGCTCATGAATACACGATTAACACAGAACAATTAAATGAGACACACAAGGTGGAAGAAGGTGCACTTGAGGGCGGAGGCCTACATTTCATTGACAGTTCACCACAGGAGGAGAGAAATAGGGGTAAAGGGTGGATGATCCATGTTCCCAACAGAATTAATTTGGAGACAAAATGACAGTGCAAGTGGTAATGCCACTAGCGCTTTTGAAAATAGCACTGGCACAAATGCATTAGAAAACACACATAGGGAAAGAGGTCATTGCTGCACGAACTGGAGCATGATGGTTGTATTAAAATTTGAGAGCAGATAATGGGGGGATAAATATATTGTTTAAATGTAACAGTAATTAAAGTAGTGGAGTAATAAAATACTAGACTAAATGAGTAATTAACAAAGTAGGTAGGGTTTAAAAAGTGGACATGGGGTGGGATAGAGAGAATGGGAGTAAATCGTGACGGTTGGGTTTGAAAGAAAAGAGGAAATAAATAAATAAATAAATAAATAAATAAATAAATAAATACAAAGAGGGGGGAGGGACAGGTAGCGAATAATTGGTAGCAAATTTAATTAGTACCAGCTTAAAGTGCCTGCAGTTCACTGCGAGCCACGCCCTGAGAAGTTGAGAGAGGAGCCATAGAAAAAAAAAAGATTTAAAAACCCTGCGATTATCTTAACTAAGTAACATGGTGCACTTAATTTAGAAACACAGCCACCCTATATGACAAATTTACCACCCTGATGTTTCCCTATTTAGCTTGTCAGTGCCTGATGCCCCACGGGACAAAGGCACGCACTATAAATAGCTTACAACAAAAGCACAGTAAATATAAAGATCCAAAGGCCCATTTGTACACTAGCACCTACATTGCGTATATATGATCCAAGTGTGTAATGAGTACCTTCACATAAATTAAGTGCCTACCCATTTTCTGGGTACATTTCGAATTGTGTAACAATTTACAGTCAGACCGCCATTGAACGCCACCAGGTGGTGATAGGATGGTGCATAGGTGTACCATTGGCTCCTCCCACTAGGACACTGAATAGTGTGAGAGTAGTGCAGAGAGGTAAGGTCAAGAAATTGAAGAATATGTAAATTCTCAGGTCTCAAGCGCTTCCATTTCATTTCTCGCCAGATATAAAGGACCCAGGGCAGGCCTGAAGACAACGGACAACCAACACCCAATGGCTATGGACTACAGTGGGACATTTTTCCCCTCCTGGCAGACTTTGTTAGATGTGTGAGGCGTCAAGCCCTACAAAGCGGTGGCCACCCTGGCAACGAGGGAGCAACGATCAAAGGGCCAACGCAAGAGATTTTCAAGAACTGCAAAATAGCAGGAACACTCCCGAGTTAGGGAAACATGGCCATCCTATGGTCCAACGCACACTAGCAACTAGAATAGGGACTGACACACGCATTTCCAAAGTTTAATTGAGTTTCATATTACATTTTGTGCACCTACAGCTGTAACACTGTTTTGTTCCTTCTCTTTTCCCCGCACATGCAGGTTGTTGCGTATGTATGCTGTTAGAAATGTGTAGGAAATTTCCTTAAGATTATCTTCTATTAGAAACTGTGAGGCCTACTGATTAAAACATCGTGAAGCATTCCCCACTCAATTGCCCACCCTATCAAGAACCTCAGACCCCTTAGAGCATGTTTCCCTGAAGTATATTTCATTGCTTCCATTGAATAAACAACCCAAGATTTTCCCTACCCATATTGAGAAATTTTGAAAACACGAAATGTCCAGGGGGAGGTTTGATTTTTGCCCTTAGTGATTGTTTAGTTCGCGGAGCTTGAGGTTACTAACAAGTACTAACTATTAACGCCTTTCTTGCGATTTTCAGGCGGGCAACTTTATCATCTCATCAGCTGCAAGGACCCAGCAGTGTAAGTGGTTATGGGCAAGCAAATAAGGACTTTTACCTTCATGATGGGACTATTAATGATGAACGAAATAATGGGGGTGGTAATTTGAAAATTATTTGTAATAGTGAGCATTACCGCTGTATCCCCTGCTAACATTCCCTAACCTAAGCAGGAAGAGTTACGGCGTCAGTGGGTGAGGAAAAGCTGCTGCTAAAGTAAGGAGAGTTAAGGGCAGACACAAAGGGAGTAAAACATACACATAACACACATAGCAGAAGTGACCAACAACATGCACACATGTACAAAATTGGTAGGGACACCGCTGGAGAGAGCTGTCCTGACTGTTCTTTAACATATGCCGGAAGAGAATTGATTACAACAGCAATTACTACAGCAGAGCACGACGCCCATGTATGCCAAGGTGCGAAGAAGATTGCAAGGGAAGACAGCAACATTGAGATTGAAAAAAAAAAAAAAAGGGGGGTAATCCCCTATGGAAGATGATTACATAAAGCGGCTAATTGGAGAACAACTGTATGTGGAAAGTGACCAGAGAGAGAAGAAACAACAAGCAAATGCACAAGTGAGCAAGCTGCAAGAAAAAAAAGAAAAAATAAATAAATAAATAATAAAAGAAGAAAGAAAAACAAAAAGAGAAGAAAAAATAAAATAAAAGAGACAAAAATATGATAAGTGCCTAACGGAGTGAGACAAAAGAGCAAAGATGGTCACTTGGGTGGAGAATGAAGAAGGACGTATACTGTTAAGGTACCAGCGTTATGTTACCAGCACAACTTTGACAAGAAGTGGACAATCATTCTGGATGCGAGAAGGTTGAGAGAAGTTGCAAGATGAGAGCAGGAACATCACTGCTTATGGACTACTATTGAGCACATGCATCTAAAGATCAAGAGAAACTACCACTGAATTGGGGAGGAGAGTGTTCATTGGTGCGCATCAGCATGCCCTTGTTGGTGATGACCAAGGAATATGTGAAGAGTGACACATTCACCAAGATGGAAAACAACGGAAGAAGAGAAACAGACAGAGGAGTAAAAAGAGGGGGAATTACTTCTCGAGCGAGACAGAAGAATAATTGGGTGAAGTACCAGCATACTAAAGAATGATCAGCAAAACTGCATCTGAAAAGAGAAAGCAAAGAACTAGCTAGTGCTTGCATGGTAATGGAGGACATCATGACTGCCTGGTTAATTGAAGGTGATAACAGAAGGACTAGTACCGAGCACAGCATCATTGTGCAAGATAGAGATACATTGCAAGAGAACAACAGAAGAAGTTATCGGAATGCAAATAAGAGACATGGTGAAAGGAAGAGCCGGACTAAGGGAGAAGATAGCGGTGTGCAACATGGTTCCAGCAGTAATAAAGGTGGCCACTCCCTGTGATCAGAGGAAGTACGAAGGGAAGTGAGTGTGGTGGAACACAGAAGGAGAACACTCCTATATGTACTGTTCATCAACAACAATGCAAAAAATTATGGACACTTCAAGGAATTGACAAAGATATGCAGACCGGAAGGAGGTGAATGTTGCTTGGTGGTGTGGTCGACAAAGTCGACCAGAGGGGGGACTGAAGAGGGAAAATCGAGATCAAACCCATGCCCCCTCACCCCAGGCGCATATACAGAAGAACAGCAGGAAAAACAAGGAGCGCACTTATCATTTGAACCAGGCCCCAGCGCACCCATGGGTGACAAATATGCTGAAACACACCCACTTCACCAACAGTGCCACTTCCATGCTACATTAGAATCAATGCTGCAATATCAGAATCTACAAACACAAAAATCCCTGTTAAAAAAGGCTTGCAAATGCCTATATGAATTAACATGGTCTAAATGCACAGTGTAAAGCCATGTTTCAGGAAAATTACAGCCAAGTTCATTTCTCTCACTGAACACTGGCTGCGGGAGCCTTCAGCAATGTTCCTCGCAAAACCTCCGACCTGCCAAGGCCGCACATTCAAGATAAGATTGCTTTCTGCAGACAAACATTTTTTAATTATCCACAAATGCGAATAAATCACGGCAACACAGTGTGCTTTTGTTTTTCTTTCTGGGAAAGAAAGACATTTTCTCAAGGACTCGCACAACATTTGAAACATAAATTGTAACAAGAATGGCGCAGCCCAGCGCCCAGAGCCCAGGTGCGAACTGCTTATTCAGCTAAAATGTTATGGGAACAAGGTCATATTGCAACAAATTAGAATTAGGTAAGGGGGGCTGGCACAGCTAAACCAACCCACTGACGCAAAAGGCTAATATCCAATTATCAGGCTCTCTATAAGGGCTACATAGGTAACCTATCACTTAGCAGCCAATAGCAGGAGGAGATAGGTTTCTGGGAGCTGATCCAATTCTGTGAGGTCAGCCTGCAGTGTGATTAAAAAGCTGGCTTGCAAGCCACCCCGGGGGAGACGGCGCCTGAACTCTCAATGTGCACGATGCGCTGCTTGTTTTTTTTCTTTTTGCTGCCCAGAAATAAACGCAGTTTGGAACATGCTGCTGCCTGCTTGGGACTCTGTTGCATTTCTGGGGGCCATATGGGAGGTGTTGGGGTCTCCCATAGATGGTGAGGGTATGGCTGCTGGCCCCCACTGCCCTGGTGGGGGTCCAGCTTCTCCCCAACAATATCCGCCAATTTGTCAATTCAGTTGTATTGACAAAGCAACAGCAAAAGTCTTGGTGCCTGGCTGCACTCGTCAAGGCACTCAGCAATGCGCACCACCAGCATCACTGGCACCAACTCCACCTCCACCACCTATCACTGCCACAGACATACTAACAAGTGCTAGGGGGGTACACAATCCATGTGCCAGTGGTCAGTGCCCTTCCCCCCACCAAACAGGCAAGTGACATAGCTTGTGCTACAGCTCCTAATGCAATGTAACAGCCACCGCCTGTAGTGCCATGCACTGTGACCATCACAGCAGTGGTACACAGACTCCAGGGAGCCAGCACACGATCAACCCCATCGTGTGGAGTGCAGCCACTGGCACATCACATCAGTTCCTATGTCCCTACCACTGAAGAGGAGGATGATAAGGAGTATGAGGGCAATACTACACCATGCTTCAGCCTGGCCCAGCCACAAAGCCCACAGAACCCACCATCACTGGCTGACACAAACATGCGGGCAACATGTGCAACATGTGCAAGACTGGAAGGCATTGAGAGTCTGCAGGCAGACATCCACTCACTTGCGGCCCAGCAGTTTCACAAAATGCAGGCAATGCAGGACTGTCTGCAGGAGTGCACCCTCAGGATTGCCTGCTCGCTCAGCCATGCCACCGCGGCCCTAGCAACGCTGGGGCAGAGAGTTTGTGAGCACACTGATTCTTCCTCAGCCTCTGCAGAGTCCCTGAACCAGGCCATTCAGCTGACCCTACAAAACATCCGGGCCCAGAGGTCTGAGCCTTCCACTTCTGTTACCCCCATGGAGGGCAACCTACCAAGCACCCCAAGCTGCCATTTACTGCGCCACCTCACCTCCAAGGAGCAGGAGCAGACCTCCAAGGCCAAGACCTTTGGACACTGCAGAGGTATACTCAGGGTGGGTGTTTTGGGGAGGGTGTTTTTGAGGGTGGGTGTTTTGGGGAGGGTGATTCTGAGGGTGGGTGTTTTGGGGAGGGGCGATGCTCTTATGGGGACATTAGTTACAAGTTGTATGGGTCAAGATAAGAAAAATTGAACTTGAAGCAATGATGGGACATTCCATATTGAGTGTGAGTGTGTGATGTGCGCACTCAAAGTTTACTTTACAAAGGTGCAAGAGGAGTGCAATTTGCTGGCTTTATCCGAAGAAGCTTTCAGTAGGTTCCTGGTGAGCCAGTCGCCTGAGCCTGGCCTCTACACACTCAGTGCGTGCATGTGTGGCACCAGCAGCCACTGCATCCTCCTCCTCAGGAGATGGCATATCCACATCTGGGGGCAGGGGAATGTTGCACCATATGAGTATGTTGTGCAACATAGCACATTCCATCACTATCTGGCCCACCTTGTCCGACCTGTACATGCTTGCACCCCAGTCCGGTGTAGAAAACGGAAGTGGGCCTTCCACAGGCCAAAGGTGCACTCAATTGACACACTAATGTGGACATGTATCAGGTTGTATGCCACCTCCTCTGCTGTCAGGAGAGTCCTCCGAGGAGCCATTAGCCACAGAAGCTGTGGGTACCCTGAGTCACCTGCAAGGGGGATAGACATAGGTGTACATCATGGTGATCTGTGGAAGCATTGCCTGTAACAGCAGCATCTCAATTGACAGTGCATGAATGTAGTGGGATGTTTGATGTTGGATTCTGGTACCTGTAGTCCATTGTGTGGGGCTGGCCTGTTGGGAAGCATGTCTTGGCCGTTCACTGATGAAATGTGGGTCATTCCCTACTCCTTTGGGTTGCTGCCTGTCATGTGTTGGTTGTGCGTATGGGTCCTGCATGTATGGGGCATTGATAGGGCATGCAATCTCTATGTGTGTGTTCCCCCTGCATTGCATGTCATCTGTACAGCAAGGTTAGTGTGATGGTACACCCAATATCCAGGACAGTTGGCCCAATATAATTATGTAGAAAAATATGAAAATAGGGCAGTGTTAAAAATATAATGTATATATATTGGAGTAAGAATGTTGTCATTGGCAATGTACTTACCCAGAGGGTTAAGGATCCTGGAGACAACTGTGTCTAGTTACCTACTCTGAAAATTAACCAGCAATAATCTATTACTTTTTAAAGAAGAGAAACACAGGCATGCGGAAAAGTCATGGGTGATAATGTCATCATTCAATGATGTTATCATGTGATGACATCATTGCATAATAATAATAATACTTTAATGTGATATAGATTGAAAAAATTCAAACTTTACACATATTACTTTTACATAATCAAAATCAAAATACAAAATACATAATAAAACATTTTTAGAACATTTCAATCATTTTTAAATCCGGATGCCCATCACTTTTTCAATCTGGAGCCATACATTGTATAATGCTATAAAGAGATGCATATTTGCTGTCTTAGTACAGTATAGCCAAAATTGATTTTCCGGTATGGATTCCAGATTATGGGCAAATTCTCCTAAGTATTTCACAATTGTGGGTCTCATTATGGTGCATTCAGTTAGTAAATGCTTGGCTGTCTCCAGTCTTTCAGGTAGATTACATATACGACATATTCGTTCATCAATTGAGATCATTTGCCTAGGTCCCACATTGCACAGGGTCGGAAGATGCTCCAGACGGAAGAGAATAATAAACCGTCTTAGCCTTGTGGAAGGGCATAGGTACAGATATGCCTGAGGTTTCATAAAGTTGTAGAGTCGAAACTTTACAAAGGCACATGACTTTAGACACCCTAGATGAGAAATGTTTTCCAACCAATCCCAGAGATCTATCTTTTTCCCCAGTGCTGTCATGACCTCCTGGGAAATAGATGTCCCTCTGTCAGTCCAGCCAATATCTCTCAGAAATTGGGTCATACTTTTCTGAAGAGGAGAGGTAGTATCTTTTTTGCTTAATTCTATCTGCATGGTAACCAACAAAGGGTTAGAAGAACTATTCTTCATCTTGAGATAATAGCACGCTCTCTTTTTCAGTACCATTGCTTTAAGTGAGGGTAAGCCCAACTCCAGCCTTATGAGGGCCATAGGAACACTGGGGGGTAATCCCAATATGCGTCGCCAAATTTTTCCCTCCACCACTTGCAGCCAGGCTAAGTCAGAAGAGGTTAGTGCTTCCAGGCCATACGTAATCATAGGCGCAAACACCTGTATGTACAGGTGTCTCGTCCCCCATAGTGTAAAACCAGCCTGCCTCCTGGTGAATGACGCAATTAGAGCTGTAACTTGCTGCGCCCTAGTTCTCCTATTTTGTCTACACAGTGAGTAATCACCCCATGTTTCAATTTCAACTCCTAAATATCGATAGGAAAGGGAATACAATATATTATTATTCTGCACCCAAAGCTCAACACGAGAGACTTTTTTCTTCGTGAATCTAATCACTTTGGTCTTGTCAAGGTTAACATCTAACCCATTGATCTTTGCGTACTCCCATAATGCTACTGCTGAGCGCCTAATACCAGCAATAGTGTTGTCGAAAATGACCAAATCATCTGCATATGCCAGTACTGCACATGTTGTGTCCCCTACTTTAGGTGGGCAGTTATTCACTTCTGCCAACACTATTGGGATGTCATATACGTACAGATTGTACACCAGTGGAGCAGTTACACATCCCTGTTTTACCCCCCTATCTTGTCTCACTTGTCTAGTCAAGGATCCCTCTTGATTTAGTCTGAGGCACACCATGGTGTTATAGTGCAGCTGTCTCAAATAGTGCAACAGACTAGGCGGGCAACCCATAACTTCCAGCTTTTTCCACAACCTGGCTCTCGGTATAGAATCGAATGCGGCCTTAAAGTCAATATAAAGGGCGTATAGCGGGGGCTGTCCTTTAGTTAGTGCTCTAGTTCGTAGTGTGTCCATCACCCACAAATTATATGTGGTAGAGAAACCACGCCGGAATCCACATTGGAACCTACTAAGAATATTAGTCTGTTCAGCCCAATTCTGTAGTTCCGTAAGCAATAAAGCCGCAAAAAGTTTTCCCGTGGCATCCAGCATGGAAAGAAGCCTGTAATTATTTGGATCCTTACGGCTTCCCTTCTTAAACACCGGCACCAGTATCGCCGTTTGCCAAGAGCGGAGAGTCATCCCCTGCGCTAATACCTTTTTAAAAAGTATTGACAGAAGAGAAGCCCAAAACGCCGGGTGTGTCTTAATAACTATATTGGCTAGCCCATTCGGGCCAGGAGCTCTAGAAGCTTTCAAGGTTGCTATTTTATTCAGTATGGCCTCTTCCGAGGCCTCAAAGGGGGGAGGGAAGGGATTCTGAACTCTAGATATTATGGGTACGTCTACCTCTCCAGTGTTGCGGTCAAGCAGAAATCTTACCCAGGTTTCCTCTCCTATAGGATTGTCCAGCTGACCCTTGGCCTTCTCTCTGTTCTCTTTCAGAAGCTGCCATATATTACGCGAATTTCCAGCGCAGATAGTGTTAACCAACCTCTGATTTCTAATATTCCTCTCTGTATCTCTGATGGTTCTGATACTGGCTCTATATTTATTTTTAGCTTTTCTGACTTTGTCGTAGTAAAAGGAACCCGCTATATTCAGTCTCCTAAGCCCCCGCAATTCTGCTCTTAGCCTTCTCTTAGCATCACGAATATCTTTATTATAAGGCTGAGTGGTACTTCCGGGATTTGTCATAGCGTTTTTCCTTGAGGTCGCATGGAATCCTGAAAATTCCAGGATCCATTCTTCTATTTCATTTACGGTCAGCTGTTCAAAGTCGGGTAGGGGGACCTGGGCCTGAGAAGAGAGTGCTTCCGTAGCCTTTTTAATGTTTCTCTCCAACCAGATAATTCTAGTGCCTGTGCAATTGGTTTGTATATTGCCTATATTACACTTTGTGGCGGGAGAGAAAAAAAGTTGCAGGGAGCACTCAAGAGCCGCATGGTCACTCCATTCATTGGGTATGATTCTCATATCATTTACTATCGGCAGCATTTCAGGACACATAAATATGTAGTCTAGGGTGCTGTAGGAAATGCCATTAGACCATGTCTATTTCACCGGCCTATCACCCATTGTTCTTCCGTTAATCATGGATAAGTCCCATGTCTCAAAGAATTGTAGCCATCCCAACCCTTCACTCTCTCTTTTGTCATGGATCATGAGACATTTTTCATTCAGGGCTGGGTATTTGGCGACCAATTGGTCATCCTTCATATGACAATTAAAATCACCCATCACCACTACCGCTAAATTGCCGGTTCTTTGAGTCCAAAAAATCAATAACTCATGAATGGCTTCTTGTAGGGATTCCCTTATCAATGCTCCCGGGGGATTATAGAGGTTGATCAGTAAGAATCTACTGTGTCCATTATCCGTGGGATAGTCAACCTCAACCGCCAGATGGTAATCAGTGGCGTTGACTAGGATCTTCCGTGAGTTGACCGTGTTTACCACCCCTATAATAAGTCCCCCATAAGGGCGACACTTATCCCCTCTTTTGGCAAATGTCTGATGTATTACAAAACCGTCTAATAATAGGGGATTCAATGCCCATGTTTCCTGGAGACATATACAACTATGCTTCAGCAGTAAATCCATTGATCCTTCTGATCTCAAGAGATGGGCAAAACCCCGACAGTTCCAAGAAACGAAGGAAAAGCTTCAGCGGTTCTGTATCATTCTCGGTAGAGCTTCCAACAATGTTTTGAGGGCTTGTTGTATTTCAGCCATCGCCGTATTTTCTGATGCCTCTTGATTGACCACATTATCTGGCACCACTAGCTTGTCCAGTGGAGTTTGTAGCTCCTTGGTCATATAGTCCTTAGTTTCTTCAGTAAGATCACTCTCCTGTGGATCTACATCAATAGCAATATCTACGGTTAGTATTTCTCTTTTAAATTTTCTGATCAGCTGAGCCGAGGCTAGGAAAGTACAATGGATGGCGGAAACATGTGGATTAGGGACCTGCAAAGGTTCGATGAAAAAGAAGTCGTCAGATTTCATGACTCTCAACTGCGGAATATAATGTAGTCGGGTTAGGAATTCTGATCTTGCCAGCCAGGGATTTTTACCACTCGGGTAGAGGTTCTTAATGTAGCAGATACGATTCATATTGTATTCCTCATCCGTGCTAATTTGCTCGGGCCGAACCGGCTCTGGTGTTACTTCTATGCCAGCTGCGCCGATTTGATCCTCCAGTTCAGCTGTGACAGTCTCATCTTGGACATTGTCTTCATCAGTGACGCCATCTAGGTCTGCCTCCTTAAATTTTTCTCCTGGTACTAACCAGTCGGCCAAAGGCCCCTTGGCTTCTACGGCTCGAGCTACTGCTCTCGCCTTTCTTTTTCTAGCTTTTTTGGAACGTGTTTCCACGGCTGCTTTAGGTCTTACATTGGGGGATATGGGATTCGTTGCTACTTTCTTTCTTTTCAAAGCCCTTTTGGCCAATTTTCGTTGTTTCCTCGTAAGAAAAATCCCGGGGCTGTGCATGATTTCTAGATCCTCTACAGTTATTACTGAAAGGTCTTCTACAGGGGGATTGACCTCCGAATTCTTGTCTAGGATCATCTCTTCCACCCCTTCTTCCATTCTCTCCTCTGCTGCTTTCATCTCCTCCATGGTATGAATCGCATCCGAGAGGTTCGCTTCTGTCTCATCCTGCGGGAAATCCTTCTGCTCTAATGCCCTCGTAATATTATTCGTATTTGTCAGTATACTCCCCGTCATTTGCAACAGTATTTTAAGTGCAAATTGTAGAGACGCTACAGATGATTGAAGCTCCACAATAGCCGTGTTGTTAATATGCGGATTTGAATCTTCATTATCCTCCTTCTCAGGATCATCTTCTATGGAAGCCATCGCTAGATTAGGAGATGCCGAGAGACGTCCACAGCTAGACACAGGATTGGCTTCCTCTAGTGTTAAATTATTACTTTCTTTCTGGTAAATAGAATTGTTAGATGCCTTTGCTAAATTCTGCGTTACCATCCCTCTCTGAATACTCAAGCAGAGATCAAGAAGTGAGTTATTATCAATATCCTCATAATTTGAGGAGTTACTCTCCTTGTTCCCAGGTTCGGCCGTTGCCTCATTTATTGTTGAGTTAGTCTCTGGATGTGAATTTACTCCAAAAAAGTCTGTGATGGCTCCTTGTGCCACAGGCGTTGTGTTAAAATTATTTTTAATTTTATTGCCTTTCTTTCTATTTTCCTTGCCATCATTCAATGGCGTAGTCTTGCCTTTCCGCAGATTGTAATTTGACTGTGGTGCTTTTTTCCCTCGCTGCATTTTCTCCGCGTGACAGTTCAATCCGTGGGAAAATACTGATTAGGAATCCTGCTATTTATATTACTCTGTAGTGGTCAGCACGATTCTGATCCTGAGCAGACCAGCCACCTCTACAAGTCACGTGCCCCAGGCAAACTAGCGAATAGTGGGTAATTCACAGGGGAATATAAATGATGTGGGCAGGGGGAAAGGGAGGGGGGGAGGAGAGACAGGGGGTGTGTGTGTGTGTACTGAAGGGAACCACAAAGTACCCCAGTGGGCCCGTTAATCAGGGGCCTGCACACAACACACCACACCTTATCAGTCGTCCAGGTCTGACTGTAATCCCCTACTCCAACCCCTGTCTCCCCAGCCAGAGCACAGCCCACTCCACTACCACTCCCGTGAAGGACAGTCACGTATGCCAGCACGCTGGGGCACACTGGGGCACTCGGGTCAGAGAGCTGGATATATCAGCAAAAACCGTCCCTGTCGCCCGTAGCCTCTATCACCTACTTGTGATATTCCGAGGTGTCGCCACGTCTCGGTACACAGTAGGCTCTTGTGTGGGCTGCCTCCGTCCTGTTCTCCGTACTTGGAGCTGGGTCCTCGTTGCCTCAACCTTGGCGTCGCAGGGCTTCTGATTTTCAGAGCTCGGGCTCCACCGAGTATCCCGTGCCTCCTGTGCTTCCCGCACTGCCAGCGCCGTCAGCAACCCGCCGCACACAGCAACCCGTAGCCGCTCGCCGCCGCAGCCGGAGCCGCAGCCGTGATGGCCGAGGTGGCCGGTTAGAGTAAAGGACCTTCCGTCCACAGAGTCAAGCCGCACTGTCGTTCAGCCACAAACCGCCGCACAGCCGCTTCCGACTCCTCTCCCCTTCATCATTGCATAATGACCGTGAACATCACAGTGACAAGAAAACATCACGTTTAATGCAAGTAAGTGCGTAATCAGTAAAGACATTCTGTATGTAGGCCAAAAAGGGTCCTGAGATGCGATCAACAGTATCAGCTAAGTGTGCCCACACTGGTCAGTGGGGATCCACAAAAAAGTGGAAAAAGGCAATGGAAAATAAGCAAAAAAAGTACGCAAAATTAGGACAAACATAAATAAACAATAGAATAGTAATAAGTTTACAGTGGGTTACATGTCTTTATAACGACTCCTTTTATGAAGAATGCCATTATAACGAAACATTTATAACGAAAAATATATCAATTATTTTTATTTTATTTTTTTATTTGTTGGGGGGTCCCCCCAAACCCGTTTCCTACCCCTAAAAATCCACTACAACCATTTAAGCACAAGAATTAACCCTTTAACCCACCCCCCACAAACACTTTTGTTATATTTTTCATTATACAAGTTTCAATATATATGCATTCTTCATAACATTTACCTTATAAAGACTGCATACCGTTACAGTGATACAGTTATATACATACAGTTATGTAGGTAGGCAGATACTGAGAAACCAGTTTATAGGCGGTGGTATAGAGGAGCCAAGTGGATACCAAATTGTAGAACTTGATACTCGAAGTGAACCTTTCCCACTAAAAAACACAGGAATTCCTAGTGAGCTGGCCATATTGGAATATGCAGATATATATTCTAGAGATGCACTGCACAGACCCAGTCACCTTTTTGAAGGGCAGACCTGACTGTGAAAGAGTGATCATGTTGAATTTGTCTATGGGTAAACACAAATTGATATGGAGTGCAGGCCAGCCTGGTTTGCTTTTGAATCCGGAAATAGATGCAAGTAGAATCCCTTGCCTCTACCCTTTAGGGTTCCTCCCTTTATTGCTTTCATGCAGAGGAGTTTGGTTGTTTCTTCCCTTAGAGAGGTGGAGCAAATCTGTTTTAACATGGAGGAGGGAGAGAGGGGTAGGTGGAAGCGAAACCGAAAACCCCTTCTCGCATTGACAGAACCCAAGAATCCAAAGTGATGGCCCTCCAAGCCTCGATGTGGAGATACAACCGCCTCCCTCCCACACACTGCAGTACTGGTCTATAAATTGATACCTTTGTCAGATGATGTGGAGGAAGTTGCTGAATAGGAAGGATCAAAAACCTACTTCCACTGGTGTTTTGCAGTTATTGAGCCCCCACAAAAACAGATCTCCCCTTGTACTGCTGGTTTAGTAGATGGTGGTTTAGTGAGCACTGACAACAATTCTGCTGCGAGGGTGCTTGTTTTTTTTTTGTTCAACTCATTTTATTTGTGGAACTTGTTGCAGCCCTAAAGGGTAGAGGCAAGGGATTCTACTTGAGGAGAACCATCTCTTGTTCCGGAAGCACCTCAAAACCTTCCTCTTTGCTTCTGCTTTCTCTCCCCCTCTCCCCTGCTAAATCACTGAAACTGCACTGAATCTGTAACTGGGCCACTCACCAATCACGGTCCTTGGCCCACCCACTCTCCCCTGCAACCCCTGCACTACGGGACTGTCTCTGTATCCCTACAGACCCCCTTCCCAGCACTTGTCTGCACTTATCTTGCACTTGCCACCAGCTGGCCCTTATTATTTATCTTGTATTTCCTAACCCTGTACTGCACTTTCCCCTCTCCCTTTCCCCCTTGCACTTTTCCCTTCCTCTCTACCCATGCACTTGCGCGATCTGAATGACACCTGGCCTAGTAGGATCGTTGTCTGTCTCCCCTTGTCCCACCTCCCTGCCTCGTCGCGCCTTGAAACACTTGTGTATAGGCGCGTTACAAATGCCATATCATATCATATCTGTTGCCAGATCTGGCACTGTGCTTATTTCCTTTTCTTGAGGCCCTGCGTGGAGAGAGGTTGGGCTAGCACCAGCAAGATCACAATGGCTGGTGGAATGCGTGGCAGACATGCCTCAGGCGGTGGGAAATCATCTCCTCGAGAAGTACACGCTGTTTGTGACTTCAAGCTGTAACAAGTCCCCCAGGGCTAAACTGCCCCATTCGGAGGAAGCCTATATTTTAAGAACTTGAACACTTTTATCATTTGTCCCCCTCTTGCTATTGCACGCCTTATAGGGACCTGGATGCAGCTCAAAGATAAACTGTTACATGAGTGATGAGGAATGGAGTTGCCACCCCGTTTGTATATAAGGATGCATCTGGCCTGAGTTGACAGAGTTGTCGGCCCAGGCGTTTGGTTCCTGCTTTCAATACATGCCAACCTTCCTACCTCTGGTCTCCCGTGAGATTGTATTGGTGTGTCAGAGTGTTTCAAAGTGCGGCGGGCGTTGGTGTTGGTGGGGAGCAGGACAGACACTGTAACAAGTAGTGCCAAGATCCAGGAGTTCCCATTCTCTCCTTTCGCCTGCACAAATCTGAGAAAACATCAAAAGTTAAGTAAAAGTGATTTTCGCTGTAACTATTTATATATACGTTTATTTTTTGTGCTGGGAGGCACTGACACTGCATGCAAGACTTCAGAGGCTAGTGGTCTCTGGCGTGCACAGAAGTAGCGCTTTGTAGGGACAGCTGCCTCAGAGTGCTATTGTTAGTACAGGATCGAAAGGGCTATTACAGAGCCGCAGTCAAGTCAGAGCACAAAACTAGGGACCTGTGGTGCAGTCAGAGCAGTGGGCACAAAGGGACGGTGTGGGGTCAAAGCTGTATTGACACAGAGTGACTGTGCAGGGTCGTAAACTTCAGTTGTGGAAGAGTCGTCAGGGACAGGTGATAAATGGCAGACGTTGGTCCAATGAGCATGCAGAAAGAGGAGTCAAGGGAGGTTAAGAAACAATATTTGAAGAAAAAGAAAGGAATGTGCATATGGAAGAACATTGATAAAACCCACAGGATGCCAGACAACTTAATAGATGAATTACTATACACCACAAGGAAGAAATATTATTGTAAGAACAAAATTAATGTTTTATTTACATGCCTGTGGGAGATATATAGAAGAGCGAAAGGGGAGAGAGACAATATTGAATGGCAGAATACCCTGCTATGTGACATGAGGGACAAACTCATGTACCCAAGACAGATGGCAAATACAGTGTATGCAGATGTCCTCCACTATCGTGCTTAAATCACAGAAATGCAAGGACATTAGACAGCAGCTGAATGATTGCCAAGAGGAACTGGAATTACACAAGAATGCATTACAAGTTTACAAGCAAGCAGCACCCAGACAAAGAGGACTGGGCTTATCCAGTTTTGCCCGTAAAAGCAGCACCCACAGAAGAATATACCAGCCCACCACCATTTAATAAGGTGGTAAAAACGGCCCAGGGACACTGCAGACGGGGGGAGTTTCATCAAAACAGAGATGGATGGTACACCAACTGTGGAAGAATTATAAAGTGAGCTAGATATGGACAATGTAAAATATAAAAGTGTGACAAAAGTAATGTGGGATAGAATAAAGGATACTATGGATAAATGGGATGCCATTCACCATACTGCACAAAAGGACATGTAGGTGGCGATAAGGTAAGAGAGAAATATGGAGGAGGCAGCGACACATGGGAAGAGAGAGCAACCACAAGACAAACCCCAGGGTATAATGAAAATGGTAGCGCTCTTCAAAGAGATGCCCCGGTACAGAGGGGGAAACCCCAATGGAACTATTTACAGCCTTACACACTACATATATAATATTGGATGCACACAGACTGGACCGCGCACATGTTATTATGATACTGAAGGCGGTCTGCAACCGTTCAAGATTGATCATCCCGGATTGTCTGATGCTGATGACAAATACTTAGTGACAGATGTGGCTAAGGGAACAGGCACTTGATGGAGGGTACGTATAGAGCCTATAATGGCATTAATGAGGAAACATCACAGAACACTGGCAATACCAAAATGAGTGCAAGTGATAAAGATAGGAAGGGATCAGAGCCCATCCGATTTGGCAGACATGCTCACGCAAACACTCATGAGAGACCAGGGGGAGGAGCAAAAGGTGACGATATGGCAACTATTGCCAGATGATATTACACGGATGGTGGAAGGGAAGGTGGCTGTAGAAGAAAAGCTGAATACTATGCAGGGGTGGGTATACAATTGCCCGGCTGTTTGTTTGATGTTCCCCTTAGGTTGGGGGATTCTGGTTCTGGAATTTAAGACCTAGCTGAAAATGGTTCAGCTAATGGAATGGGCCTTTCTGCTTTGCCAAGTTTCTGGAGTCTGGAGCAAGGAAGATGGATGGTTCTCTAGCAGGATGCTCCGCCAGCAATCGGTTAGTGGGTGAATCTGTGTGTTCTTTTCCAGTCCTGAGCTGCCTCTATTTATGCTTATGATAAAGGGGTGTGGGTGCTGGTTCAGCCTAAGTTCGCCCTTGGGGAGGCGATTGGCCAGAGTCTCCTCTCTACCTTGATAGGAGGAGAGAAACAGGGTGTCACCTTAATGGTGTGAGTTTATGAGGCCTAGAGTCCACCCCTAGCCTATGTAACACAAAATCTACTTTTGACACAATACATATTTACACATATGCAACCTCTATTACAATCACCTATATAGATCACATATTTTCAGTAGCAGCTACTCCACAAAACCCTGTCGCTGTAGTATCTTGTGTCTGCTTTCCACCGAATTTTGCCCTTTTTATCAGGAACACAATGTCCAGTTTATCAGAAAATGTGTACAAATGTGCGCGTTGAACATGGGCATAAGTGTATGAAGTTTCATGCTTCTATCAAAAATACATTTAGTGTAATATCACATTTTCCACTGTTTCTTCCTAGAATATGCCACAGAGTTCTGGCGCCTTTTACAATGTGCAGCCAATATTTACATTAACAATGCTGGTGTTTTTGTGTTTTTAACAATTTTACTCAGTAAGTTATCAGTCTTGTTAAAATGTGTCTTTTGTTCTATTTAAGCAACAAATGGTTGTTTGTCTCCACCTCCTTCTGTCTCTCTGCAGTTCAGAAGCAGTCTCCTCCCAGTTCCTCCTGGGCCCAGGCCATTTACGACCCTTCACACTTGGCCCTCCTTTGAGCTGGAGGAAGTCCATTGTCTCCTTCCCCCTGCATAATCATCACTTAGGTGTGATTTCCTGGTGGAGGGAAGCAGAAGGGAGAGGCCTAGCTTCTCTGGGGGAAGCTGTTATACTGGTTTGGGTGGCTTTGGTCAGGCTTAAATTAAATATTATTTCTGTTGCATTTTTCTTGGTTTAAAAACAACTTGTGATTTCAAACTAGCAGCTAGAACACTTATTTCCAAATCTAGACCATGGGATTAACAATTATAACACAGGTTACTCTTCGTAACAGGCCATTACAATGCAAACATTTGCTTTCAGCTTATTCATTTTTAAGGTTAATCAGGCAGGCTTCTGACAGCTGTCATCCAGGCGGCTGAGGGTACTGCACCCAGATTTTGACGGATTCCACAACTTTTGCTGTGGATGTTTTTATGACAAATTCAGCTTTCCAGGACATTGTAATATCACAATGATTTCTTGAACTAAATGAATTGTAGCACCCAGCAAGACTATTGGATGTTTGAGGGTGTCTTGTACCGGCATTCTGCAGTTTCAGCAACCAAGAACAAAGGATTTAAAAGCCAGATTTTGGATTTCTTTCAGCAAAGCACTGCTTTTCTATCTCTGTTCAATTTCTACTTGCTGTGAAGCCCAGTGACATGTTTCAGGAGTGAGCTCTTTTTCCACCACTGAAAACATGCATGGTAGATTGGGCAGCCATCTTTTTGTGATGCAAAGCGCGATTTACATAGGTTTTGGCGTGCAAAAGGGTTTTGCAGCCATTTTGTTATTTCTGGCACCATCAGAACACAGGGATGCCGCATGGCAGAGCAAAAGTGGGTCAAGACATCCCACAGAGGCCCCTGCCGACTTAAGTTTGACCACCCGTCAAGGGAAAGTCGGGAGATTGGGATGTTCTTTCTTTCTTCTTGGTCCAGATGGAGAAAGTCGTCTGCGCCTTAAAACACTTATGTACAGGCGCGTTATAAATACCATATCATATCATATCAGTGCTGGATCGACAGGTTCTCCTCGCTGGTTCCGGGTGGGAGTATGGAGCAACACTCTGGGCCCCTTGGGTCTTTCCTCCCGGTCCCCGAGTGGTCCTCCTTGGTACTTAGAATCCTTGGTTTCAGTGCTATGAGACAACAGAGCATGGTTATGGAATTTTCCCCACTACTATTCATGTAGTGGGGCAGATGCATACATTGAATACTGTTTACAATACCCCCAGTCTGTAATTCCCAATGATTTTGACAGGTGGAATGGTTTTAACAGTTGGAATTTTTCTAGGGATCCAGAATGTCCCCCTCTGGGTGTCCGGGTGGCTCTTCGATTTGCCGCAGAGTATGCCTAGGATGGCAACACTTCAGCTGGTTGATGTGGACCCACTTGTCTTCCCTTCTGCCAAACTGCCCTTGGGGATTCGGATTTTGTAGGCGACTGGTGAGATTCTGTCTACAATTTCAAAAAGGACCCCGCCATCTAGGGAGGAATTTGCGCTGTTTGGCCTGGTTCTTTTGGAAATTGTACAAGTAGACCCGGTCTCCTACTTGGTATTCTTTTTTTTTCGTTGTCTTAAGGTCATAGTGGGTTTTCATACTGTCTGCAGATCTTTCTAGATTCCACTGAGGATAGGCAAAAGCATGTTGAAGGTGTTTTCTCAGATTCTCAACATACTCATGAGTTGTGGAGGCATTTATCAAGGTCTGCTCTTGGGTTCTGTAGAGCAGATGCTGGGGAAGCACCATCCTTCGTCCAGTCATCAGCTCAAATGGAGACATTTTTGTTGCAGAAGAAGGGATAGATCTGATGGCCATCAGGACAAGAGGTAATCGAATGTCTGAACTTGGCCCAGAATCTGCCACAAACTTTTTGAATATGCTCACAATAGTCTTGTTGTATCTCTCAACTCCACTACTAGAGGCTTGCCTGTAGGCAATGTGTAGTTTCCTTTTGACCCCAAGTATCTCCCACATCTTTGTCATCACTTCGCTAGGGAAGTGACTACCTCGGTCTGACTCAATCCTTTGGGGTAGTCCAAAACGTGAGAAGTTGTGATTGATCATCAGGGCAGCTGCTGTTTCTGCCTTGCAATTTGGGGCCGGGAGACATTCCACCCATTTAGTGAACAAGCATGTCACGGTCAACATGTACTTGTTCCCCCTAGTGAAGTGAATCACGGGCCCGATAAAATCGACTTGTAAATCTGACCAAGGCAGTGTCATCCCCCTCTTTTCAAGGGGAGCACGATGTGTGAGTGATGTTGGCTGAAATTGTGCACACACAAGACACCCCTTCAAGTATTGCTCTGTAATCGGTATCCGTCAGGGGAAAGTTCTCAGGTTCCTCAATGTGTTGATAAAACTTACCAATTATTGGATCCCCTTTTTTAGCCGTAATCAAATCAGCATCTGGGGTCTGCTTACTCCATTGTGCAGTTGAGAGTTCATTGTGAGCATTTGTCTGGGACCTAGTGATAGCAGGGACCTGGATTTCCCCCAACAGGTACTCGATCTCAAGTAGATCCCCTTGGATGGCTCCAGTTTTGGCCAGCTGATCAGCTAGGTCATTTCCAGTTTTGTCTGGTCCCTCTACTTTAGAATGACCCTAAATCTTTTTCCAGTAGATGGTCATCCCATTCAAGGTGACCAGATCATCAATATTTTGGATTAATTTCCCATGTTTCAATGGTTTGTTATTAGCACGTAGCATGCCTCTGGTTTTCCAATTAACCAGGTGCTCCACGAACCCGTTCCGTACATAATCCGAATCAGTGATTATGACCAGTTCGTGGAGTTGGTGTTGGACAGCAGTGAGGATGGCTTGATGCACAGCCATCAACTAAGCCATTTGACTACTTCGGGGACCGATTCTGTACCCAGCGGAGGGTTCTGGGGCATCATTCACCCATGCATTCCCTACGCCGGCCACAAGTTCCTTTTCACCTTGTTGTTGACATGGTAGGAGCACCCATCCACATAGACAGTGGGCATTCCCTCACACTAGTCTTTTTCATAGAATTTGTGTGGGGAATTAAGGTATGGCTCCATGTTGTCCTTGATTTTAAGACGTTCGTCCTCGAGACAGTCTTCTCTGGCACAATCATGCAAGTCAGCCAGACCTTGCGCGAGCGGCTCTTCTTGTTTTGGCCATATCTGACCTCCACAGGACAGCCTTGCATTGACAGAATCCAGGAAGTAATTTGGGAATTGCTCACATTTCCGGCCTGTATTCTGTCACTTTGAAGATATTGCAAAGGTTGGTGTGGAGTCTCCACTATGATGTGTTCCCCCTGGATAAACGGGCGGTAATTCTTCAATGCCCACACCGATGCCAGGAGTGTCTTCTCACAATTGTTGAATTTTTCCTCCACAGAGGATAAAGTTTTACTCGCATAGGAGATTACTTTATTGACCTTGTTATGCTTTTGATATAATACGGCAGTCAAGCATGTATTTGAGAACCCTTTCTCCAAGAAGAACTCCTTGGATTTGACAGGGTAAGCTGGGCAAGGCACATGTGAGAGGATTCTTTTGAGTTGTCTTACTGCCTCAGCTTGTTCTGGACCCCACTCCCACTTGACCCCCCCTTCAAAAGATGGATCAGGGGTCTTGTGATCTCTGCGTAGTCCTCAATTAACTTTCTGCTGTAATTAGTTAGTCCAAGGAGGCTCCTTAGTTCCCGCAGAGATGTGGGGTCTTTTAATTTCTGGAGTGCTTTTCCTGGGGACAGAGACACAGAGGAGTTATCTCATGCCCCAATTAATTGACACAGGTTCTGCACCACTGTGTCTTTTGAAAGGAGAGTTTTGCTCCGGCAGCCCTCAACTGTGTCAGAACATAACAGATCTCTGCTATGTGTTCCTCCACAGTTGAGTTTTTGACTAGAACATCATCTACATAGCCCAGGTTACCCCTTTCACCCAGGTCGGGCATGGCCTTGTGTAGAAATATGTTAAATTAATTGCCTGAGTTGATGTATCCGAAGGGAGTCCGGGTCCATGTGTACTGCTGCCCCCCGAAGGTGAAAACCAGCTTGTATTGGTCCTCCCTACTGACAGGTACAGTCCAGTACCCATTGGTCAAGTCAATTGCAGTGAATTTATATTTTGTTTAGATATTTCAACCTTTGTTGGCTTGAGATCCTTTCAAGGGTGATTCTACTGTGCCAATGATATTCTTTGTGCTCGGATCTGCACTCCAAATTACTTTATTGTGGCTGAAACAATAATGTCTAAATATTTTTTCTCATGTGTTGTCACTTGCAGTTTGTGCGACTCCTGCACCAAATATGATACAATAGATTCTTAGTTTTTTGATTCATTGGTGATTTTATTCTTCATGTATTAGTTTCATACATTCCAATCATCTAAGTTTACATGCAAGCACTTTTTTCCCCATCTGTGTACAGTTTTAAGTCCAAAAATTCAATTGTTGTTGCACTAACTTTCTCTGTGAATTTGATATTGGAATCGTTGTTATTGAGGTACATGATGTATTTGTCTAGTTCATTCTTGTTTCCATTCCATATTATAAGTACATCATCAGTGTATCTTCCCCAATATACCACGTTGTTGTCACTGAATGCTTTATGTTGCCATGCATGATTTAACTCAAAATGCCCCATGAATGAATTGGCATATGGAGGTGCGAATTTTGTACCCATGGCCGTGCCTTGTTCCTGTTTGTATATTTATTGATTGAACATAAAGATGTTATTGCTTAAAACGAAGTTAAGCATCTCCAAAATCATATTGTTTTGTTGTAAGAATGAAATAGACCTTGTTTTAAAAAAAAATTCTACTGTTTCAAGTCCTTTGATATGCTGTATGCTAGTGTATAAGGACACTACATCAAGGGTCACAAATAAAAAGTTGGGTTCCCACGGGATAAGTTCCATCTGTTGGATGACATGTTTTGTATCTCTCAAAAATGAGGCAAGTCCCGTTGTGAGAGGTTGTAGGTGTAAATCAATATATTGTGATATCCTCTCCGTGAGAGATCCAATGCCATTTATTATTGGCCTACATGGTGGAAAAGTTTCATAATTCTTATGTATCTTAGGCAGGAAGTAAATGATGGACATTACTGGTTTGGCTATGTCCATATAGGCTGATTCTTCTTCTGTCAGTAGACCCTTTTCCTCCTAGTTTTGACCATATGGTGCCACTCTGCTTGTAAATCCTTGATTGGATTGGTTTTAAGTACGGTGTAGCATCTTGTGTCACTTAGTTGTTTAATTCCTTCTGCCACATAGTCTGTTCTTTGCGTAAGGACTATGTTACCTCCTTTACCTGCTGATTTTATTACTACTTGTTGGTTCTTGGATAGTTGATTCAGGACCTCTCTTTCTGCTATAGTGAGGTTATGTTTTAGTTTAGAAGGTTTGTTCTTCAAATACGTTTTTCGTAATTCCTCACTAACTGCTTTCTGAAAGATATCTATGGCGTTGTTGTCCGTCAAAGTTGGAATAAATTTAGATTTGGGTTTACAAGTAAGTTTATTCTGCCTGAAACGAGTCTTTGTTTTGTTCTTCCATAAAACTTTCTAAAGAGAAGCTTGTCTCAGTCAAATTCCTAATATTGACTGTTCCTTCTGCTAGTTCCACGGTGAGGGGTGAGATGTCTTTGAGGTTGGATGTTTTTGGTTTCAGTGCTGTTTCAGCAAAATATTTTCTCAACTTAAGCTTCCTACAGAATTTGAACAGGTCAACTTGCGTGTGGAAGTAGTCTGTTTTGTTAGTCGGGCTAAAATTTAGCCCTCTGTTAAGTGCTGTTTGTAGTGTTTTATCCACATGTTGTTCTGATAGGTTAAGGATCAGATTCACTGGTTCATTCTGGTTTCCTTGTTTTTCGATCTTGTTAGCATGCCTCCTTGTCCTAAACCTTGATTTTTCTGAGCCTCCTCTCTTCCTCCTCTTGTTTTTGTGAAATCGATTGAAATATTTCCGCCGAGATTGAGATTTGGCCTTGTTTTGGAAGAATTGGTTTGTTGAGTATAAAGTCTTGTAGTTTGTTTTGTATCTGCGAAATTCTTCTAAAAAAGAGGGATCCTGCGTACTTGTGGAGGTACTTGGTGTTGAAATTGTTTCTCTGTCTGATTCACCATTGGTCTCTGTATCTGATGATTGAGTGAGTGTGCCAACATTCATTGCTGCAGATGCTTGTTGTTTGAATCTTGCTTGGTTCTTAATGTCATATTTACGTTGATATGTGTATACCCTTCCAATTTTGTAGTCTATTTCATCCCTGATGAAAGCTTTTTGTTTTTCCGTCTTTATTTCCTCCGTGAATCTATTTAGATATTCATCTAGGATTTGATAGTTTTTAAAGGTTAGTTCCGGAAGATTCCATTTTTCAATTGCAGATTTAAGATCTGTGTCTTCTTTTAATGTTTTCTCATGAACAAGTGCTTGTTGTATAAAGCTAAACCTTTGTATGCTTTGTTGTATAAAGCTAAACCTTTGTATGCTTTCTTGTTGCTATGGTTTTCAGCTGTGTTTATGCCAAGCACATCATCTGTAATTCCAGAATGGATTTATGCCTACTGTTCCATTCTGGAATGATGTGTGCTTGGAGATGTTTACTCTGGAGTGAAGTCAGTTACACCCTGGATGCTGCCTGTGTTGGGGGTCTTAAGTGAGTTACTGAAGCTGTTCCAAATAAACTGGCTTTCACTTACCAAGTTTGTGGCTTCTTTACAATGGCGACGAGGATGGGATGTCTGTAGTGATCCCTGCAGAAGCCAAGACCCCCAACAGTGACTGGAAGTGGAGTTTGGCAGGAGCTGTCAGCAGGAGCAGCCACCATCCAGGAGAAATTGGCAGGAGCTATCAGCAGGAGCAACCACCATCCAGGAGCTGTCAGCAGGAGCAGCCACCATCCAGGAGGAATTGGCAGGAGCTATCAGCAGGAAGCTGGAAGCTGGAAGCTGCCTGAAAGTAGATGTGGCACTGAATCAAGCCCAGCTGAATACGGATGTGGCGCTGAATTGAGAAAGGATACTGAAACCTCGCCCAGGGCCCCCTGTGGGAAGGCAAATTAGGAGGAGCTATCAGCAGGAAGCTGGAAGATGGAAGCTGCCTGAAAGTGGATGTGGCGCTGAATCAAGCCCAGCTGAATGCGGATGTGGCGCTGAATTGAGAAAGGATACTGAAACCTCGTCCAGGTCCCCCTGTGGGAAGGCGAATTAGGGGTGTATGACAAAGGGCACCACAGCTTAGAGAAGGTGCTTTCTCTGGCCCCCCAAAGGAGGAGATATTTTGTGGTGGTGACTGGACAAGCCTAGCCAAAATAGAGTGGCTATGTATGACAACATTTGACGATATTCTAAGAATCACCATTTGACATTTTGAAAGCAAAATTGTTTTTGTTGTGTCATATACTTTGGACGCATATTAACCTGTTTTTTTACGCATTGTGTTACATAGCATTTAGAGGTTATAAATATGGCCCTGTCTGGAGTCCCCGGTCCACAAGTATTTATGCTCACACCAGGTCCGCCAAAAATTAAGTGGGCCCCGTGGAAGAAGGGATTCCTACATTATGTTAAAGCTACGTGTGGGAATGGAATGTCTGTAGAACGTAAAGTAGCGATGTTAATGCATTTTCTGGAGTATGAAGGTCAGAGGATATATGACACACTTCCTGATATTAGATTCAGAAGAGGGAACAAATGATTTTGACCTGGCATTGACCAAACTTGATAGGAATTCTGAGTCAAAAACTAGCACGGTATTGGAGCGATCATTTTAGCATGAGATGTCAACATGAAGGAGAAACTGTTGAAGACTATATAACTGCTTTGAGACATTTATCCCTCAATTGTAAGTTTGGTGGTGGATTAGAGAAACACATAAGGGATCAATTTATGATTCACTGCTCTAATGATAAAATACAGGAGGAAATTTGGTTAAAGGACGATCCAAACTTAGAGGAGGTCATTAGTATAGCGAAGAGAATTGAGCACACATTACAGTGTGTAGCGAAGTTGTCCCTCAAGGAAAATAAATCAGCACCAAGTGTTGAGGTACTAAGAGTTGGAGATAAGAAGGGAGGGTGCCCAAAGCAAAAGAAAAAACATAGAACCAAGCCCAATAAACATTATGAGAATACCCAAGCCAAAGGTGGGGGTGGTGAGCAGAATAATAGGCGGTTTCAAAAGGACGCCGCTCAATTTAATGTGAAAAAGAAAGATAGGTTATGTTTTCGCTGTGGGAGCTCACGACATTTGTCTACATCTCCCATTTGCCCTGGGAGGCGAGTGAATTGTGGTTTATGTAGGAAATAGGGCACTTCGAGAATTGTTGTAAAAACTATCGAATTGGAGGTGGAAGGGGAACCCTCCTGATTGAAAAATATGACGGTGTATCTTCTGAAGAAGCTGATGTTTCTGAGAATGAAATAGTTACCGTTCATATGGTAAAGTGTTCAGGTTCTGATGAGTGCGAGCATCCATCAGCATGGATAGAGGTAAATGGTCATATGGTTAAAATGCTTGCTGACTCCTGCTCCAAAATCACATTAATGTCTAAAACTGTTTTTGTGAATGTAATTGGAGGTGACGTCAGATGTTTGATTCCTTCAGATAAAATGCCTGGTGGATATAATGGAGACAAAATAGAAATTCTGGGGTGCTATGAGACAGAATTCAAATTCAAAGGGAGGTTCACATGTGGGAAAATGTATGTTACCAAAAGAGGTGAAGCCTTGTTAGGTTGGAAGGAACAAAGGGGTTTGGGAATCAAGTTGGATCCTAATAGTGAAGAGCAAGTCCTCAATGTGGTTAATTCTTCTGAGGTTAATAGTGACAAAACAAAATGTGAAATGGTGAGTAGATATCCTGAGGTATTTTGTAACAGAGTGGGGTGTCTCAAAGGGATGGTGCACAAGATTGAGGTGAAAGATGGAAGCAATCCTGTTGCGTCCAAGCTCAGACCGCTGCCCCTATCTATACGGAATGCTGTGCGTGAGGAATTAATGAAATTGGAAAGAGAAGGAATTATTGAGCCAGCTAGGGCTGTGGAGTGGATATCTCCTGTGGTGGTGGTAAAGAAAAGCAATGGGGATTTGAGGGTATGCATTGATTTGAGGGAGCTTAATCGGTGTGTGGTAGCAGATCGCCATCCTCTTCCCAATATGGGGGAGTTATTAAGTAGGATAGGGAGTGCAAAATATTTTGCGAAGCTTGACATGGGTCACGCAAATTGACTGTTTTCATCACTTATGAGGGAATATATCAATTCAAGCGCATGCCATTTGGGCTGGTGTCAGCGTCTTCCATATTCCAAAAGGTTATGGACAAATTGTTGAAGGATGTCGGCGGTGTATGGTGCTTTCAGGACGATGTCCTGATATGTGGGAAGGACGAGAGTGAGTTAAAAACAAGACTGGATTTAGTTTTCAAGATCTTTAAAGCGAGAGGAATAACTTTGCGTGGCGAAAAATGTGTATTTCTGACTCAAGCGGTTGATTATCTAGGTCATGAAATTTCTGAGCAGGGACTCAAACCAAAAAGGAATTTAGTTGAGTCCATTTAGAAAACAAAGCCACCAAATAATAAGGCTGAGTTGAGATCATTTCTAGGTACTATTGAGTTCTATCATAGATTTCTTGAGAACTATGCTGATTCCATAACTAAATTGAGGGCATTATTAAGGAAGGGTGCTGAGTTTGAATGGAGCAAGGAATGTGAAAAAGAATTTGAAGCAATGAAAAGAAAAATTGATATGGCAAAACCCCTATCGATGTTTGATACTAGGAAGAAAACCATTCTGGCCGTGGATGCCAGTGAGACAGGTATAGGTGTGGTGATTTTGCAGCCAGATGTGGATGGTACAGAGATGATTGTAATGCATGCATCCCGCATGTTAAGAGGTGCAGAATTGAACTATTACGTGTTGGAAAAGGAAGCCCTGGCGTGCCATTGGGGCATTGATAAGATGAAAAATTTTGTCTGGGGTCAAGAGTTTATCTTGAGAACAGATCACAAACCCCTTAAGGCGATTTTTGAAAGTAAAGGCCTCAACAAGGTTTCAAGGAGAGTGGCAGGCTGGGTAACCAGGCTACAGTGTAATAAATTTGAAATAGAAGTAGTTGCTGGTAAAGAGAATGTGCAAGCTGATCACGCTTCGAGAGTGAAGTTGGAGAATGATGCTGGTGAAAAAGGAAGCAATGTTTATGGTGAACATGAAATGGTTTTTGCAACTGTGGAGAGTATAATTCAGAAACAAGAGTGGATTCAAGTGTTAAGGGCCAATGAAATGTGGAAGCGGATTATGGTATTTGTGGCGGATGGGTGGCCAGAGAAAAGGCTACTATCAGGTGAAGAGAGGGCTATGTGGGAAGTAAGGAATGAACTATCTGTAAAAGGAGAGCTGTTGTACAGATGGGACAAGTTGGTGGTTCCAGGCAGTCTGCGGAGGCAATTGATTGATTGTGTCCATCAGGGACATATTCGCATTTGTAAAATGAAAGAAGTAATAAAAGCCGATTACTGGTGGCCAGGAATTGATCACGAAATTGAGAAAGTGGTTGGTGCATGCAGTGACTGTACCAAATCAGGGAAGAACGTGATAGCTGTGTCCCAACCAATGGGTAAAACTACCATTCCTGATGGTGTGTGGCAAGATTTGTCCATGGATGTTCTAGGTCCCGTAGACATGGGTGCAAGTAGAGGTAGGTTCATTTTGGTGATGGTTGATAACTTTTCGAGATGGACAGAGTTTAAGATCCTGAGGGAAGTCACGTGTCAACGCATAATTGAATTCATGGAGGATGTGTTTGAAAGGGAGGGTTTGCCCAAGAGCATTCTCACGGATAATGGTCCACAATTCATGGGAAAACTATTTTTGGAGTATCTGTACAAATGTGGAATCAAACACAAAAAGACTCCTTTGTATTGTCCCCAAGCAAACGGTATGGTTGAGAGAGTAAATCGAAGTATTATGGATGCTTTTTGTGGAGCTAATGCATGTGGTCTTGACAAAAAGGTTGCAGTAAGAGACAGGCTGTATGCTTTGAGGATGGCTCTGCGAGTAGAAACAGGGATTAGCTCATTTGAACTTATGAGAGGGCGAAAGGCAAATACCTGTGTTGCGCCAGCTTGGTTGGGCAGGGCGAGAGCGTCAGATGCGGTTGTGTATGATGTAAAGAAAGGGATGGAAGCCCGAAAAAACAAGTGGGTGGAAAAAGTCAATAAGGAGCACCCAAGGAGAATAACCATGGTCAAAGCTGGAGATTGGGTACAGATAAGGAAGGCTGTTGTTACCAAGAAAGGGGAACCGTTATACACAGAGCCTGTTAGGGTTACACGAGTCTTCAAAAACGCTGTGTGTGTAGAAAGTGGTCAAGTCTGGTCTTTGTCCAGAATCGCGAAAGTAAAATGATGTAAGTATATATCTGTTCAGTGGGTACATATCCTGCAATAAAGACATGTATTTCATAAGGAAGGGGGATGTGTTGTATAAAGCTAAACCTTTGTATGCTTTCTTGTTGCTATGGTTTTCAGCTGTGTTTATGCCAAGCACATCATCTGTAATTCCAGAATGGATTTATGCCTACTGTGCCATTCTGGAATGATGTGTGCTTGGAGATGTTTACTCTGGAGTGAAGTCAGTTATACCCTGGATGCTGCCTGTGTTGGGGGTCTTAAGTGAGTTACTAAAGCTGTTCCAAATAAACTGGCTTTCACTTACCAAGTTTGTGGCTTCTTTACAGTGCTGCTTGGTTGAGAATCCTTATCATCATTTCTTTTGAGGTTTGTGGGGTCTTTCAGTTTCTGAAGTGCTTCCACTTTCTTTTCCTGGGCACAGAGACCCTGAGGAGTAATCTCATGTCCCAAGAAATTAACACGGGTCCTACACCACTGTGCTTTCTGAAAGGAAAGTTTTGCTCCGGCGGCCCTCAACTGTGTCAGAACATAACGGATCTCCGATATGTGTTCCTCCACAGATGAACTTTTGATGAGGACATCATCTACATAAGCCAGGTTACCCCTCGCACCCAGGTCGGGCATGGCCTTGTGTAGGAAAATGTTGAATTCATTGCCGGAGTTGAGGTATCCGAAGGGAATCCGGGTCCATGTGTACTGCTGGCCCCCAAAGGTAAAAGCCAGTTTGTATTGGTCCTCCCTACTGACAGGCACGGTCCAGTATCCATTGGTCAGGTCTATTGCTGTGAATACCTGTGACCCCTGGATCTAGGCCAGCCCTTGGTCAATGTAGGGAAGAGGCCATCGGGAAGTATGGACCTGTTTGTTGAGCTCCCTTAGGTCAGCACAAAGTCTCCAATGGCCGTTAGGTTTCAAAATCCCCAGCACCGGATTATTGAAGGTGCTGTGGACTGGACAGATTATCGCACGGGACTCAAGGTTCTTAATTATTTCAGTAAGGGACTCCATTGATTCGAGAGGCAAGCGATATTGCTTCACAAACACAGCCAGGGTCCGTGGGAATTGTTGTTGTGTGGATGTCGGAGCGACCACAGTCATATGAGTCCACCGCAAAGAGATCTTGAAAATCTAGAAAAACTTGTTTAAATTTTTGTTTTTGCTCCAGAGTCTCACAGGCATCAGCTAGGTTGACTCTCTCTTCAACCATTTGCCTGAAGCCTGGAAAGACCTCCGGTTTGGCTATCTCAGCGGCCTCCTCCAGCTGGGTGAAGTCCCTGGTCAGAGTGCTGATTTGGACTGATGGCTTCAGGTGGGGAAGGCAGTCCTTGTGGACTTGAAAGATCACCTCATCCCTCCTGAAGTCACAGGTCACATCTTCCTTACCATAAGGGCAGCAAGAGTACACCAGGAAATTCCCCCCATGCCGGGTGAAGATCCTGTCTGGTGTGTCATCATCACAGTCAAAACAGTCCTTGGGGTTTGGTCCTAACAGTTCATTACCTAAATCTATGGAAAAATGTCGGTCATCAACCGCCATTCCAATAATGGTGCCTGCGGCCAGAGTGATACTCTTTAAGTTGCTGTTATTGGAATGGTGTTGTGTTCTATGTTGACTAGTGGTGTTGGGTTTAGCCCAAACCCTTGCTGTGGAAATGAGCATTGAGATGGACATAGGCATCATGGTTTTTCAGTTTCTGTCCTCTTTTGATTTTTACTTTCAGTGAGAATTGTCGAATCCATTCTGGGATGATGACTTCCTCCCCAATCTGAATTTCAACTGCATATGGCAGAGGTTGAGCTGACCGAAATGCTTTCTCTGGGTCATCGAAGTTCATGGGATTACCCACTAATCAGGACGAAGCCTTGAAGTTTATTAGGTCCAAACTAATGACAAAGAGATTGAGAATGTTACTGCCTAAATAAAATGCAGCAGGGACATCTCGCACGACCCAACATTTATGGACTATGCATGGCGTCGTCTATGGGAATTTTGAGCATGCAACTGTTAGGCAGGAGATGTTTGGAGTTGGGTGTTTCCAGGTCCATTTCCCATTTGTCTAACAGTTTAAATGTGGGAAGGGCTGGATCTTTTTGGAGTTTGCGGAACATGTCCTCGCTGATGAAGCTCTTACCGTTGCTCACACATACTCGGGCGATAAAAGAGTCCTTCCCTTCATTTAACTGAATAGGGATGAACAACTGCTCTCCAATTTCCTGTATATCAGCCAGGCTTTGAGCTGATTTCTCATCATTTTGGACTATAGGAATGGGATTTTCTGATTGTGAATTTGTATAGAATTTCAGAGTGTTTCCTTCCAGTGTGGAATGCCACCTTAGACTGGAAAGAAGGTTGATTTTCAGAAACAGAGAGGACTTCCCATCACCAGTTTGTTGTCCTACTGCAATTACTGTCACGTCTGGGATTTGATTATTCTGAAAGTGAAATTCTATTTGGTCAGGTTTTTGTTCAACCATGTGGCATGTGCCGTTTAAACTAACATGGTTGACACTATGTTTCAATTTTATTGGTCGGCTAGTCTGGGTCGATAGGACCTTGCTTACACAATCTATGAGGGGAGACAACCTACGCAGGATGTCATTCCCTAGTAAACAAGGTGTGCCCTCTGGAGTCACAACTATGACCGGGTGCTTCACCTTGTGGCGCCCAATTTTAATGTCCAAATCCGCATTCCCGTCGAAGTTCTGAAGTTGTCCAGGAAGAGGGGTGAGAGGAATTTGGTATTGCTCCCCCCTTCCCGAATTCAGCTGATCAAAGGCCCTTTTTGACAGAAGGGTAGCTTGGGATCCAGTGTCCACCAGTGTCAAAATTGTACATTGCCCCTGTATTTGGACCAGGGCATAAAATCTTCCCTCCTTTTCCTCAAGGGGGAAAAGATAATGCACATTTTTGTCCAACTGGTGGGTTAATTTCCTTGCTTTGGATACTGACAGAGAGGTGATTTGGGCAGGATTCTGTTTGGGATCTTGGGAACCTGTAAGAAAAAGGTGACAGCTAGATATGGGGGAGGTTTTGGGTTCCCCTGGTTCTGATTCTGGGATGCCCCCCCTTTTTGTAGGCAGTCACCAGGATGGGTTTGAACAGGGGATTTTCGTGTTGGTTATCCTGGGGTTTGATGATGGGCAGTTCTAACTCGGTCCCCACATCTACTCAGTCTGGATTTGGATCCTTTGGGACCCATTTTCTTTCGGAGGTGTTCCCCCATCCTTGAAGGAGAAGATCCTTTTCCCAGGATCCTCTGAGGATCCCTCTCCTTCAAACTGGAAGATTTGCATCTCCTCCACAAAATGGGTCTTTTTGGGCTCTTTATTTCTCCTACCCACCCTCTGCTCCTTGGGTTGCAGACTTTCGAGGGCAGGCAGATTTTGGTTCCGGTTCCTCGGTTTCCAGGTGCTTTCCGCAAGTGGGGAAGGAAGCTTCCTTTAAGGCTTTACACCCGCCTTCCCCTTGTGCTTCCTCCCTGGGAACCAGTGAGTTGTCGGGGTTCTTCCCCCGTCATTGTTCTAGAGCACCAGACCCTGGATTTGAGGAGTTCTGAGCCGCCATGCTCATCTGAGGGTTCTGTTGAGCCCTCAGCATGTGACCCAGATCCTGTGCCATGTTCTGGACCTAGCGCTCTAGTTGGGACACCCGCTCTGGCTTGTACGGGGTCCTCAGGTCTCCCCTGGGTTGATCCGGGGAAGGGGGAACTATCCCTTCTCGCAAAATACCCCTGGTTATGGAAGCTTGGGTACCCCTCCACCCTTGGCCTGCCCTCTCCCTGATTGGGCTGTCTGGGCTCAGGAAAGTGGGGAAAGAAGGATGATTGTTTTGGGGGTGGAAGTTTGGCGGGTACCTGAGAAAGAAATTTGGTCTGGCATTTGGGGGATTACTGCCCTCCTGGGGAAAGTGGGGAGAGAAGTTCCCTGGGTCTCCTGCTGTCTGGTTGGACCGACCCCCCCCTTGGGCTGGAGGAGTCCACACATAACACAGGATGGGTCTATTTCTCTTCTAGTGTGGGCTGATGTAGTCATGGGAGTTAGGGGTCCCATTTGTGGGGTTACCTCCCTGGCTCCCTGTTTGGGATTGGCCCGAGGGCCTTCTGGGTTTGGGGTTGTTTGGATTCTGTGCGGGAAGGTTTTTAGGCCCTGTTGTGAAGTGCTTGCTTGTGAATGAGAGACCCTGTGATGTCATGTGGAATGTTGATGTGTCAGTGCTGTATGAGTGTTCTACCTAAGGTCAGTTAAGCCTGGGTGATGGGACCCAGTGGTTATCCTTATATGTAGCTTAATGTAACTATGTAATAAAGTATATAGAAGCCCAAGAAGACCCCTTAAGTTACATTATTACACTGGCCATGAGGATTACTGAAACAAAGAACCTGCGCAAAGAAGAAGACCTGCTGAGGGTGGAGCAGCAGGGGAAGGCAAGGAACCACTGCCCCCCACCCCCCAAAGATAAGAAGTAAGTCCCATCACCCAGGTGTGCAAAGCGCAAGGGGCATAGAATTAAAGAAAGCCCAAGCGCAGGACCAGGGCACAAGTAAAGAGGAAGGGGCAGCCCAGTATAGAAGCAGAGGGGTTAACTCTTGAAGTGAAGCCCCAAATAGTAAAGCAGGCCCCAAGGAGAAGTGTTGAAGCTTGAAGTAGAAGCTGCAGCAAAGTGACTGGGAAAGTGAAGCCCTAATAGCGAAGCAGGCCCCAAATGTGTGAAGTGTGAAGCAGAGGCAGGGTGCAGTATTATGAAGATAAGTACCTGTGCTGTGGAGAAGCAGGCTCCAAAGGGCAAGGTCCAGGAGGGTTGTAAAGTGGAAAAAGCCCCAGCAATGGCCCCAGGGTGAAGCATGATGAAGATTATCACCTTCGCTGTGATATCTTGAAGCAGAAGCAGGCTTCAAAGGACAAAAATAGAAGCAAAGCGAAGGGAGAACTAAACTCATGAAGAAGGTTCCCAAAAGGAAGATTTGGGAAAGCAGATGCAGCATGGTAACCAAAGGTGCGAAGAAGTCACTGTAATCGTGACCCCACTGAAGTTCCCATAGTGAAGGGAGGAAGAAATAAGTGGGAAAGACCTTTGAGCAATGAGACAAGATTGTTTTGTTTGGGCAGAAGTGCTATAGAGCGAAGTGAAACCACATGACTTTGGGGGATTTGGTGCAGTATAACTTCCCCAAACTTTCTCAGGCCAGACTAAAAGAAGTGATGGGCATGAAGAAGGAGCGCCATTATATGAAGCGTCATCATATGCATGTATCCTTTAAAGTTATGAACTTTATGGATGATTTGTATTTCAGTAGAGTCACGTTATTAAGGCTACGTTAATGCAAGAAGATACTGTATTCTTATGAGGATGCAAATGATAGTGAGAATATGCATACGTGGTCTACCAGTATTGAAGTTTAAAAGTTACTGATTGAAGCCTAACCTTTTGACGGTTTGCAGCTATAAATTGACTTTTATGTACTTTAATGAATACAGTTATTGTCTTAAGTGAGAAAGTTGGAGGTGCATGATGCATGCCTGGAGTTGCAAGAAAGAGAGCCTGAGTGGGCTAGAAGTAACTTTTTGAGGCATTTCAGGGTTATGTTGTCTAGTGCAACATGGACTTATAGAAGTTTAGAGGTATGCGCCTAAAGCAAAACTAGGCTGCATGAAGGCAGCATGGATTTAGGGATTCATAGATTTGCAGATTTTACTGTAATACGATATTGAAATTCAAAATTTCCTATTTTAGAAGTGGGTCGCCATTGTTGAAGGTTGGCGTTTTGCAGCATTACGAGGAGAGCCGGAGGACTGCTGAGGAAATCATGCTGCAGGTCTCACACGATTAATCTTTCGGTGGTCAACGGGGATTCCTAGGCCACCAGCGCTGAGCGTGGGCAGCTGCTCTAGCAGTGTGATGTTTCCTGGCGCAGCGTTACGTTTGGCTGCCTTTCTCCGCAGCTCCATTCTCTCTGGGTCGCGGCGGTGAGACCATCAGGCGGGTTGAACTTCTGCATCATCTTCACGAGTCCGGAGGGACTTCTGAGGCCTCCGGACACTGAGATAAGTGGCATTATTTTCTGTTTACGTTATGATATTTAAGTGCATGGGAGACATGGAAACACACGGACATTCTTACCTCCATTTTCATTCCTGTAGGGGAGATTTCTAAGTTACTGAACAACGTGCAAAATCAGTCAAGGAGAGTTGGCTTAAACACAATTTATTTTTTTATGTTATGTGTTGCTTACGCTTGCCCAGGAGGCCATGTGTGTTCGTTTTCTCATCTAAGGGAATGCCCCTTTGTTTCGTGCCATCAAGCTTGCAATTCATTACTGTCCAATGTTAAGAATCAAGGATCAGTGTTTTGTATCTGTTATGTGCCAGAGACTATCCTTTATGTGGCATGTGCCTTTTATGTGTGAACTAAGACAGCATTTTCAGGCATTTAGTTCTATTGGAGATCAGGAATAGGGTGTAGTTTTGTTTATAGGAGGGCGGGTCAACTACTATAGTTTTAATGTGAGATAGTTTTGTAGGTATATGTATGTTTTCTTCCCTTCCTTTCCTATGTCCTTCATCCCTTTTCCCTAACTCCGTCTTCCACCCATTGGCTGCCACGTGGTTACCTGTGTAAATACATTTCAGGCGCCCGTGCCAACCATGGTGGGAGGGTCGATCACTTCGGCTTCTGTGGTTCGGGAGAGGGGATTGATACCTCAAATCCCTTAGTGTCTTGACAGAATTATCTGCCCCCATTGGTGATATTGAACCACCCATGCCAAAATGGAAAACCCTCTCTCGTTAGGAGATGTGGTAAAAGTGTTACAGGAGATTCAGTTGGAGTTAGTATAGGTTAGACAGGAATTAGGTATGTTGAAAACCCAGGTGCAGGGGTTGGTAGCTAAAAGGACACCATTGGTGGAAGCAGGAACTTCTACTGGAAGCCCGACGGTTCCAGCACCCACTGTGATTGTCCAACCATCTAGGACTGTTCCATTGGCTGCACCTGAAAGGTTTTCCGGTGACCCTAGGAAATTCATGATGTTTTTGACACAATGTAGATTGCATTTTCTATGCAAACCTACAGCGTTTAATACTATTCAGGCAAGGGCTGCATTTGTCATATCATATTTAACAGGGGATGCTGCAGCCTGGGCTATGCCTTTGGTGCAGAAGGATGGCCCACTGTTGTACCATTGGGATAATTTTTTAGCGGAATTTGGTAGATTTGATCGCAGAGAGGTTTCTTTAGCCCAGTATAAAGAACTATTGGCCTTAAAGCAAGGTACTCGGGATTTGGTTTCCTATGTGACACACTTTAATAGGCTAGTTATTGAAACAGATTGGCCAGAAAATAAATAGACGGTGCTGTTTTATCAAGGGTTAAGAGAGGAGTTGAAGGATGCTATGGTTCAGGTAGAACCACAACCCAGCACTTACACAGCATGATTGATTTAGCATTAAGGTTGGACCATCGGATCAATGAACGTAAAGGAGACAGGAAAAGACCTGAGGTGATGCCTTTTGTGAGATTAGATAAGGTGAAGGGAAGCAGGAGTGGAGAGTGAGAGCCGATGCAAATCGGGGGGATGAGTGGTCCCTTGACGGCAGCTGAGAAGGAGCAACGAAAAGCTAACAATTTATGTTTGTACTGTGGGCAACCCGGACATTACATTCAAACGTGTCCAAACACCCTGAAGAAGGTAGCAGGTGGAGACAGGAACAAGGGTCAGGCGGGAAAAGGTGTGGGCCGGCTTTAGGGGGAACTCAGGTGTCAGGCTCAGTGGAAGGTAGGTTCCCCGCTTGGGTGGCAAATACAGCAAGAAAGGGTAATTCCCACTTGTATATTTTGGTGACATTATTTTTTGCTTGTACAAAGCAAATGGTTTCAGCTATGGTGGACTAAGGGGCTACAGGAAACTTCATTGATATCAGTTCGGCTAAAAGATTGGGGTTACCTTTGAGGGAGAAAGCTCAGATGGAAGGGGTGCAGTCGGTAGATGGGTCTCCCTTAATTTCTGGACCTATTTGTCAGCAAACGCAGCCTATAAGGATGAGATGTGGGTCAGGGCATATGGAAGAAATTGTGCTAGATTTGATAGCCGTCCTGCAATTTGGGCTTATTTTGGGTATGCCTTGGCTAATTCAGCACAACCCTAGGATTGATTGGGTGACACGGGAAGTGTGTTTTGAAGGCTCTGAGTGTAAGGGTCACATGGAAGAAGAATTGGGTCCCGCTTTGTTTCTAGCGGATCAAACACCAGTATGTCAAATAGTTGGAGCCATAGGACTGAGTGTTCCAGACCAGTATCAAGATTTTGTTACTGTTTTTGATAAAGGAGAAGCAGAAAGGCTGCTTCCTCACTGGCCATATGATTGTGTGATTGAGTTAGAACCTGGGGCTAAACTGCCTTGTAGTAGAATCTATGCTTTGACCGAGACAGAGAATCAACATCTGAGAGAGTATTTGGATGATATGTTGAGGAAAAGCTTTATTAGACATTCCACTTCTCCAGTTTCATCTCTGTTATTTTTTGTTCCAAAGAAAGAAGGGACACTCAGAACTTGCATTGATTACCGTGCTCTAAACAAGGTGACAGTAAAAAACAGGTATCCATTGCCATTAATCTCAGGTTTGTTGGATTAGGTGAAGAACGCAAAGGTCTATACCAAACTTGATTTGAGAGGGGCCTATCATTTGATTCGTGTGAAAAAGGGAGATGAATGGAAGACTGCTTGCCCGACAAAGTTTGGCCTTTTTGAGTATTTAGTTATGCCGTTTGGTTTATGTAATGCTCCTGCAGCCTTTCAGTATTTCACGCAAGAGGTGTTAAGTGAATTTTTGGACATTTTCGTTATTGTATATATTGATGAGATTTTGATTTACTCGGCTTCAATGGATCAGCATATAGACCATGTGAGAGCGGTTTTGAAAAAATTACAAGAGTATCAACTGTATGTAAAATTGGAAAAATGTGCCTTTCATACCACTTACGTGGAGTTTTTAGGATTTATTCTGACTCCGACAGGAATAATAATGGATAAGAAAAATGTACAAGCAGTTACTGATTGGCCGCCACCTCAATATGTTAAAGATATCCAGTCTTTTTTGGGTTTTGCTAATTTCTACAGGAGATTTATTGACAATTTTTCACAAACTGTGACTCCCATAACTAGATTATTGAGAAAATCCACCAAGTTTTGTTGGGATCAAGAGGCGGATAGATCTTTTCAAGATTTGAAGAAAGCTTTTACGTATGCCCCAGTATTGAGACACCCGGATCCGCAGAAAAGGTTTAAAGTTGAAACAGATGCGTCCAATATGGCAGTAGGGGCTGTGGTGTAGCAACCGGATGAAGAAGGAGTTTGGCATCTAGGAGCTTTTTTTTCTCGCAAACTCAACAGTTGTGAGCAGAATTATTCAATTACAGACAAAGAGCTGTAAGCCAATCGGGCAGCCTTTTTGGAATGGAGGCATTACTTATTGGGAGCCAGATATCAAGTGTTGGTGGTTACGGATCATAAAAATTTGCAGCACTTCAAGACAGCACATACATTAAGTCCCAGGCAGTTAACGTTGATCACAGTATTTTAATGAGTTTGATTTCCTGGTAACATTTCGACCGGGAAAAAGAAATGGAAAGGCGGATGCTTTGTCCAGACAGGAGAATTCTGAGAATATTGTGACTGAGGTCAAGACAATAATTCCAGCAGAAAAGGTGGTGGGAGCTGTGGTAACCACATTGTTGAAACAAGGAAAACAGGAAATGAGAAAACATAAGAATTGGGACTGGGGTCGAAGGATCCTTTAGAAACTGTCAGAGATCAGCTTCCATATTATGCAGGAAGGTTATATTTGCCCACCATTGAGTTACAAAATAAAGCAATGCATTGGTGTCATAATTCGCCACTGGCAGGTCATTCGGGAAGTCGAAAGACACCGAATATGTTGGAAAGATATTTGTGGTGGCTGAATTTGAGGCAAGAGGTCAGTAATTATGTGCAGAGCTGTGAAATATGTGTACGTAACAAAAGCGATCACACTAAGAAAGCAGGGTTGCTGAAACCATTGCCCACTCCGGAGAAGGTGTGGGCTCATATCTCGATGGACTTTATCACCGACTCACCCCCGGATGAACAGTATGATACCATCTGGGTAGTGGTAGACTATTTGTCTAAACAAGCTCATTTTGTGCCTTGTAAAGGAATTCCGGGAGCAGGGAAACCGGCAGAATTATTTTTCCAACATGTTGTTTGGTTACATGGACTGCTTCAAAGTATTGTATCTGATAGGGGCCCTCAATTTACCTCTAAGTTTTGGCGAGCCTTTTGCTGGATGTTGGGAATCGATTGTGCTCTGTCTACCGGTTATCATCCTCAGACAGATGGTCAAACCGAGAGAGTCAACCAGACTTTGGAACAGTATTTGCGCTGTTACTTAAGTGAGGGTATGGAGTCATGGGTGCAAGCTTTATGGTTAGCAGAATTCACATACAACAATACCGAACATGCATCGCTGGGAATGGCACCAAATGAATGTTTATACGGACAGGTGCAAAATATGCTGCCAGAGCATTTGCCCGAAGTGGAAGATATGCCTGTTTTGCAAGAGAGAAAACAGTTGCTTCCAAACCTCCGACAGAAGGCACGAGCCAATTTGGAGCAGGCTAAAAGGCAGTATAAAAAATATGCTGATCAGAAAAGGCGTGTGGCTCCACAATACAAGGTGGGAAATAGGGTATGGTTATCCACACGCAATCTGTTGTTAGTTGGACCTCGTAAATTTGCTCTCAAATTTATTGGGCCATATGAGATTGCAATGTGTGTCAGAGATGGCAGTGAAATTAAGATTGCCTCACACGTTAAAGATACACCCAGTATTCCATGTGTCTTTGCTTAAACCCGCAGCTCCTGGGACACGTGTGAAGAGACCCCCTGCCATCATCAAGGAAGGTCAGACGGAATACGAGGTGAAGAAGATTCTGGACTCAAGACGAAGGCGTCAAGGATTGTGGTATTTAATCCAGTGGGCGGATATGGATTGGAAGACTGTTCCTGGGAACCAGCTAGCGCAGTGCATGCCCCTCGCTTGGTAAGACAGTTTCATGTACGACATCCTGAGAAAGCAGGTCCTGGGAGGAGCCCTAGGAGAGGAGGTACTGTTAGGATTCAAGGTTTAGGCACACAGAGAGGGAGAATCAGGGCTTGAACTACACTTCACAGTGGATGAGACTCTCGCAGTGGTTCATCATGTAGTTCAAGAGTGTGTTCGCGCATCTGATCGGCTGCAACAATCAAGTGCCTTCTTAACTGCCAACCGCCCGGCACCTGGTGCAGATAATTAATGTTTGTAAGGCACGCGCGGCTGCAGCAGCGTTATGAGGAGAGCCGGAGGACTGCTGAGGAAATCATGCTGCGGGTCTCACGCGATTAATCTTTCGGTGGTCAACGGGGATTCCCTGGCCACCGCCGGTGAGCATGGGCAGCTGCTATAGCAGTGTGATGTTTCCGGGTGCAGCGTTCCGTTTGGCTGCCGTTCTTCGCAGCTCCATGCTCTCTGGGCTGCGGGAGTGAGACCGTCAGGTGGGTTGAACTTCTGCATCGTCTTCACGAGTCCGGAGGGTCTTCTGAGGCCTTCGTAAACTGAGATAAGTGGCATTATTTTCTGTTTACGTTATGATATTTAAGTGCATGGGAGACATGGAAACACACGGACATTCTTACCTCCATTTTCATTCCCGTAGGGAAGATTTCTGAGTTACTGAACTGAGCCATAATTGCATTGGGAAAACAACTTGCAAGATCAGTCAAGGAGAGTTGGCTTAAACACAATTTATGTTTTGTTATGTGTTGCTTACGCTTGCCCAGGAGGCCATGTCTGTTTGTTTTCTCATCTAAGGGAATGCCCCTTTGTTTCATGCCATCAAGCTTGCAATTCATGTTACTGTCCAACGGTAAGAATCAAGGATCAGTGTTTTGTATCTGTTATGTGCCAGAGACTAACCTATATGTGGCATGTACCTTTTATGTGTGAACTAAGACAGCATTTTCAGGCATTTAGTTCTATAGGAGATCAGGAATAGGGTGTAGTTTTGTTTATAGGAGGGCGGGTCAACTACTATAGTTCTAATGTGAGATAGTTTTGTAGGTATATGTATGTTTTCTTCCCTTCCTTTCCTTTGTCCTTCCATCCCCTTTCCCTAACTCCGTCTTCCTCCCATTGGCTGCCACGTGGTTACCTGTGTAAATACAATTCAGGCGCCCGTGCCAACCATGGTGGGAGGGTCGATCATTTCGGCTTCTGTGGTTCGGGAGAGGGGATTGATAGCCCAAATCGCTTAGTGTCGTGACACTTTCAACATGAAGTGAAGTGATGAGTAGGGATAGCGTCCCGCAGCAGAGTAGGGATAGCATCCCGCAGCAGAGTAGGATTAGCATCCCGCAACAGAGTAGAGATAGCGTCCCACGTCAGAGTAGGGATACCGTCCCGCATCAGCGTAAGGGTTAGCGTCCCTCATCAGAGGTCAATGTGCACACAAATCTATTCTTGATCCAAATACATATTTCCCAGGTACACAGTTGTTTGACATCACATACACACATCATATATTACCAAAGATAGTCCCTGTCCCTACTCTGGCATTTCTAGGAGCTTGCATTCAAAAATGGCAACTTATTTTCGATTTTAGTGGGTTTTGCAACATTGGTTTTTCATCAAAAATTATACAAAGGTACATTTCCCTTCCACATATATCCCAATAACTTTCCATGTCTCTAGCTTAAACACATTGCCTACAATAATCATAATTAGCGGGGTTTTGCCCCAGAACATGGTACAAATTGGAGTTTGGACTCAAATCATGAGGGCATTTTTCAAACTAAGACTCTCAAAGTTGCACATTCCTGTCATTTGGTTACAATAAATTATCACTGTTTCTATAAAATATATATTTGTTGCAATTCAACTCCCCAAAGTGTTTGGGTCCGCCTCCAGGAGTCTGGGTGGGTCAGTGATAACATGTCTCTCCTTGCTGGCAGAGGGCTGTTGACAGGAAACACTCAAAATTAACATACCCCATTCAACAGAAAGAGCCTTTTGTGTGGGCTCCAGTAGGCTGCCTGGAAGTCTCTCCTCAATCAATCAACAGGGTCATGTGATATCCTGCCTCCTGGGGTGGGAATCTCTGAGGTGTTAAGGTTTCCCAGCCTCTTGGCCTCTGGGAACAGCAGGTGGCTAGATGTTCAATTAACCAACAAGCTTTGAAGTCCCTGCCCCTCTTGCAACTCCTAAATACAGTTTCCCTGTCAGAGTTTAGACTGCTAGCGCCACCTTGGGGAATTTGTCGGTACTGCAGCCATTTTTTAGTTGTCTTGAATTACTGCATTTCAATAGAGTGGTCTTTTGCTTGATAGTATAGGACCCTTGCTTAACATTGTTTTGATGGCATCCTTACAGTAGAGTGGTGATGTGGAACCCCCCACAAGAAGGTTGTATCTTTGGAGTGGTCTCGTGCCAACTGCGCAGTTCTCCTATTCTGGCGTGAATGTGGGCGGCGATAGCTCATCCCCACATCCACCCAGTCTATTGATTTAGTTTGATCTGGGATAGAATAATGGGCGGCGACAGCTCATCCCCACATCTACCCAGTCTATTGATTCAACATTGACAAGGGGTAGCGTCCCGCACCAGTATAGGTATAGCGTCCCGCATCAGAGTAGGGATAGCATTGCTGAGCAGAGTAGGGATAGCGTCCCGCAGCAATATGGGGATAGCGCCCCTGAGATATTTTCTTTAGAGCTGTATCTCTCTATAAAAAGATGCATGGTGTGGATGTCCTGTAGGAGTGCCATGTATTGCGTTGTGTTTCCCAGGCCAGTGGTGGTTGTAAAAAGGAAAGGGATGTGTTGTGATGTGTTTCTTGGTGTGGTGTGGGAAAGGAAGGAGGTGTGTTGTGAAGTACTTGTTGGTGAATGTCATGTTGTGCGTCTTGGAAAGGAAGGAGATGTGTTGTGAAGTGCTTGCTTGTGAATGAGAGACCCTGTGATGTCATGTGGAATGTTGATGTGTGAATGCTGTACAAGTGTTCTACCTGAGGTCAGTTAACCCTGGGTGATGGGACCCAATGGTTATCCTTATATGGAGCTTAATGTAACTATGTAATAAAGTATATAGAATCCCAAGAAGACCCTGTAAGTTACATTATTACAGGCCCTCTCTCCAGATCTAAACTGGGGGCAACCTTCACCTCCGCCACCTTAGCAGCAGCAGGGGTGTTGGTTGTTTTGGGGCGTTTGCTACTATTTTTATTTTCCAACGGTTTCTGCACCTCATAGATGCGCGTTGCTTGTTCAATGACCCAGTCTAGTGATCTTTTCTCGTGAAAGTTCCTCACTAGCTGGGTCATAATACACTTAGGGAGATCATGAAAGAAGGTATTCACTAATTCTTTACTGTCAGTGCGCATCCTTCTAGTAGTCTGCGCAAAGGCGCGTTTTAATTCCTGAACAAATTCTTGTGGGGCCTGGTCTTCCCCACATTGTAAGTTGTAGGCTGCCTTGCGAGCTTCTTTAGGGTTCCTATGAATGGAAAAATGTTTCACGGTGGCCGCCCTATAGGTGGACCATCTAGAATGGTTCTGATCCTCCAGCCCCGCAAAGAAGCTGAAGTACTCAGGAGAAAATGTCCACTTTACATATTGAATACAGCTTTGGCTGTCCTTCAGATGGTAAATTTCCATCATCTGTTCAAATAATTCAAGGTGCTCCCAAACCGAATATATTGCATTCTTGTGGTAGGGCGTAATGACGCTCCTAATCACTTTTATTTGTTTCAGGGGATCCTTGAGCAAGGCCCTCTTGACCTTGTTAGCCTTGTTACTTCTTGTCACCCTGGTCCACTCATCCTCTGACTCAGAGGCACTGCTACCAGAGGTGGCTGTCTGGTCTTCTAGGCTCTCCCGGATTCCGCGAGCCTGGGAATGGCTGGCAGAATGTGGGGTCCTAGTTCCTTGGGTCCTATGGTGCTCAGAAGAGCCCCCCGGATTGGCTGAGTACCTCCCCACTGTCCTAGCTGGGAAGAGGTTTTTAATATACTCTTAGTGGGCCTAATCTCATGGAATTCCCCACCAAATTTTACCATCTGATCTCTGGATAAGTTATATTTCTGAGGATCCATTTCTCTGATTCTCCCATCACTGGAGTCTCCCTGATCAGAGAAGATGGCCCTAGCACTTGGGAAACTATACATAGATGCCCACCCATCCATTTCTGGGAGGCGCTGACCTATTAGCCCCATATATCCCATTGGGTTGAAGTCTACCATCCCCGTGGCCCTTGGCTCATGTGAGCCAGTGGACATGGGGCTGGCAGAGTTCATGGGATTGAAGAGATTAAAGTCTCTGGTGCAAGGGTTCCTGCGGTTATTTTCAGGGGTCACCCTCCCCCATCTGACCTCATCTCTCTCAGCCCCTACTCCCTGTTGGCATGCAAGAATCTGACCCTTTTGCTCTTCTATTAAGGCCTTACTGGTGTCTATTAATTGTTCCTGCAAGGCTATTTGTCTATGGAGCCTGTCATTTTTCTCACAGACAGCCTCATTGTTTCTCTGTGCTTCCTGTTTGATTAGTGAGTATTCGGCCACCTTTTGCTGCAGGAAGGTCACCTCCTGAGCTCTGTCCTTACTGGCCTGGTCATTCTTTGCTAGAGCATCTTCCACCCTCCTGGTGTGCTCTAATAGTTTTTCGCAGTCCATTTTGAGCTCACCCAGTCCCTGAAGGGCCAGGTGATTTTCTTCCATCTTGGTTTTTAAATAACTGACTTCCTGGCCTGAGGTGTCCCTTTCCTGAATTAGAGTGCCCCTCTGTGCAGCCAGGTCGTCTCTTTGTTTTTTGAATGCACCAGCTTTCTGGCGCTCTTCATCAAATTCTGTTTGGGATTCAAGGTCTTTAAGAATTAATTTATTATTTTCTTCTTTTATCTCATCAATCTGATTTTCCAGGGCGATTAACTGGCCTGCGCAGGCCCCATTATAATTTAATTGCTGTTCCAGCTTTTGGTGTCTCTGTTGTAGAGAGTCCAATCTTTCCTGACACTCTTCTTGCAGTGTCAGTAATTTGGTATCCTGCTCAACCTTCTCTTCCTGCAGGAGATCGAGATCTTCTTTTACTTTTGTCAGGTACTGTCTTGTTTCACTCTCTGATTCTTGGCTCTTTTGTAGCCTTTGCTCTGCAGAGTCCAGATGGGCCTTCTCTAGGGATTGTACTTGCCTTTTTGCCAGGTCTAGGTTTTCGGCATATTTTTCCTGTATTTCTTCAATATGAAAGTACAGGTAGGCCGCGATTTTGCCCATTTTACATTGCTCTTCTTTTACCCTTAGGGCCATATACAGTTCACTAAGTGCCTGGTTTAATGGTCCATGATCCTGCCACATATCTAATTTTGTGGCAGTGGCTTGTTGTTTGATTACCTGCAGCCAAATTTTCTCATCCTGCTCAGCCCATTCACCCCTGACAAACCGGTTTGTGCAGTAGGTGTTCTTTTGCCATATTAATTTCCACTGGGGTTGCCCTTACGGAAATATTAATTTCCTTCTGACTTATATCAGGGTTATTTTTACCTTTGCAAAATAGGCCCAACTCCTTTGAGTGTTTCTATTGAAGGGTGTTTTTACAGTGCAGCACAGTGTGGTATCCCAACAAGGTGTATGTACCCCATCAGTTAACACGCTGTGTTAGACTGTCACCAGTGGTATGTCTAATTCAGGATCCTGCGATGAGCCCCCAATCCCCAGCTGTTTGTTTGATGTTCCCCTTAGGTTGGGGGATTCTGGTTCTGGAATTTAAGGCCTAGCTGAAAATGGTTCCTGAAGCAGGGTGTTCCGCCAGCAATCGGTTAGTGGGTGAATATGTGTGTTCTTTTCCAGTCCTGAGCTGCCTCTATTTATGCTTATGATGGGGGGTGGGTGCTGGTTCAGCCTAAGCTCGCCCCTTGGGCAGACGATTGGCCAGAGTCTCCTATCTACCTTTATAGGAGGAGAGAAACAGGGTGACACCTTAATGGTGTGAGTTTATGGGGCCTAGAGTCCACCCCTAGCCTCTTGAACACAAAATCTACTTTTGACATAATACATAGTTACACATATGCAACCTCTATTACAATCACCTATATAGATCACATATTTTGAGTAGCAGCTACTCCACAAAACCCTGTCGCTGTAGGATCTTGTGTCTGCTTTTCACCGAATTTCGCCCTTTTTATCAGGAACACAATGTCAGTTTATCAGAAAATGTGTACAAATGTGCGCGTTGAACATGGGCATAAGTGTATGAAGTTTCATGCTTCTGTCAAAAATACATTTTGTGTAATATCACATTTTACGCTGTTTCTTCCTATGTCACAGAGTTCTGGCACCTTTTATAATGGGCAGCCAATATTTACATTAACAATGCTGTTGTTTTTGTGTTTTTAACAATTTTACACAGTAAGTTATCAGTCTTGTTAAAATGTGTCTTTTGTTCTTGTTGAGCAACAAATGGCTGTTTGTCTCCGCCTCCTTCTGTCTCTCTGCAGTTCAGAAGCAGTTTCCCCCAGTTCCTCCTGGGCCCAGGCCATTTACAACCCTTCAGACTTGGCACTCCTTTGAGCTGGAGGAAGTCCATTGTCTCCTTCCCCCTGCATAATCATCAGTTAGGTGTGATTTCCTGGTGGAGGGAAGCAGGAGGGAGAGGCCTAGCCTCTTTGGGGAAAGGTGTTATACTGGTTTGGGTGGCTTTGGTCAGGCTTAAATTAACTGTTATTTCTGTTGCATTTTTCTTGGTTTAAAAACAATTATAACATAGGTTACTCTCAGTAACAGGCCATTTACATTGCAAACATTTGCTTTCAGCTTATACATTTTTAAGGTTAATCAGGCAGGCTTCTGACAGCTGTCATTCAGGCAGCCGAGGGTACTGTGCCCAGATTTTGACAGATTCCACAGGCAGGCAACTTTTGCTGTGGATGTTTTTATGACAAATTCAGCTTTCCAGGACATTGTGATATCACAATGATTTCTTGAACTAAATGAATTGTAGCACCCAGCAAGAATATTGGTAGTTTGAGGGTGTCTTGTACCGGCATTCTGCAGTTTCAGCAACCAAGAAAAAGGATTTAAAAGACAGATTTTGGATTTCTTTCAGCAAAGCACTGCTTTTCCCTCTGTGCTCCCTTTCTACTTGTTGTGAAGCCCAGCGACATGTTTCAGGAGTGAGATCTCTGTTCCACCACTGACAACATGCATGGTAGATTGGGCAGCCATCTTTTTGTGATGCAAAGCGCGATTTTCATAGGTTTTGGCGCACACAAGGGTTTTGCAGCCATTTTGTTATGTCTGGCACCATCAGAACACAGGGATGCCGCATGGCACAGTAAAAGTGGGTCAAGACATCCCACACTATGCAGGGGTGGACATACAATTTGAATGCAGCATATGACGCATGGTTGGCAGTAAGGAACATCATACAAGTGAGAGAATGCAAGGACTGGGCAGAGGTTGGAAACATGGAGGAAAAGGGATGGGAGACTCTGACACTGATGCGAAGTATCAGACATGATGTAGAGAGGTACAGTGAGGACATTCTGTATTTTTGGGGAATGGGAAGAGGAGGCAGGGGACGAGGTAGAGGTATGGCAGGAAAGGTATTGTACGATTGGAAAACTTGGGCATATATCAGAATGCAAACAGAGAGATATGCCCCTGGGTCACATTTTGGGAGCAGCAACAGGAATAAATGACTTAAAGGAAAGGGCCTAAAAGTTAAGAGAACAGGTGGCCAACACGGGGGCCACACTGTTGGCTGCTGTGATAGGAACCACCAAATTAATGCTAGGACAGGAACAAACCAGCCGAGTTAGAGTCCACAGTGATATTGCTACACCAAGATAGATGGGGCCCCATGACAGCAAAACGTTCTTTCTCTGCTGGTGGAGTCATACACACCGCGACCATATTAGTGGACAGTGGGGTGGCACTAACTCTGACAAAAGCAATATTTGCAGGAACAAAACACCTAAGGATGCAAAAATGCAAGGACAAAGGGGACGCACAATGACTTCCCTGATAGAATACCTGGTCTTTAGACTGCGCCAACAACCATGTGCTACGGGGGGAGGGAAGGAAATCTTGGGAATCGACATTTCACAGAAAAGTGGGGAAGTGATCGATCTGGCGAATCAATGTCTTCGCCTTCAGGGAACAGTACAGATAGTACCAAGGGCAGTGGTGACAGCGACTATGAAGAGGGACACACATATCTTAACTCACTAAAATGGTGGCCTATCGGAGTGGGAGGAGAGATTTCCTGGCCATATGGGCACATCACAGGCTATATTTTGGGAGGAGTGTGGAATTGAAACTAACCAGTAAACCACTGTAGTAAAAACATTTTGGCTCCCTCCTGAAGCAGCAGAACAAATAAGGGACATACTAGTGGCCCTACAAAAGAGAGAGGCCATAACAGAATATAGAGAATGGGTACCATTTATGTCACTGGTATGGGTAGTGAGAAAACCTGACAGTTCATTCCGCTTGACGATTGATTACCGTGTGATTAACCAGTATCCACTATCACAACCAGAATTGGTGGCATTATTTCCAGAAATGATGGCAAAAATACAGCCAGGGATGCGGTTGTTTAGTGTCCTCGATATATCAAATGGGTTCTGCTCCCTCCCACTGCATGACGACTCGCGTGAACAGCATTTGCGGTAGAAGGTGGGTGTATTGTGGAATGTGTTGCCCCAGGGTCTCAGACACAGCTCCGCCATCTTCCAAGCTGCAATGAAGCCCATACTGCAGGACATCACATGTCCAAAGAATATTATACAAAATGGAGATGATGTACTAATATACAGCGAAACAGAGCTACAATACAAAGAGCACCTAGGAGAAGTGCTGGCAGCACTACAAGGGGGGGGGCTCAAATTAAACAGCAACAAAGCTCAGATTTGTCAGGCAGAGGTGAGATTCCTGGGGATTACCATATCTGGAAAAGGCCAATGTACATGTAGAGACAGACTACAATTGATCAAATCATTGCCCCTTCCAACAGACCACACAGCATTACATAGGGCAATCAGCATTTTAGGATTTTTGAGAAATTGTACACCTCTGTTTGCAGAACACAACACATCAACATTGTATACAAATTATTAAGAGCAGACAGGTTTGATTGGACGGAGGAACACACTGAGGTGTTTCAAAAATAGAAAGATTTATTGAATGGGGCACCCACATTGGTAAACCCAAACCCTAACATGCCATTCTACATATGGTAAGTGATTTCTGAGAGCACACAGGCAGCAATACTAACACAAACATATGGGGACAGCCATCACTTAGTGGCATGTATATCATTCCACTATAAGACAACAGAATTCAAGATGTGAGAGACAATAATAAACACTATATTATGCCATCAACAAGTTTAGATACATTACTGCGGGTACTACATGCATTATCAAAACAAATCACAAGCCACTCCAGATGCCACTGTCCTTGAAAATGTATCAGGGGAATATCAGTACACAAAATACACGATAACACTACACTTTGAGGCAGAAGGGGAAAAATATATACCTATGGAAGTATACGACTGGACGAACCACACAAGTGTATGGCACAGACGGTGAACACCCTCCATGATATATTTTGGGCATGCTCACCCGACAAAGATATTGGCGGCACAACCTTTTAGTGTGATGGGAGCTCAACCTATGTGAATATTAAATTGCACTCATCAGCAGCTGTAGTGTGTAGAGAGAATGATCTGAAGCAGCATGACTCAATGGTGTTCGAACAGAAAAGCACACAGTATGCGCAGTAATGCTGGCACTTAAATGAATGCAGATGATCCCGCCTGAGGTTTCAACTACAGACGTAGTGGACTTAAAATATGCGTTCAAAGGGCTCACCATATACTTACAATGGTGGAGGGACCAGCACTATTGGGGGACCGATGGGTCAGCAATAAAGTTTGAAGAGGAGTGTGGAAATGAATAGATGAGATGTCAGGACAATGCCGTAGGATATGGGTTATCAAGACAAAAGCACACAAGAAGAAAGGAAAATGGGCAGAAGGCAACAACCTGGCATGTGCTGCAGCACAATAGGCAATCAAAGAATACTCACCTACCCCAGTGCCCCCAATGGCATCTCTGGAAGGGGAGGATAAGTGCCCAGTACCCCCACAAGAGGAATCGCTGGAAGAAAAGGAATAGACGCCAGCAGCCACCTGGAAACAGAAAGTAAGGATATGAAAAATGGCATGTGGAGGGTGGGGGGGGAGGTGGGCAGGGCCAAATGAAGATAATACTAGAAAAGGTCAGATGGAGGAACAAGGAGGAAGAGAAAGGGTTCTGGCAGAATTATAAGAAGAGGATGAACTACTGATGCAATACATCAACAAAAAGAAACAGTATGACTTTATCCAAAAAAAGGACAAAACATGGTGGTACAAGTCATGTGGACAATGGGTGATAATGCTGCCTAGCGCATTAAAAAAGGTCGTACTCGATTGGGCCCACAGCTATTGGACTCATGAAATAGGAGAGAACAGATACAAACGCCTGACATCAATGGCATAGTGGCCCACGATTTTGGAGGACTGGCGGGCACATGTTTCTAATTGTGTGACATGTTGGAACAGAGACAGAAGGGGAACAGAGAAAATGGGCTTTCTACAACATTAACCACGCACCACAGAAGCATGGCAACACATATATCTAGATTATTTAGGTCAATTGCCAAGAACATCAAAAGGACACAGATACATCTTGGTGATTATTGACACTTTCAGTAGATAGCCAGAGGCATTCTCAACACAAAACTGTTCAGCAAAGACAACGGTAGATATATTACACATTGGGGACACAGTGATGCTCCGTAATGAAGGAAGGAGTGCCGTAGGATATGGGTTATCAAGACAAAAGCACACAAGAAGAAAGGAAAATGGGCAGAAGGCAACAACCTGGCATGTGCTGCAGCACAATAGGCAATCAAAGAATACTCACCTACCCCAGTGCCCCCAATGGCATCTCTGGAAGGGGAGGATAAGTGCCCAGTACCCCCACAAGAGGAATCGCTGGAAGAAAAGGAATAGACGCCAGCAGCCACCTGGAAACAGAAAGTAAGGATATGAAAAATGGCATGTGGAGGGTGGGGGGGGGAGGTGGGCAGGGCCAAATGAAGATAATACTAGAAAAGGTCAGATGGAGGAACAAGGAGGAAGAGAAAGGGTTCTGGCAGAATTATAAGAAGAGGATGAACTACTGATGCAATACATCAACAAAAAGAAACAGTATGACTTTATCCAAAAAAAGGACAAAACATGGTGGTACAAGTCATGTGGACAATGGGTGATAATGCTGCCTAGCGCATTAAAAAAGGTCGTACTCGATTGGGCCCACAGCTATTGGACTCATGAAATAGGAGAGAACAGATACAAACGCCTGACATCAATGGCATAGTGGCCCACGATTTTGGAGGACTGGCGGGCACATGTTTCTAATTGTGTGACATGTTGGAACAGAGACAGAAGGGGAACAGAGAAAATGGGCTTTCTACAACATTAACCACGCACCACAGAAGCATGGCAACACATATATCTAGATTATTTAGGTCAATTGCCAAGAACATCAAAAGGACACAGATACATCTTGGTGATTATTGACACTTTCAGTAGATAGCCAGAGGCATTCTCAACACAAAACTGTTCAGCAAAGACAACGGTAGATATATTACACATTGGGGACACAGTGATGCTCCGTAATGAAGGAAGGAGTGAGAAAAAACAACCAAAGTGGAAAGGGCCAAACATTGTGACAGACAGGATTTGTGACGTAGTATACTGCATAAGCCAGTGGGACAGTAGGGCCTAGTCATAAGACAACTCATCCAACTGAAAAGAGTGAAAAAGGGACGGGAATACATGGAGGAAGGAGAAAAGGACATAGGCAGAAGGGATGGGGTGAAAAAGTGAAGACGAGTGAGAAGGAAAAAGTATATAGTTGGGGTATCTGGATACATTTGTGCACTTTCGTTTTTGTGCCTGTGCCTATGGCTGCTCTTTTCACTGCTGTGGATTGCTTTGGTAGAATGGCATATGAACGGCTTCATCAACATAACAAAGGCAGTGGCCAACCCATTCAACATCTCAAAGTGTTGGTTATGTTTACAGTTCCCTACACATGCACAGCAAGGCACACCATTGGTAGCAGAACCATTTACAATGGAAAAAATATGTGGGAGAAGTGTGGGCAGGGAACAGAAGGGATGAAGGGGGACAAGCAGTACCCTCCTTTATGTTTCAAGCATCGGATATTGCCACGTTCTGCATTAAATCTGGGTGGAACAGGAAGGAGCACGTCCACCTGATTATGCAGTAGGAACATACGGGCCCTGTACAATGACAATTACAATACATAGAACAAGCTACATCTACAGATTCAAAAGGGCGATATGTACCTGTGATGATTTCAAAGGACGTAGGGAACAAAATGCAACTAGGTGCAAAATGCACAGGGAAATAATGGAAAGAGGACACATAGAACATCCGGATAATTTTAAGTGCACAGATCCGTTTAAAAAAAATGAAACAAGCTACTTTTTGGGACTGGCAGTATACACAGGATTAATGCTGTGCAAAGTTATCAGACAAAATGTCCAGGTATACCTTTATACACCAGGGGTTTTCTGGCTATGTGGGGGGGTGGGCTTATAACACATTGGCCAGCAATTGGAAAGATGTTTGCACGGTGGGACACTTATGGCCAGATTTAACTATAATGGGACTAAGTACAAAGATGCACCGGACTGAAAGGGAAAGTGGTGACAACCCACTAGTGATTCACAACACAGGCTTTCATCAATTTATAAGAATATGGATGCCCTAACTAGGGATATACGAGTTGGAAGAGTTATTGTGAAGTATCAGCATCATTGGAGATCTTCGCAAATGCTACAGCAGATGCACTAGGGCACATGCAAAGGGAAATACATAGCATAGTTGCAACTGCTATGCAAAACAGAATGCCTCTGGATTTATTACTAGCTTACAAGGTAGGAGTATGCACAACTTATAATAGCTCTTGCTGCGTATACTTAGAGGATGATGGCTTTATAACGAAGGACATTGCATTAATAAAAAGTTTGAAGAGAAGCATGGAAATGAATAGATGAGATGTCAGGACAATGCCATAGGATAAGGGTTATCAAGACAAAAGCACACAAGAAAAAAGGAAAATGGGCAGAAGGAAACAACCTGGCAGATGCTGCAGCACCATAGGCAATCAAAGAATACTCACCTACCCCAGTGCCCCCAAATGGCATGTCTGGAAGGGGAGGATCAGTTCCCAGTACCTCCACAAGAGGGATCACTGCAAGAAGAGGAATAGCCCCCAGCAGCCCCATGGAAACAGAAAGTAAGGGATATGAAAAATAGCATGTGGAGGGTGGGGGGGAGGTGGGCAAGATGAAATGAAGATAATACTAGAAAAGGTCAGACGGAGGAACAAGGGGGAAGAGAAAGGGTTCTTGTTATTCTGCCAGAAGAGGATGAACTACTGATGCAATACATCAACACAAAGAAACAGTATGACTTTATTCAAAAAAAGGACAAAACATGGTGGTACAAGTCATGTGGACAATGGGTGATAATGCTGCCTAGCGCATTAAAAAAGGACGTACTCCATTGGGCCCAGAGCTATTCGACTCATGAAAGAGAAGAGACCGGATACAAATGCCTGACATCAATGGCGTAGTGGCCCACGATTTTGGAGGACTGGCGGGCACATGTTTCTAATTGAGTGACATGTTGGAACGGAGACAGAAGGGGAGAAGAGAAAATGGGCTTGCTACAACATTAACCATGCAGTACAGAAGCATGGCAACACATCTATCTAGATTATGTAGGGCAATTGCCAAGAACATCAAAAGGACACAGATACATCTTGGTGGTAATTGACACTTTCAGTAGATAGCCAGAGGCATTCCCAACACAAAACTGTTCAGCAAAGACAACGGTAGATATATTACACATTGGGGACACAGTGATGCTCCGTAATGAAGGAATGAGTGAGAAAACACAACCAAAGTGGAAAGGGCCAAACATTGTGACAGACAGGATTTGTGACGTAGCATACTGCACTAGCCAGTGGGACGGTAGGGCCTAGTTATAAGACACCTCATCCAACTGAAAAGAGTGAAAAAGGGACGGGAATATATGGAGGAAGGAGAAAAGGACATAGGAAGAAGGGATGGGATGAAAAAGTGAAGAAGAGTGGGAAGGAAAAAGTTTATAGTTGGGGTATCTGGATACATTTGTGCACTTTCGTTTTCCAGATGTGCCTGTGCCTATGGCTGCTCGTTTCACTGCTGTGGATTACTTTGGCAGAATGGCATATGAACGGCTTCACCAACATAACATAGGCAGTGGCCAACCCATTCAACATCTCAAAGTGTTGGTTATGTTTACAGTTCCCCACACATGCACAACAGGGCACACCATTGCTAGCAGAACCATTTACAATGGAAAACATATGTGGGAGAAGTGCGTGCAGGGAACAGAAGGGATTAAGGGGGACAAGCAGTACCCTCTTTATGTTTCAAGCATCAGATATTGCCACGTTCTGCATTAAATCTGGGGGGAACAGGAAGGAGCACGTCCACCTGATTATGCAGTAGGAACATACGGGCCCTGTACAATGACTATTACAATACATAGAACAAGCTACATCTACAGATTCAAAAGGGCGATATGTACCTGTGATGATTTTGAAGGAAGTAGGGAACAAAATGCAACTAGGTGCGAAATGCACAGGGAAATAATGGAAAGAGGAAACATCGAACATCCAGATAATTGTAAGTGCACAAATCCGTTTAAAGAAAAATGAAACAAGCTACTTTGTGGGACTTGCAGTATACACAGGATTAATGCTATGCAAGGTTATCAGACAAAATGTCCAGGTACACCTTTATACACCAGGGGTTTTCTGGCTCTGTGGGGGCTGGGCTTATAAAACATTGCCCAGCAATTGGAAAGATGTTTGCATGGTGGGACATTTATGGCCAGATGTAACTATAATGGGACTAAGTACAAGGATGCACCGGACTAAAAGGGTAAGTAGTTACAACTCACTAGTGATTCACAACACAAGCTTTCATCAATTTTTAAGAATATGGATGCCCTAACTAGGGATATACGAGTTGGAAAGGGTTATCGTGAACATATCAGCATCATTGGAGATCTTCGCAAATGCTACAGGAGATGCACTAGGGCACATGCAAAGGGAAATGCATAGCATAGTTGCACTGCTATGCAAAACCGAATGGCTCTGGATTTATTACTAGCTTACAAGGTAGGAGTATGCACAACTTTTAATATCTCTTGCTGCATATACTTAGAGGAGGATGGCTTTATAATGAAGGACATTGCATTAATAAAAAGATAAGCAAGAATATACCACCAGGTAGCGATAGATAGCATTGGGGCCCTTGATTGGTGGGCATGGTTGACAGAGCCAATGGGAGAATTTAGGACACAAAATTGTCTCTACGTCCACTGTCCCCTCACAGGCCCTCTGTACGGCTCTGGCCTCTCACTTCACCACCATTCCTGACTGTCGATCCGTTATTCAGGATTGGTGTGCCTACAACAATTTCTGCCTTAATGCCAGTAAGACTGAGACCCCTGCTCCCGCTATCCCTCTCTCACTCTGGCCAGCCTCCTTGGGCCCTCTTCCTTCGCTTTCCTGTTAGGCAAAAAACCTTGGTCTCATCTTTGACTCCACTCTCTCCTTCTCTGCTCAAATCACAGACCTTGCCAAGAAGGACAACTATCAGCTGCACCTCCTCAGAGGGATTCTTCCTTTTCTCACTTGCCCCCAGAAGCTCAATGTCTCCAGAGCCCTGGTACACTCTAGGCTGGACTACTGCACCAGCCTCTTCCTTAATATGCCCTGCTCTACTCTCGCCCTCTGCCACTAAACCATAACAGGAGTACGCGACTTGTCCTTGGCCTCAAGCACCGGGACCTTATCTCTCCAGCCCTACCATCTCTCCACTGGCTCCCAGTGACTGCAAGGATTAAGTGTAAGACCCTCTGCATCGTCCACAAGGCTTGCAGGGGCCGGGGCCCGCACTACATCCAACTCTCTCTTCCAAAACACCTTCCCTCTCAAGCCCTTTGGTCAGCCACCTTTAACTCTCTGAGGGTCAGACGCTTCTCCAGGAAGAGAGTGGGGGTAGATCTCTCTCCTCTGTAGGTTCCTCCTTCTGGAATGGCCTCCCTGCCCCTCTGAAATTTGTGCCGGACCACCTGAAGTTCGCCTCTGCTTTCCCTCTTTCTCTTCTTGTTGGCCTACCTATCTGCTGAACTGACTGGGGGCCTGGCTGCCTTCAGAATCTCACTGTAGCAGGCTCCTCCACAACCCCTGCACTACCTCTGGGGTTTACCACGCTCTTAGGGGCTGTAAATGTAACCCTACAGTCCCCTGCCTCCTTGCACTTACCCACAACAATGTTGCCCTGAGTGCACTTCGTCTTTCCCTCTATCTGGCACGCCCCTTCCCCCACTCTGCACTTTGCTTTATCACACTTGCACAATCTGAAGGCCTAGTAAAATCGTTAGTTTTGTCCTCCCTCCCTCTTCCTGCCTTTGTCTTGTCGCGCCTAGCAACACGTGTGTACAAGCCCTTTATAAATGACTTATTATATCATACCATGCATACTTGCCAACATTCTGTGACCAAAAAGATGTAGATTTTTGAAGTTTCAAAAATTAATAATTCCCATAACAATGACATCACGGGAAAATACATAACATACATTGTTGGCACCATTGAAGTATTCTAAAATACACAACCCATCAAACAACACAATATGGAAAGATGTTAAAATGTTTAAAATATATAATTCTGAATGGTAACTTAACACCAAATTCAATAACCTAACTTCACAGAAGGTAAATACACAGAGCTGGTGGGCAACGTTTGCCACTGCTCTGTAGCAGCAGCCCAGGCAGTACATATTTATTGCAAGTTGAACACTGAATGAAATGGCGACTGATACCCCCCTCAGTCTGATAGGCAGATGCTGTGTGATGCGGTTACACTCTGCCACTTGCCTTTGCTGGTGGTTCACCTAAGGGTTGTCCCGGCCAGAGTGCAGGACAGTCACGTAGCTGTCAGGTCAGTGGATTGGTCTGAGCCCAATCAAAGTAATCACCTACGAGTCCACTGTACAGACACACTAACTAATGTGTCGCATGCTTTGTCCTGGGGCTTGCCTTATAGTCACATAAATTACTTGCCACTATAAAAAGCAGTAGGATCTGTCACTGAAATCTGTAGGCGGTAGTACTGCTTAAAAAGCAGTAGCCTACTGCCTAAATCTATAGGGTTGGCAAGTATGCATCATGCATTAGTAGATATAAAATATATGTTTTAGTCCACTTCATACCTAGTCCATTTAATTCTACCTAGCACAGTCATTGAACTGCAGACGGCTGCCAGGCTGCCTCTGACTGGGAAAGTAGCCTGTAAACTACTCCTATGAACCTATAAAAGCTACTCAAAATATTAAATAAAAAGGTTCAGAATGTTATTAAATGACGAATAAACGCATTGATGCATCCCCCTGAAATATGTACGTAAGTGGGCGGCGGAGTACT